>NW_015172557.1:111862-125338 GCF_001447785.1 Gekko japonicus
AGGGAATGAATGGCTGTGAACATTGATGTAATTGGTTCCACCCAATATCCATAATCTGATAAACACCAATGAGAGGCCCACAGGATTTGATTTAAGAACATAAGAGAAGCCAATGTTGAATCAGGCCAATGGCCCATCCAATCCAACACTCTGTTGCACAGTGGCCAAAAATACCAGGTACGGGCGAGGAAAAGCGAGGCCCGGGCGGTTGCAGCCTCCCGAGGCCTCACTACGGAGCCGGGCGGGGGGGAAACAGCGAGGCCCAGGCGGCAGCAGCCTCCCGAGGCCTCGCTAAGGAGCAGGGCAGGGGGACAGCGAGGCCCGGGTGGCTGCAGCCTCCCGGACCTCGGTTCGGAGCCAGGCGCGGGGGGGAGAGGCAAGGGGGGGTGGAGGACACGGGGAAACAGCGGGATGGGGGGTACTTACCTCCTCCTGCTGCTTCCTCTGCCTCCGTCCCACGAGTATCGCGGGTCCACCCCTTGTCTGTTCTAATTTGAGTGCTCAACAATTGCATTGAGTGCCCATGAGTTCTTGTATTGCATAATCTTGTAAACCTCAATCATGTCACCCCTCACTCGTCGTCTGTCCACATAAGGTATGGATGATGGCTAATAGAATATGAACAGGCTTTGGCAGCTGTGCAGACCTTCTGTTTAAATGGGGCAAAATACACCCAATGCAATTGTGGTGTAGCCGCCGAACTATTTTCCATCTGTCACAGGAATGTAAGCGTCGTGCTTTCCAGGGAGATGTGATGGAGCTCTTTTAACTTTCCCCAGCTGTGATTGAGTGGATTGAAAACTTAGATATTAATATTTAGGAAGATTGCCCAATTGGTCTGCATACTCATATCAATTGTTTCCATATTTTATATTATTATATGCTTTCTCGTGTAACTCTGCCATATGATAAATAATAATTAATAATATTTGCTTAGATACCAGAGCCTCACCCAGACGTCCCTGGCATGATGATGTCACTTCCTGCGCAACACTGGCAACGAGGCCTCTTTCTTCTCATAAGTCCCCCTCATCCCCTGCTGGTTGCCAGGAGGGACCTGGCAGCCCTAGGTATATTGTGCACTGTGAGGTATCCAGATATATTGTATAGAGATATACGTAAATATAGATACATGGAAAAAGTGTGGGGATTCCTGAAAGACCTGTGTGATTTTAGAAAAATAAATAGTAACTAAGCAGTGGACCTACAGAGAGACCTGAGGGCAGGAAAACAAAAATAATAATACAGTTCTGTGGCAGGGCAAATTGAGTACACAGGATGTGCTTTATGGGGTACAATGAGAATGCTATTGAATGAGGAGAAGAAATAAGAAGAGACAGAGACAGGTTAACAGAGACAGGATTCAAAGAGGCATATAGTAATATACATAGAGAAGACAGAACATGTTCTGAGGTGCTGAGAGAAAAAAAGTGAGTGAACGGATGTATTGAATAAATTTGTAACAAGCATTATTTCTGGCATTTAACATGGCACTCTTGTGTTATTTTGAATAGCAGACCCTTGACTTATGTCATAAGATATGATCAACATGGTATGTACCCATATAGCCTTATCCTTTGTCAGCTCAGTTTTATCAGTGATGGTAGCTTTATAAATGGATCTGTTCTAAATCAAGATAAGCAACTGGGTGGAGGGGAAAAGGAGATGATGGAGGAAGGGAGGGAATCGATTAAAACCATCCTCTCTGCTTTCCACTAACTCAGATAACACTCCAAAGTTTTTCTAATGAATGTTGATGCACACCAGCATCTCTTTGGTTTCATCTGGGGTTCCCCTTCCCCAAAGGCTGTTGGTAGGTGAGGTCATCTTCAGTATTAAAGAAACATAAAGATGATACATGCTCTAGGCTCTGTGGATAGACACTTTAGGTACAAATGTCTGTCCTTCTTAAATTGCACTCTGTATATTGTTGATTTATCTGTCCTTCAACAGCAGGGACTCGTTTGCCAGAACAATTAGGTGTTTCAGGAAGGAAACAAGAACTGCAAAACACAAAAGTTTGCTCTACCTCATCAGCAGCACAACATTTGGAGGGGATGAGCTAGTAACCAGATTTAAGTGCAAGGGCTACATAATTATTTTTGCCTAAAGCAAACGTTTGAGCAAATTTGGAGGTTCCTGTAAGCAGGTAAAATCTTGAGAATGTCAAAGGAAACAAAATATGCTGACCGAAGTGGCAACATTTCTTAGACAAAAAGATCTCACATATGGCTAAGTCCACAGCCACTTTAAATTGGCCTCATTTTACTTACCCCTAGTAACATTTATTCTGTCTTGGTTTCATGATACTTTGAAAGGTGCATCATTAAGAAAATCTAGTTGTACCTATTAAACTAACTGTCCTTTTATTTATGAAGCATGAGCCTCCATTATTACCTGCTTCATCAGGTGCTAGTGGAACTGTTAGTTGTATATCTTCCTGCCCTATCCCTTCCCACAATTTAAGAAGAAGAGATTGGATTTGTATCCCTCCCTTCACTACCTGAAAGAGTCTCACAGTGATTTACAATATCCTTTCCCTTCCCCTCCCCACAACAGACACCCTGTGAGATAGGTGGGGCTGAGAGAGCTCTTTTGAGAAATGCTCCTGAGAGAACAGCTCTGGAAGAACTTGTAATTGACCCAAGTTCACACCAGCACTGCATGTGGAAAAGTGGAGAATCAAATCTGGTTCTCCCAGATTGGAGTCCGCACTCCCAACCAGTACACCAAACTGGTTTTATACGGTCTTATGGTATGTTACCTAAAATTCTCTAATTATTTTTCCTGACAATTGTAACAGTATGCAGGCAAAAGGACTGTGTTTGAAAGGAGGAGACCCTTTTCACAATTTTTCCATTGAATATTGCTGCTCCTAGTCTGCTTTGCCCACTGGGGATTTTTTTAAAATATCCGTGTTGTTTCTTCAGCATGGCTACAAGCAGTTTTAGGAGTGGGAATTTTCAGCAAGAAAATAACACAAGGGGGAAAAGTTAAATAGATCATTACCTCTCATGCCCATCTCCCTTTTTAAATCAAAGGCCTGCTGCTCATTCTGCTACCCTCCATGAGTCTCATGAGACCTCGGTAATTTGTGAGTGTGTGTCTAATTCTCAGTGTGTGTGTGTGAGTGTCTAATTCTCAGTGTGGCCCCATGTGGGACCCGACAGGATAGGTCCCAAACAGATAGTAACTGATCTCTTTGAGTTTAGTCTGTGAGAGATTATTTGAACCAGTCCAAAACACATCCTCTGATATCTACTTCTGCCTCCAAATCTCTCAGTAAGATGGCATGGTCCACTGTATCAGAGGCTGTAGATAAATCTAGTAGGAGCAGCAAAGAGGTGTGGCCTTTGTCTACATTCAAATGGAAGTCATCAACTAAGACCACAAGGGCCACCCCGTCCCATACCCTGACCTGAAGCCAGACTGAAAAGGGTCCAGAACATATCAGTTATCCAAGAAGACCTGCACCTTGGAGTGTCACAGGGGTGGAATAACTTACTGGGAAAGTTACTGGTGAACCACTGCCCTGTTTTGTATCACCACAACAGCAACTCAGCATGGCGAGCTCTTGGGCCATTTTAACTCCCCAGTCTGACCCTGCACTTTGTTATGTATTAAGGTAGCCTCACCAATGTTAGCATGGCCATGCAGTCAAACAGACCTTCAGGTCTAGGAACAATAGACAGGTAGGATCCTAACACGGACAAATGTGTTCACGCGGATCCCGGTATGTACCTATGGGGACTAGGTAGTGTAAACAGAGCCTATCACAGGGTGTGGGGGTGTGTTTTGAGTGTGTGTGTGCACGGATAAAAGCCGGTCACAGACAAGCTAGTTTGTCTTCTAATTTCCATTGAGTTAATAAACTATGAGCTGATCACTATGCCACGTGTCCAAACTCAGTACTTTTCACTTGCGATGAAGGTGGGATTCCGATGAGTGAGCCTGACTCAAATGACAGCTCTGCACCGAGCATCGATCCCGAGCATCGATGCACCGAGCATCGAACCCACATCGCTCCCTGCAGCACCACACCGCGCACCACTCTCCAGGACATCGTTCGCTGCCTGCACCGCTTCCGAATCACGGCTGCAGCTCCAGGAAATATAGAGGTTTTCGACCCCACTCATCCTGAGTTCTGGGAAGTGTGGATAGAACAGCTCACCAACTTCTTCAGCTACCAAGAGGTCATGGATGCAGGCAAGAAACGGTCACTACTTCTCAGCACGGGTGGGGTGGCCACCATTCTCCTGGCACAAGGCCTCCTTGCTCCCAAGAAGTTGGCAGACACCACGTACGAAGACATCATAAAGGCACTCACTAATTACTTCGTGCTGAAACCAATGAAGATGGCAAAGTGCATGGATTTGTTTGCACGCACCCAGACGTCGGGAGAAGTGGCCACCATCTACATGGCCGAGCTTCGCCAGCTCGCCATAGACTGCGAGTTCCAGGACGTTGAGGACATCATCCTCACCCAATTCATCTGGGGTGTCCGGGACCCCAAGCTCCACTGCAAACTTATTGGAACTGCTGACCTGAAACTGGAGAATGCACTCCACATGGCCACCAAGTTTGAGCAGTCTCACCGCGACTGTCTGTCATCTTCAGCACACCATGCTCCAGCATCTGCAGCCTCAGACATCTCGGATGAGGACGAAGTGCTACAGGTACACCGCCCCGCATGCCCAGAACCTTGCCCATCATCGTCAACAGCCACAGCCAGCACTCAAGCACCCTGCATCAGTTGCAGAGAGGTGCACAAATGCCGGTCCTGCCAATTCCGGGATGTCATTTGCCGCTCCTGAAACAAGCAAGGCCACATCAGCCGGGTATGCCGATCCAAGGGGAACCGCCGCTGGCCTACCACACACCAGGAAACAGCTGAGGTACACAACACCACTATCCATTGTAATCAGGTACATTACTTACCCCGCGGGGGCACCAACAAGATTAAAGTTACTGTGCATATAGAGGGTGCTCCTTGTGAAATGGAGCTGGACACGGGGTCCTCCCTTTCTATTATTTTGGAAGACACCCTCCGCGAATGGGGGACCCCAACTGGAAGATACTGGCCTAACATGTAGGGATTTCCAAAAGAACTCGGTGGCCATCAAGGGGGTGGGCCAGTTCTGGGTGAAGTACAAGGATTTTGAGGGCCCCTTAGAATTGGTGGTGGTGAAAGGCTGTCTCACCGGTTTATTTGGACTTTCCTGGTTCGACGCCCTGGGCCTTGCAGTGACCGGGGTACAGCAAATGCATGCCGGGGACTTCAATAAAGTGTGTGATGAGTTCCTGGCCATGTTCAATGGGATGCTTGGCTGCTACACTGGTCTGCCGGTTGCCCTTGCCCTCGATCCCACAGTGCAGCCCATCCGAATGAAAGCCCGGTGACCTCCGTTCACCCTCTGGCCCAAAATAGAAGCAGAATTGGACTGGCTGGTGAGCCAGGGGGTGCTAGAGCCTGTACCCCACGTGCAGTGGGAAACCTCCATCATCACCCCCGTGAAGCCCAATGGGGATGTAAGGATTTGTGAGGATTACAACTGCACAGTCAACAAAGCCCTGCAGGACCACGCGTATCCCGTCCCCGTGGTCAGCTATGTTCTAGCTTCACTGGCAGGGGCAAAGGTTTTTGGGAAGTTGGACTTGGCCCAAGCATATCAGCAACTTCCAGTTGACGAGGCCACAGCCGAGGCTCAGACAATAGTGACACGTTGGGGTCTTTATAGTGCAGCAGCTGCAGTTTGGGGTCACCGTGGCTCTGAGAATATTTCAAAATCTCATGGACTGCCTCCTTAAAGGCATCCCTGGAGTTCAGCCCTTCTTCGATGATGTTCTGATTGCAGCAGCATCAGCCAAGTCCTTCACAGAATGTCTGCGTGCCATCTTCCAACACTTCAATGCAGCGGGCCTGAAAGTCAAGCACGAATACTGTCTGCTGGGGGTCCCCAGTGTCGAGTTCTTGGGGTTCGTGGTGGACGCCCAGGGCATCCATCCCACCCAGAACAAGGTCAAAGCCATCATGGAGGCGCCTACCTCCTCTTCAAAGGCAGAACTTCAAGCCTTCCTGGGACTGTTTAATTTCTACCATTCCTCCCTCCCTCACAAAGCAGCTGTCACTGAACCTCTGCACTGTCTCCTGGACAAAAAATGCCCCCTGGAAGTGGGGGCTGTCCCATGCCACCACGTTCCAGGCCATTAAAAAGCTGCTGTCCTCCAATGACTTCCTGGCCCACTTCGACAAATCCCTCCCTGTCATCCTCATATGCGATGCATCGCCTTATGGGATAAGGGCTGTCCTGGGGCACTGGCTCCTCGATGACCGTGAGGTCCCGGTGGCTTACTACTCGCGCACTTTGTCTTCGGCAGAGCGCAACTACACTCAAATAGACAAAGAGGCTGTGACTATCGTTGCTGGGGGCCGGAAGTTCCATGACTACCTATATGGGCGACCCTTCACCATCGTTATGGACCACAAGCCACTCTTGGGCCTCTTCGCTCCAGACCATCAGACTCCCCAGATGCTCTCACCACGAGTGCTCAGACAGTCCATTTTCCTGGCTGGCTGGCTGGCTACCAGTATGTTCTGCTACACAGGCCAGGTAAAGCAATGGGCCATGCTGAGGCACTCAGCCGCCTCCCGCTGCCCTCTTGCAATCTGGACCCGGCTCCGGCACACCAGATCCTGCTGCTTGAAGACCTCCCTGACAAACCAATCCAGGTAATGGAAGTCTCTTGGTACACCAGCTGGGACAGCATGCTGGCCCAAGTTTTGGACTGGGTGGGGAGGGGGTGGCCCACTGGCTGAGTGGGCCCCAAGTTCACTGCCTTCTCCTCTTGGCGGGATGAGCTGTCAGCACACAAAGGCTGCCTGCTTTGGGGGAGCAGGATGATCATCCCCACTCCGCTGTGCAACTGTGTACTTGCTACTCTGCATGAGACCCACCCAGGAACTGTGCCCATGAAGGCACTGGCTCGCAGCTACGTCTGGTGGCCGGGCATGGACGGGGAGATAGAAAACATAGTCAAACATGCCAGGAGACATGACCAGCACCTCCAGGGGCACCAGTGGGACTGTGGGAGTCTACACACAAACCATGTGGTTTGCAGGTCCATTCCAAGGTCAAATATTCTTCATACTGGTGGAATCATACTTGAAATGGCTCAAGATCATCCTGGTCTCCTCAACATCATCCCGGTCCACTATCCAGGCCATGTGGAAGATATGTAGCACACACTGCATCTCCAATACCCTGGTGTCAGACAACGGAACTGCATTTACATCAGCCGAATTCCAGGACTTTGTACAATACTATGGAATTCGCCACGTTCACTTCATGCCTTTCCATCTGGCCATGAACAGACAGGCAGAACAGATGGTGCAAACAACCAAAGAAGCTCTCCGCTGGATCACCCACGGTGACTGGGACCACCGGCTAGCAGACCAGCAGAACTCCTTATGGGCTGGCACCTCACAACCCGGCTGGATCGCTTACACCCAGACCGGGGTCCGGACCACCCATCGGGCACCGCCCAAGGTACACCCCGTGGGTTCTTCCCAGAAGACCCCGTTTATGCAAAAAACTTCACACAAGGACCACAGTGGATCCCAGTCAGAATCGTAAGGTCAATGGGACCCCTCTCCTATGAAGTCTTGACAGAAGAAGGTCAGATCCTGTGGAGGCATTTGGACCAGTTGCGCCGATGCCTTCTTCCCTTGGAAAACCCTGAGGGCCGAGATGCTGAGTACAGTGAAGGTGAAGAAGAGCCAGAACTGGAAGAGCACACACACAAGCCAGCGATCCCCAACACAGTTCCGGCTCCCATTCCTGCCTCGGTTCCTGCGGAGACTCCTGACTCTTCTCCAACTACTGGGACAACAGCAGCAGCCACCTATGATCCACCTGAGAGATTGGCTGACCAAAACAGAGGTTCCTGCGGTCCCCCGGCAGAGCTGCGCTGCTCGACTTGCAAGCGGAGACATCCAGAGTATCTCAAAGACTATGTTTGTTAGGACTTTGGAACTATGGGGGGAGGGGTGTTATGTATTAATGCTATGCTGCTATAGGTTTGATGAACTGGTGGTGGGGCTGGCTGCATCTGTTCAGTGTCAGGAGGAAGGTAGGTATGTCCACAAATGTGCACGTCCTCATATGCAAACACCCTTTAGTACAACATCAATTCCAAAAATCTCCAGCCATGACTGTGAAGTTCTAGACTTTCCTGAGGAACCCCCCCTCAACTGAAGCATGTCCTTAACCCCCCCCCCCATTAAAATGGATGGTGCTCAAAAGTGTTACACTCTGATTGGATTGTGCCTGGTGATTTTAATTTGCTGCCAGTTCTCTTTTTCTATTTTCTGTCACCAACCGTTGTTTTTGGTTAATTAAAATGACCGAGAGATGGTAAAACATCCATGAATACCTAACAGAAGCTTGCTAATTTCTGAATGAGAATAACATTGGTAGAGTCTCTACCCATCCATCAAAACAGTGTGTGAACTTCATTAGCATAATCATTCATCTGTACAGCCTGCAGCCCTGCTATAACTTCCCAAAGTATTCCTCAACATTTGTGAATTGAGGGGTTTATATTATTTATGGATCTCTTCCATGGTTAGATAATTTCTCTATGGGGCTATAAATTCTATGTTATTAAAGCGGCACTGGGGAATGTACCTGGTGATCCTTCCAGTGCTATTGTTAAGTCACTAATATATCTGTTTCAGATCTCAAATCCAAACATTCAGCAGAGTAAATCATGTTCACTCTACCGACTTCGATACATAGATGTAAGCAATAATAGCACACCGCTATCTGCACCTCTGTTATCCCAATTCCCTTGTTATTAATAAGTAGTGAAGAGACAGACATTGTGACAGGCAGAGCTTGTGGGTAGAGGCGAGCAAATGTTCTCTATTCCATTCTTTTTTTTTTTTTTACATTCATATATCTTTCTGCCAACACTTTTAGTTCTCTTATGTTCACTGTGGGTGTTGTATATCGTGTATATGAGTGTATGCATGTTGCAGTTCTATATGCAATTTATACAGTATTTATATTGCCAATATGCATAATTCATAATTATAATATATGTATAATGCTGAATTATTAATATATAAAACCCTCTGAAAATACATACATATTACCAGAGATTTTCCATATCAGAAAGAGAAAAAATGTCGAGATTTTTAAAATGTCCTTCCTTTGATGCTTACCTGGAAACCTCATTACTAGCACCAGGCAATAACTCTTATCGTCCCTCTGGCTTTTAACTAATTTTCCAACCCTTTTGATATTTTAGCCCTGCCTTTTCATATTATAATACCACTCTCTACGGCCTGCCTTCTCTTTGTAAATCATTTTTATGCTGCTGCTTTTATTTTATTGATTGTTATTACTGCTGAGAGAGCCAGTGTGGTGTTATGGTTAAGAGCATCAGACTCTAATCTGGAGAACTGAGCCTGATTTCCCACTAGGGTTGCCAAGTGGCACTTACCTTGCCGGCGAGGGACTCCCGTGCGGATCCCGGCGCACCGCATGCACGTCACAGGGAAGTGACATCATGATGCCGGGCATGCTGGGGGAGGGGCCACGACCATACAAGGGAAAACCCTTGTATGGCCATGACCCCGCCCCCAGTGTGCCTGGCGTCATAACGTCACTTCCCTGTGACGTGCACACTGGGGCGGGATTCCCCCCCGGGGCCCGATTCCCTGGTGTCGGGACTTGGCAGCCCTATTTCCCACTCTTCCACATGAAGCCTGCCAGGTGACCTTGGGCCAGTCACAGCTCTCTCAGAACTCTCTCAGACCCACCTATCTCACAAGGAGGGAAGGGAGGGCAATTGTAAGCTGTTTTGAAGCTCCTTAAGGTAGAGAAAAGCAGGATGTAAAAACCAGCTCCTCCTACTCCTTCCTCTTGTTGTCTGGATTTTTTGAGTTCTTTTTAATTGTTAAATGAACTGTACTATTTTTTATCCTTGTTGTTAGCCACTTCAGGCAAGATTTAGGAGAGATGAGATATAAATATTGTGCATAAAAATAGATAAGACTCACAGATTTGTTCCATTCAAGGAAGCAGCAAAACTGAAATAAGGGATTGTGGAAAAGCAGGGATGAGAAATTCAAACTAATCCATATTTGTGAAATTGAGGGAAGATCCATAAATGGGCCAGGCCATCGCACAACACCACAGCATTGAGGGACATTATAAGTATTGCCTTTGTTAAAAGATAAGAACATAAGTGTTGGATCAGGCCAAAGGCCCATCCAGTCCAACACTCTGTCACACAGTGGCCAAAAATACCAGGTGCCATCAGGAGGTCCAACAGTGGGGCCAGGACATTAGAAGCCCTCCCACTGTTGACCCCCCCCCCAAGCACCAAGAAGACAGAGTATCACGTGCCCCAGAGTCCCTATCTATCTATACCTTGTGGCTAATAGCCACTGACGGACCTCTGCTCCATATGCTTATCTTATTCCCTTTTGAAGCTGTCCATGCTTGTAGCCGCCACCACTTCCTGTGGCAGTGAATTCCACATGTTAATCACTCTTTGGGTGAAGAAGTACTTCCTTTTATCCATTTTAACCCAACCACTCAACAATTTCATGGAGTGCCCACGAGTTCTTGTATTGTGAGAAAGGGAGAAAAGTACCTCTTTCTCTACCTGCTCTATCCCATGCATAATCTTATAAACCTCAATCATGTCACCCCTCAGTCGTCATTTTTCCAAGCTAAAGAGCCCTAAGCGCCTTAACCTTTCCTCATAGGGAAAGTGTTCCAACCCTTTTATCATCCGAGTTGCCCTTTTCTGCACTTTTTCCAAAGCTATAATATCCTTTTTAAGGTGTGGTGACCAGAACTACACACAGTATTCCAAATGAGGTTGCACCATTGATTTATATAGGGGCATTATGATATTGGCTGATCTGTTTACAATACCCTTCCTAATAATCCCCAGCATAGCATTGGCCTTCTTTATTGCAGTCACACACTGTCTCAACATTTTCAGTGAGTTATCCACTACAACTCCAAGATCTCTCTCTTGATCAGTCTCTGCCAGTTCAGACCCCATCAACGTGTATTTATATTTAGGATTTTTGGCTCCAATGTGCATCACCTTGCACTTGGCCACATTGAACCCCATTTGCCATGTTGACGCCCACTCGCCCAACTTTGACAGATCCCTTTGGAGTGCCTCACAATCCTCACTGGTTTTCACCACCCCGAACAACTTTGTATCATCCGCAAATTTAGCCACTTCACTGCTTACTCCCATCTCCAAGTCCTGTCCCCACTGGTACTCTTTTCCCTATGGCTGCCATCTCCACTGAAACACTGGATAGCTTTTTCCAGCTTTTTCATACTGCTTTTTAAACCTTCAGTAAGTGACTTATTGCTGTGAACTATAGCGATGGGTCAGTTACCAATCTGAAACTATAGGGGTTTGTCAATTACCTTTTTTAAAAGCCTGAAAAAGGGATTCATATTCATCTATGTGCCTACTAATTCTTACCTTAATAATGGTTTCCTCCAATTTACCTGGTATCAACGTCAGACTGACTGGCCTGTAATTTCCCGGATCTCCTCTGGAACCCTTTTTAAAGATGGGAGTGACATTAGCTACCTTCCAGTCCTCAGGAATGGAGGCAGATTTTAAGGAAAGATTACATATTTTTGTAAGGAGATCCACAAGTTCATATTTGAGTTCTTTCAGAACTCTCGGATGTATGCCATCTGGGCCTGGTGATTTATCAGTTTTTAAGTGGTCTATCAGTTTTAGGACCTCCTCTCTCGTCACCTCAATCTGATGCATCATAGCTTTCTGTAGGATCCTTGCCAATGGAGTCGAGGCCATCCAGTATTGGGCATGAACTGGGAGAGGCATAGTCCTTCACTTCTGACAGTAGGAGATAATGGCCACTCTCAACTACATCCTACAACATGAAATGGCTAGGGGCGTTGTATGATGATAAATCAGTCACCTATCACCTGACTTTTTTTCTCTCGTGTTGTGCTGGCACATTGCTGGGTGTTGCCCATTTTTCTTTATCCAGTAGGTGAACATACCATGTTCAAAAGCCATGATCATTCACAAGCCATCCTCCAATTTGTTCGCCCACCTATGATGGGCAATTTCATTTCCTTGCCATGTAGGGGGTTGTGCACTGCTTAGAAGGTGAAATGATTCTATCCAGGGTCACGGAGAGTGGGGTTAAGTAATTAACTGTGCAATCCTAAAGAAAATTACTTCAGTCTAATCCTATTCATTTTAATGGGATTAGATTAGAGGAACTCTCCATAGGATTCCATTATAAATGGGTTAAGAGAGGAACTATGAAATAATATAAGCAGTGTGGCCTGAAATGAACACCGAATGGTAAGACTTTTTAAAAACCCTCCACTTCTGCAACTGCAGATGACCGAGATGGGCACATGAAAGGAACACGGGAGAAATGAGGAAGCAGCAGGTGCTATGTTTTCAGCTTCATCAGTGCATTTAAAAATAAGAACACAGTGCTCCAGTTACAGAGATTACAGGGCCTCGCCCCTACATTCATGAAGACACCTCAGCCAGTATTTTTGAAGCCCACAGAGGATGCCCTACTGCAAGTTTTATTCAGAGATTCTGTGGCCTTATGTTCTAAAGTTTACTTCTTTCAGTAAATTCCATTCCATACTTTTTTCCTAAAAGAGAATTATTCTATACTCGGAATAAGGCCTGTTGGAGCTCTAGAAAGAGGCTCTGGGAGAGTGCCCCGGCTTTGGGCACACAGTGTCAATTTACTGTGGCGACCTCAGCAGGGTATGATGACACAGAGCCCACCATTTTCTCCAGATAAACTGATCTCTGCTACCTGAAGAGCAGTAGTAATTCTGAGTGATCTCCAGCCCTCACCTGGAGATTGGTAACAATCTGTCTTCACTGTGGAAGATGAGAAGTGCTTGCCCACTAGAGAACCGCTGATTTCGGGAGGGGTGTTGAAAGACCTGAGTCAGATTGAGGTGATGAGAGAGGAGGTCCTAAAATTGATAGACAACTTAAAAACTGATAAATCACCAGGCCCAGATGGCATACATCCAAGAGTTCTGAAAGAACTCAAATGTGAACTCGTGGATCTCCTGACAAAAATATGTAATCTTTCCTTAAAATCTGCCTCCATTCCTGAGGACTGGAAGGTAGCTACTGTCACTCCCATCTTTAAAAAGGGTTCCAGAGGAGATCCGGGAAATTACAGGCCAGTCAGTCTGATGTCGATACCGGGTAAATTGGTGGAAACCATTATTAAGGAAAGAATTAGTAGGCACATAGATGAACAAAACCTATTGAGGCAGACTCAGCATGGGTTCTGTAAGGGAAGATCTTGTCCCACTAACCTGTTAGTGTTCTTTGAGGAGGTGAACAAACATGTGGACAAGGGGGATCCAATAGATATTTTTTACCTTGACTTCCAGAAAGCTTTTG
>NW_015172557.1:125387-125568 GCF_001447785.1 Gekko japonicus
ACTCAAAAATCATGGGATAAAAGGACAAGTCCTTTTATGGATCAAAAACTGGCTAATTAATAGAAAATAGAGAGTGAGTATAAATGGGCAGTTCTCTCAGTGGAGGGGGGTAAGCAGTGGGGTACCGCAGGGATCAGTACTTGGTCCACTGCTTTTTAACTTATTCATTAATGATTTGGAG
>NW_015172557.1:126457-131081 GCF_001447785.1 Gekko japonicus
GTCCTGGCCCCACTGGTGGATCTCCTGATGGCACTGGTATTTCTGGCCACTTTGTGATACAGAGTGTTGGACTGGATGGGCCTTTGGCCTGATCCAACACTGGTGTCTCTTATGTTCTTATATTCAGGATCCTGGTCAGCTATTGATCTTGGGGAGCAAGCCTGAGCCATCCCTGAATGCTCCACATTCAAGGATGGCTCAGGCTCAATACATAACAACATTATTCACACACCACTTTTTCCCACAGCCTTATGGGAGGCAGAGGTCTACCACATCATTTCATAACCTGACATGACCATCCATGACCCTGGGCAGAATTGTTCTTGCCTACTGCACAGATGCAAAAGCCCCCAGAAGGCAAGGGAACTCTGCCTCCACAAGGAAACAAAACTCCACCTTCACAAAGTTATTTCAGGTGATCAAAAGACAGGAGAACAGACCAGCTGCTCGGCTCAGAAGCCACTGCGACGGTTGAACAAGGTTGTTGGACTATTGAAGATATTTGCTCAGCAAAGGTGGCCAGGCCTTTTTCTGCTTAGAAGACTGAAAGAAAACTTTCCTAGAGTATAACTGTTGCCAGCAATTCTCACATTGCATCAAATCCTCATAGATATGGGCCAGTTGTGGAGGGTGAACAGATTAAACGAGCCTCCTTCATCTTTCTCTCTCAGAAATGCTAATAATCCATTTCACAGCCATCAACTCACGTTAATCCCTACAAATGCAAATCTGCATCTGAGTCCTCCACTCTGAAGCACCTCCTCTGAGACGTCTCATTTGCATGCATCAGGATTTGAATGAATGGAGAGAAAAACCTCCCAGAGCAAGTAATGGATCTTCAAAGCGTATTAAGAGGCCCGAAGAAAATGTTATCATTCCCTCCAACAAGCATTTATTAAAATCAGTAGCAAGGAAAATGAAGTTCTAAAGTAGCGAGTAAATGCACGGATTAGCACCTGTTGTTACCGCAGCAGTAGACTTCCAGCAGTGCCAGAGAGCCTGTGTGCTTGTGAGTCAGTGGCAGGGTCCCTGCTTTGCATTCATGCATTCTGGGTTCCATCCACGGCCTCTCCAGGCAAGCGATCCTGGGTAGCAGGGCTGGGAAAGACCTCTCTCTGCCTGAGGCCCTGAGGAGCTGCTGCCAGTCAGAGCAGACAATACTGAGCTAGATGGTCTCACTCTGAGTGCGTTCAGACGCGCCATTTGATCTGGTGTCGTGCCAGTTCACAAACGGATTTTATATGCGCGATCACAGAGTCAACATCTGCCTCCTGTCCCCAGCCATCGCTTTCCAGCTCAAATCCCCTTTAAACCGGAGTATTTTGTTACCAGGTCCCCAAATGGTGTTTTCTGATTCTTCGTTTCCAGCCACATTTCCCCCCCTGTGTGATCGCTCCTCCGGTGTCAAGCCACTTCCGGTTTAAACCCCCTCCCCGCTCAAGGGTGTAGACTTTCCAATTTCCCGGGGGGGGGGGCTGGGGCTGGGCCAGAGGCATTGCTGTGCTAGGAGCAAGGGTGGCTCCCGGGGGAGGCTGAGCACCTTCCTGAAAATTTCAGTGGGGGCTGAAGCCCCGCCGCCTCCACGAAGATTACGCCTATGTCCCCGCTCGAAAGCTGCCTGAGGCTTCCGCTTTTCGCCCGCCTTTTTTTTTTAAGCGTTGGTGGTGTGCACATGGGCGGAGCTCTGCCACCGCGTTATTAAAAACAATGTTTAAACGGTGCCTAGATTTAGCATTTAGACGAGTTCGGGATCTCACAGAGGCCATTTTCGGAGTCAACGTTTAAAGGGCAGTGTTACAACAGTTGGGTTGAAGTGGAAATCGTCGTTCTGGCACCGCTGTTCTGCGCACGTGCAAAAATTTTACATCTACAGATGCCCAAACTGAGAGAGAGAGAGAGAAAACACCAACGCACACTCCTGCCTGTGGACGGCGGGGAGCGATGTGGCTGCGCAGCGATCCGGAGCAAGGAGGTGAGTGTAATTGTGATACTCCAGGTTAAAAAAAAAATCGCATCGGGGCCGGAGCAATTTAAACCACTCCCAGCACGCCATCTGACCGCACCCTCTGTGTACGTTTTGAATAGAACCATAGCTAGCTAATTTTGTGCCTGAGGCAAGAATATAAAATTGCACCCCCTACACTTCCATAGTAGTTTTTTTGGTAAGAAGGTAAATACATCAATAACAGAATTAACAATAAGACATTTTTTAAAATTGTGATGTACTTATTCTGCACCCCTCAGCTTTGCATGCCCGAGGCAAGTCTTTGCCCTTGTTACAGCTCAGCTTTTTGAGACAAAGTAGATCCCCCCCCCCCCCCCCCCCCGAGCCACAGCCCTTCCTCAAGCCAATCGGTGCTTCTGTATTTTCATGCCCTTTCCGGTTTCCTTGCACTGAACTTGCCCTGCAAAACACCTGCATTTTCAACATTGTCCATGAATCAATAAATCAGCATTATGCAACTAGGTGCGTATAAATGGAATGCATTTTATACATGCATTCTTGAGTCTTTTTGGAGAAAGGGGGAATAACTATGTTGCAAAGAAATGCAAGGACTGTATCAATTATCTATAAAAACTGCACAAGTCTATGCCATGCAAATAAATCCAAATAAACCAAGAGCCCAAAACACAGAACAGAACATACTGGCAAAAGATAAATGAGCAGGAAAAGAATGAAGACCATTCACTAAACCCTGAAGTCATGACAGCTGTGTGAACCTGTAGTGTAGATCTGTTTTCAGAATACTTGTCAGATATTAAAGACAAAAGTTTTTCAACAAACACTGCTGGGGGGGGGGGGCACGCGCAGCATTTTATGGATAGCCGGAAATAGCACAAGACGTTTGTCCTTCAAGCTGAAAAGGTCTTTGGCATTTGACACAAACAGCTTCTGTAATCCATTATTGTTATACTTTTCTGCAAGATGGTCCTTATGTATTTTTTTCTCCTGTGTGTGTGTGTTTTTTTAAAGCATTAAACAGCATGAGCTAGCAAGACTGGAAGCCCCTATTTTAGAGTTTACCTCCCTTGCTATCCTAACCAGAGCTGAAGCCTTTGTTTGCCGGTGACGCTCAGGTCTAAAATGAGGCATCAGCGCCCTCTGCTGTAAAGGTGGAAAAGTGCAGACACAAGCTGTTCGGTGTCACAGCAATAAAGAAAGCGGAGAAACTGGGGGACGAAGACTTAAAGCACCACCCTCTCGCACTTGATTCAGTTTGGACATTCCCTCATGGGATACCTAAAAGTCATGGGTGAATAGGATATGGGCTTTTTCATTTCATCACTGTAAAGTAAAGGTAAAGGTTCCCTTGCTCGAAAGCCAGTCGAATCCGACTCTAGGGTTGAGACACAAGCTGTTCGGTGTCACAGCAATAAAGAAAGCGGAGAAACTGGGGGAGGAAGACTTAAAGCACCACCCTCTCGCACTTGATTCAGTTTGGACATTCCCTCATGGGATACCTAAAACTCATGGGTGAATAGGATATGGGCTTTTTCATTTCATCACTGTATCTAAGAGTAAAAGGTTGGTCCCCGAGCACCATCACCATTGCCACTGGCTCCTGCCTTCCTCCTCCTTTCCCCCTTAGGGTTGCCAACTTCTGGGTGGTGGCTGGAGATCTCCTGGGATTACAGCTGAACTCCAGGTGACAGAGATCAGCTCATCTGGAGAAAAAAGCCACTTGGAAGGTGGACTCCGTGGCATTATACCCCACTGAAGTCCCTCCCCCCCCACCAAACCCCGCCCTTCTCAGGCTCCGCCCCCAAAATCTCCAGGTATTTCCCAACTCAGAGCTGGCAACAGGTATTGCCACTGCCACTAACTACTAACGTCTGGAGGGTCTTCACTTTCATAGAAATAATGTTCCTCTACCAGGTTGGCAATTCCCCTGGGCTGGCAGAACACTCTATGAATGCCATGACTAGCCTTCTTGTGTGGATTTGGCAGTCTGCACAGGGATAATAATTATAGTTAATGGGGTTTTTTTTCAATTTAGGTAATATTCTCACTCATGGACAACAAGATTTTTTGGGTATAAACTTCTTTTGGTGAGCTTCTTTTGGTGAGTATTCGTGTGTGTGTGTGTACATGCCTGGAAGACATGGTTGACTTCTGGTGGCCCCCAGTGGGGCTTGGACATTTCAGAAAGGTGGCTTGCTGTCTGCCTCTGCGTCCCAGCTGTTATTCCTTGGAGGTCTCCCATCCAAGTACTTGCCAGGGTCGGCCCTGCTTAGCTTCCAATATCTGATGAGATCCGGCTTGCCTGGGCTATCCAGGTCAGAGCGGGGTATAAGCTTTTGAGAGTCAAAGCTCCCTGGAAAGCTTATACCCCGGAAATTTTATTGGTCTCTAAGGTGCTGCTGGATTTGAATCTAGCTGTTCTGCAGCAGACCAACACGGCTACCCTCTGAAACTATTCTCACTCATGTTCATTAATTCAGGTTTCTTCTAATGAGTTTTTATTATGTAATCCACCCTGAGCCCTGCGGTGCAGGGAAGAACGGGATAGAAATTGAAAGCAGAAAGAAAGAAAGAAAGAAAGAAAGAAAGAAAGAAAGAAAGGAAGGAAGGAAGGAAGGAAGGAAGGAAGGAAGGAAGGAAGGAGGGAAAGAAAGAAAGAAT
>NW_015172557.1:131095-136913 GCF_001447785.1 Gekko japonicus
GAAGGAAGGAAGGAAGGAAGGAAAGAAAGAAAGAAAGAAAGAAAGAAAGAAAGAAAGAAAGAAAGAAAGAAAGAAAGAAAGAAAGAAAGAAAAGGGATGGGCTTGAACCTAAAAGGAGAAGTTCGATTCAGGGCTGCCCACGAACCAAACCCAAAACTGACTCAAACAGGCCCCACCCAAACTGAACCAGTCCAGCAAGTTTGGTCCCCCTTTTCTCCCAGGCATGGCTAGCTACAGCTGGGAGAACAGAGGCAGGGGCCACACTGGAAGGGACTCCCACCCTTCCACCTTTCTCCCAGCTGCAGCTTGCCAGGGCCAGGAGAAAGGGGGGACAATCGCCCAGGAAAGGACCTTCCATTCCCCCATTCTCCTGGCCATGGCTTGCTGCAGCTGGGAGAAAGAAGGCGGAGATTGCCCAGGAAGGACCCCACCCTGTTCAGCTGTCAGGTTTAAATGGCTGGCTGGCAACCATTTGCTCCCTGCTGCTTTGAAGGCTATTTAACCCTTCCGTTCTGCTTTGCCCCTTTGAAGTGGGAGGAGCAAAATCATTTAAACCTAACAGCTGAACAGTGGACCCTGTGCCCTTCAGCTGTTAGGTTTAAATGGCTGGCCCCCAAGAGCCAAGCTGAACTGGACAAGGGAAGGTGCTTTACCTGCACATCAGTTCCTGGGCTCCGAACTGACCCAAGTTTGGCCCAAATTATGGCTCTTGAGCCAGTTCATGCCCATGTCTAGTTGTTAATACCTTGTAGTTTGGTTGTTTTGATATGATTTTATTTAAGCTCCTATATCGGGTTTGAGAACTCTTGCCAAAGCTATAGTGCAATATGATGGGCTTCTTAGTATTCCATCAGTGATTTTTCATTTTCCCACTGCACTGTTGGCACTCGTCTTTGCCTTCTTTTGTCTTTATCCCCCATCAGCAGACACAAGACATAAAAACACATACAGGTCACTTCTGCCTTCTTCCAAGGCTCAGGGTAGCATCCATAGCTCTCTCTTCCTGCATTTCCCCAGAACAACTGTGTGAGGCAGGCTAAGCTGAGAATGTCTAGCCCAGGGTCACTCAGTACAAACCTCAATACACAGCTGCAGATGCTGGGACTGATTGTGGACGGCACATGTTTTTTTAGTGCAGCTATGTGTTTGGTGGGAAGGCCTTGTTTCATAGAACTATTTGTTATTTAGTATTGATAGTTATAATTATAGAAAAGAAGAGATGGCCCATAAGTGCAAAAAGCAACTATAATATATAGCATTATAAGGATGCTATGTTCTAATAAAGTACTCACACTGTTCTAACAAAATCTGTTCCTTATTGTGGAGTTTTTCAGGTGGCAGCCCTCGGGGATGGTTGCATGTCAAATGACTGGAGCTAGAATGGGCTGCTAATGAAACCAAGACTTTGTGACAGAATTAGAAAAGGAGTCTACAGTTCATTGATTGTTGCCCCTAGAAACCGGCTTCTAAGAGTGTGATTCTGATATATGTCTGATTGAAGCACCTGTTTCTTCACTGACATCAATACAATTTCTTCTTCTTTGCATTCTAGTCAGAAACAACCAGTAACCCATTCAGCTCCCCCATCCAAATTCAGGAAGGGTGGCAGAATGAACCATTTTTGCTGCTTATACTTTCCTATTATCCATGCTCCAGTGGGGGACCTGCAAGGGCAACTGTAACGATATGAGCTTATGTTTGTATTTCTGTATAGTGGTGATGCTGCTTATGTGTGTCTCTAGCATGAATACCTATGCATTATGTATTCAGGGATTGCTGTATGTTGTGTGTTGCTTTGTTTCTTCAGCTATATGTATTATTTATTTATTATACCCCACCATTCTTCCCAATGTATACCCAAATTAGCTTCCATGGTATTCCTGACCTCCATTTTATCCTCACAACAATCCATTGAGGTAAATTAGGCTGGGAGTGTGTGGCTGACCCAAGGTCACTCGGTAAGCTTCCACAGCAGAGTGGGGAAGAAGGAGGAGGAGTTGGATTTATACCCACCCTTCACTTGGAGTCTCAGAGCAGCTTATAATCTCCTTCCTTTTCTCTCTCCACAATAGGGTTGCCAAGTCCCCGCTGTATGCACAGCGGGGGACTCCAGCCATGGTCCGGGAGCACGTGCGCCACAACCACGTCACCCGGAAGTGATGCAGCCACGTTGGGCACACCGGGGGTGGGGTCGCGGTCATCCGAGGGAAAAACATAGAGTTTTCCCTCGGATGACCACGGCCCCGCCCCCAGCATGCCCGGTGTGGCTGTGTCACTTCCGGGTGATGTGGTGACGCCGGGCATGTCATGTGCTTTGGGGGTGGGGTTCCCCCTGGGGTCCGATCTGCCAGTGGTGGGTAACCGGCCTCTGGGGCTGGGGTTTCCCCGCCTCCCAGGGGGACTTGGCAAGCCTACTCCACAACAGACACCCTGTGAGGTAGGTGAGCTGAGAGAGCTCTGAGAGAATAGTGACTGATCCGAGGTTACCCAGCTGGCTGTATGTATAGTAATGTACAGTAGTTAGCAACCAGGCCAGCTGGTGATTGGTGCTGGGCCTGACCCCGGCCGCAGATTCCTCAGTGGCTAAAATAGGCCTGGAAATGCCCTTGCCTCTTGGCTTTTACTGACACAAACCAAGGCTTGGAGGCTGGCAATATTGTTGTTGCTTAGCAATCCCACAAATAGCCACTGCAGAAAGCATTTTCAGATTTGTAGAAAGGTCTGTCTTATCTGTGCATGGCTCCAATCTCCAGATTTAAGTATCCACAGATGAGGCCACATTGAGAATTAGATACATTGATGTATTTGGAATAGCTATGTTGTCCCAAATACATGCTCAAAGTGGCTCACAGTTAGGGATGCCCAAACTCCTGCCTGTTCAGATCACTTAAAAGACACAAGTTACAAATATCCCCCCAACTTATTGATGATCCAGTTGAGTCCTCACCAAACAATTAATTGGAGTCTGGATGTCTAGCGCAACAGCATGTGCACAAAATTGGCCTTCATGCATGCTCACTGTGTACTGTCACACATGCCCAGTATGCACAGTTTCCCAAAAGACCATGGAAGCTGTATTCTTTCCTTAGGGTGAAATTGCAAGGTTTGTTGCACCCTTGTGACTGTGGATAGCACCTGCTGCCTCCCCTTCACTGGCATCAACAAAAGAACTAAAAGAACACTTTCCCCATCTCAAGATTTAAAAAGACCACATGTGTGTTTGTAAACAAAAACACTGCTGCCTTGCCAGTTGTGATGGCTGCAGCCAAAAACTTCATTCCACTTCTAGCTCGGGCACACCTGAATTTCCACACCCATGATGCTCTAGGGCTCCACTTCACACTCTCCCTCCCAGATCTGGAACAACCTGGTTCATCATGATGTTGGGTCCACCCTGCTCATCATGGCAAGAGATCAACCAAATAGTATAGCTAGCAACAAAAAAGAAGAAGACCCCCAAAACAAAACAAAAAACCACTACTGCACAAACAATCGGTTCAAAAGTAATTGGGAATGTTTTCTCTGCCCGCAAACTAATTTCAGATCAGCTCATCCTAATCACTTACCAAATATGGTAAATTCATCTGACAGATTCATTCACTGTGAAGATTGCAGCATCACTACTTAGAATAAGATAAAAATAAACCATAAATATATTTTAAAATGTCAGTAGTAGTAGTAGTAGTAGTAGTGGTAGTGGTAGTGGTGGTAGTAGTAGTGGTGGTGGTGGTGGTAGTAGTAGTAGTAGTAGTGGTAGTAGTGGTAGTGGTGGTGGTAGTAGTGGTAGTGGTGGTGGTGGTGGTGGTGGTGGTAGTAGTAGTAGTAGTAGTAGTAGTAGTAGTAGTAGTAGTAGTAGTAGTAGTAGTAGTAGTAGTAGTAGTAGTAAAAGCAGCAAAATAAACTAGCTGGACTTTTTGTTTTCTTATGAAAAGGAACCCTGTTGATTGTCTGACCCACAGAAGTCCTTGTAGTTGGACTAAGCCAAGGGTAAGCAGCTGCCATGTTTACCCCTACAACCCCAGAATGAAACCACCAGACACAATAATCAGCTTGAACCAATGCCCACAACTTTATTCTTAACAACGTGTCTAAACTGCATATATGTGCAATGCATGCAACCAGTTCTTCTTCCATCAGAGGTGCCTATCTTTTCTAACAAGGTGAGAGCTGCATGCCTTGGCCAGGCAACTTCATCCAACGCTTCTGGATACCTGATAAAAATGTTCCTAACTCTTCAATCAGCTACTGGGGAAGCTGTATTAATATTATTAGTCCTCTACCCATACTGGTAAGCATAGGTATCACTGAGGCTTCCCGGGGATAGCTACCTACCCGGATAAGCCAGTAAATCACAAATGGTCAGTCTAAGTAAACCAAAAACCACTCAAGCCTCAGCATGCTCATGGTCACTATCTCCACTTCCTCTTGCAGTCAGACAGCACGGTGTGAAGAAGGCCAGTGAAATGTATTGGCTACAGTGTAGGAAAGGACTTGGGTGACCAACATCCAAACCCGTACGTGACCATAAAGCTCACTGAGGGATTTCAAGCCACTTTTGATCTAATCTGGCATGAAGGGTTGTTGTGGTGGAAAATGGGAGAGGAGATGACTATGTGTGCTGCTCTGAACACCTTAGAAGGAGAGCAGGATAAAATGCGGCAGATAGGGTTTACCCCTACAACCCCAGAATGAAACCATCAGTCACTCAGACCTACACTGTACCTGCAAAATGTGTCCTAAAAACTGGGAAACAGTATGCCAAGTGAAACAATTCAGTACTCCCCACCCCTTCAAGACACAGTATGAAGAAGGCTAGGGATGAGCACAAACTGGCTCACAAATGAAAGTTTTTGACGAATTTTGACTGGTTCATGAACTCATATTTGTGGCAGGTCAACCATCACGAACTTTCTATGAACTTTCAAAGTGTTTCGTGCTCCTTTGGTGAATGGATAAGAGCATAAGAACATAAGAGACGCCACTGTTGGATCAGGCCAACGGCCCACCCAGTCCAACACTCTGTCACACAGTAGCCAAAAATACCAGGTGCCATCAGGAGGTCCACCAGTGGGGCCAGGACATTAGAAGCCCTCCCACTGTTGACCCCCCCCAAGCACCAAGAAGACAGAGCATCACTTGCCCCAGAGTCCCTATCTATACCTTGTGGCTAATGGACCTCTGCTCCATATGCTTATCTAATTTCCTTTTGAAGCTGTCCATGCTTGTAGCTGCCACCACCTCCTGTGGCAGTGAATTCCATGTGTTAATCACTCTTTGGGTGAAGAAGTACTTCCTTTTATCCGTTCTAACCCAACCGCTCAGCAATTTCATTGAGTGCCCATGAGTTCTTGTATTGTGAGAAAGGGAGAAAAGTACCTCTTTCTCTACCTGCTCTATCCCATGCATAATCTTGTAAACCTCGATCATGTCACCCCTCAGTCGTCGTTTCTCTAAGCTAAAGAGCCCTAAGCACTTTAAACTTTCCTCATAGGGAAAGTGTTCCAACCCTTTTTATCATTCAAGTTGCCCTTTTCTGCACTTTTTCCAAAGCTATAATATCCTTTTTAAGGTGTGGTAACCAGAACTGCACACAGTATTCCAAATGAGGTCGCACCATTGATTTATATAGGGGCATTATGATATTGGCTGATCTGTTTTCAATACCCTTTCTAATAATCCCCAGCAGAGCATTGGCCTTCTTTATTGCAGTCACACACTATCTCGACATTTTCAGTGAGTTATCTACTACAACTCCAAGATCTCTCTCTTGATCAGTCTCTGCCAGTTCAGACCCCATCAATGTGTATTTATATTTAGG
>NW_015172557.1:137356-162591 GCF_001447785.1 Gekko japonicus
ATTCCCTTTTTGCCTGCCTGACCACAGACTTGCATTTTATTTGCCATAGCCTGTGTTCCATTTTATCAGCCTCACTGTGACTAGCTTTCCACCGCTTAAAGGAATCCTTTTTACCTTTTACAGCTTCCATTACTTTGTTTGTTAACCATGCAGGCTTTTTCCTATACCTATTTGTACCTTTCCTAACCTGTGGAATATATATATTTTTTGAGCTTCTAGGATCGTAGTTTTAAATAGTTTCCAAGCTTCCCCAATGGTTTGGCCCTTTCTACTTTTCCTTTCAGTTTCCTCCCCACATGTCCCCTCATATCAGAGAAGTTATACCTTTTAAAGTTAAAAGTGGTTGTGTCAGTCTTTTTGGCCAATTCCCTGTTTATACAAATGTTGAACTTGAACTCAGCAACATTATGATCACTGTTCCCAAGCTGTGCAATCATTTTTACATCTCTCACCAGGTCTTGAGTGTTACTTAGGACCAAATCAAGGATCTCCACTCCCCTGGTAGGTTCCGTGACCATCTGCTCCATAGCACAGTCATTTAGAGTGTCTAGAAACTCAATCTCTTTTCTTCGGCTAGAACACATATTGACCCAATCAATGTGTGGGTAGTTAAAGATCACCTATTACAACACAGTTTTTTTGTCTAGCTGCTATCTTTAATTCATTCATCATTTTATAATCCTCCTCTGTCTTTTGATCTGGTGGGCAGTAACAACCTCCGCATTCTACACCTCAAAACTTAACAACACTATTTGTGTGTGTGTGTATGTAAAGCACCATCAAGTCACAGCCAACTTGTGGCCACCCTGTAAGGTTTTCAAGGAAAGAGAGGAACAGAGGTACTTTGCCATTGCCTGGCTCCAAGTAGCAATCCCAGTTTTCCTTGGTGGTCTCCCATCCAAGTATTAACCAGGGCAGACCCTACTTAGCTTCCAAGACCTGACAAGATTGGGCTACCCTGGGCCATCCAGGTCAAGGCAACAACATTATTTAGCATCTAGGAAACACTTCAGTATTTTTCAAAGCATGACTTACCTTTCATATTTATTATGTTGTGTTATATCTTCCTGTAATGGTTTCAACAACTGTGCAAGACCTATCAGTATCACTATACTCAAACAACAAATAGGTGTTCGGGCTGAGAAATCATTTTGCCTACAACCACCTAATGAATTCATGGCAGACCAGATTTCAGCTGGGGACTTCCTGCATTGTAGCTCTTAGCAAATATGCCACCCTGGCTCTTCTGGTGACTTTCTCAATGTCAGCCAGTTGTAGCCAAATGGCCTCATCTGCCATCTAGCAAGGAAACGTCTAGGATATCCTCCCAAGCGCCGAGAACTCTACAGTCTCCTAGGAAGCCATTCACAGAGTGACTTTGAGAAGGAGCAAAGGCATAGCCCACCTTGCATGCCAAATGCATATTCAAGTGAGCTAAAACTGGCAAAGGCGCAAGAGGAGACACTGCACACTCCAATTATAGGTGAACGAGGGTGGCTGTAGCTGCTTTCTTTTAAAACTTTTTTGCAAATCTGAGATTTTTGTTGTTGTTGGGGGGTGACTTTTGGCCAGTTCACTGCATCTCCATGAAACCATTTCAAGGGCACAACATTTTAGAGCCAGCTTTGTCCCTGATGGTTTGGTTTGTTCATTGGCCAGGAAGCCAGCATCCTCCTGATGAATAAACATGAATGCATAATATAGACTTGACACAGCACCTATTGCACTGACTGGAAGGATAGCCTCAAAGATCAGACAAAATAATTTTGGCTGGCTTGACAGCTGCAGTCCTCCACATCATTATTCAAGGGCTGTAATGCTGTCAATCAAACTGAGGGGGTCCAATCAATATGCATGGGGGCATAAAAGTTTTCAGTTGTGGTTCCTTTCTTGTTCTGTGGTCCCAAATTGAATTGGGCTCCCTCACGACTGTAGTTACCCTTTAAGCACTGAAGAGAAGAACTGGTCATGGATCTCATCATATTAGGCCCTTAGAAGTTCAGAACACATGAATGCATAAACCTGCCATATACTGAATGGTCTATTAAATTCAGCACTGTCTACTCAGACTAGCAATGTCTCTCCAGCATCTCAGGCAGAGGTCTTTCACATCATCTACTACCCCGGACTTCGGGGGATCAACTCGCACACCAGCGGCATGGAGGGGTGCTACCTCAAGTAGCCTTTGCGAAAGGCTCCAGGCCATAGGGCTTTTGAGGGGCAGCCTCTTCGACGGCTAAATGCCGGAGAATTGAGGCTTCCCTCCGCCCTGATGATCCTGCCGCTGTGTGTGCTAACATTTAAGCCAAAGACCCTGCTGTTAATACTATGACTGCTTCATATATGTACATTTGCTATCCTAAACAGAGTTATACCATTCTAAGGCCAGCTGCTTAGGATGGCATTGATGAAGTTTTATCACTGAAATTAATTCAGCTTGTGAACTTTCCTAAAACTATATTATTTATTACTTCTTCATTATTTAATGCTTATAGGAGGGCAAGCATCTCACCTATACTTGACCTTTGTAGCTAAGTTGGATTCTTTCCCCATTGTTAATTATCAAAAAATGTACTCCTCCTACTCTACATAGATGAAGCCTTACAGAGTGAACTATTCTCATCATTCTCACCATTCCAATGTATTTGAAAAAGGGTACATGCACACGAAAGCTCATACCTTGAATAAACCTTTGTTGGTCTTAAAGGTGCCACTGGACTCTAATTTTATTCTCACCACTGTTATTTTAATCTTCAATATAGCCTTGTTGTAAAATGTTGTGCCCTGAGGTGTGGGTGGGAAGGAGGTTTAGAAAGACTAGTTAAATAAATCGACGCAAGACAACAGTGTGGAAGACTTCAACTTTGATAGATTTAGAAATTATACATGTGCTTTGACAAGGAGATGAGCTGCTCATGTCAAACTGTTTTCATCCTGGAAGCGTAACTTGAAATCCCCAAAGTTCTCCATCGAGCTCATAGACGTTATTTTCTTCAAACCCAAAAGGGCCTGTCATTTTGTCTCCTGGAATGGGGGGGAAATCCATGTAATTGGTGTTGGCAGTTCAGAGCAGGAAGTTCTCATTTTCTGCAACACATCATCATGTCAGGAAGAGCGCTCACCTGAAGCTAAACCACTCTTAGCTTAGCAGGTACCTCTAGCCCAGCTGGTAGCTACAATCCATGGGGTTGTTCACAGGCACAGAACTGAATCCCCCCCACACCTGATGAATTGCAGTTGAATGTGATGAACTTACTGAAAAGCACTGCATTTTAGGAAATGTGAGGTGGTATCTGGTTTCCAGTTTCTGAATGTTCATTCCACATATAAGACTTGCTGCTGTAGCAATAAATTCAAGAAACGATGTGAATCAAGACCTACCACGTCGCTGAACCAAATGTATCTTTTTCTATGGTTAAAAGCACTGCATTTTAGGAAATGTGAGGTAGTATCTGGTTTCGAATTTCTGAATGTTCATTCCACATATAAGACTTGCTGCTGTAGCAATAAAGTCAAGAAACTATGTGAATCAAGACCTACCACGTCGCTGAACCGAATGTATCTTTTTCTATAGTTGCGAACCTCCAGGTGGTGACTTGAGATCTCCTGCTATTACAACTGATCTTCAGGTTACTGAGATTAGTTCACCTGGAGAAAATGGCTACGTTGGAAGGTAGACTCTATGACAATATACTCAATTGAAGTCCCTCCCTTCCCCAAGCCCCACCCTCCTCAAGTTCCACCCCCAAAATTGCCAGGTATTTCCCAACACAGAGTTAGCAACCCTATGTTTCCCCCAACTGATGTATATATTGACATGAGTCTTTTGATTTGCCCAGAATAACAAGGATGTATTGCAAATAGAAATCCCCAAAGAAAGACACAGTTGTATTAAATAGAACTGTTGGGTAGGTCCCAACCAGCTTTTCTGCTGATGAAAAAGGAAGGAGGAAGGATCTACTTTGACTCCCAACACAGAGTTAGCAACCCTATGTTCCCCCCAACTGATGTATATAATGACATGAGTCTTTTGATTCGCCCAGAATAACAAGGATGTATTGCAATGCAAATAGAAATCCCCAAGGACACAATTATATCAAATAGAACTGTTGGGTAGGTCCCAACCAGCTTTTCTGCTGATGAAAAAGGAAGGAGGAAGGGTCTACTTTGACCACTCAAAAAAGCTGTACATATCGACCTGCATATAGAAAAGCCAGGTAAGATGGGGACGATCGTAAATCGGGAGTAGGGTGAAAGTGAGTGGAAAAAGCTTGCTGGATCCAACTCATAGACTTCTAAGCAATGTAACGGGGGGGGGGATCAAACCTGTCACTCTAGGATCACAAGAAGATAAGGGGTGCGATCATACATACCAAAAGTGGTGGCAATCATCAAGTACTCTGATTCCCCCACGGAGTAAAGGGGCGCGATCAGACAGACACATCTGTCCAGCATCCTGGAGTTGTCAGTGGGGTGTCGTATCGCGCCGCAGGAGCGTGGAAAAAAGCCACTGGGTAAAACCTTCTAGTATACGGAACTGCGGGGCGCGCAGCCAGAAGTGTGATCGTGCAAACATGCATCATTGCAGCCCGGGGCCTTGCTTCCCGCCCGCATTGTCTCCCTTGTGTGACCGCAGCCTAGGTCTCCTTTGCAGCTGTGTACTTTCCAGGCCTAACTTCCCTCAATAGTCCTTGCCTTGCTTCTCTTTCATGTGACCACCTATGTTTCGTCTGGTTTCTGAACGTTGGCAGCTTCTGTCTGCGTAACAGACTACAAGCTATGCATTGCCTGAAGACCTCACTGCACATGGACCCAGCCTCTGTTTGTTTCCTGAATATCACTGAGCATATGAAACTGCCTTATACCAAACAGCAGAAGAAGTGAGGAAAACCTGGCAGCAAGCTAGCAGCAGCTGAGGCCCTTCTGGGTTAACTTGTTCTTGTCTCCTTGCAGTGAGTAAAGTGTGGGCCAAAGGCACAAGCTGAAGGGCAAAGGCCAAAGGTTTTTTGCTACTTTGTCTTGTAGTTGATGCCTTTGGATGACGCACTGTTGGATCTTGGATCAGTCCAAGACGTAATTTGTTTGGTTTGTTTGTTAGTTTATGTATACTGTATTTTTTGCCATTGAGTTCCATTGGTAGGATGTGAGTTGGATGCAAATACTAAAATAAATGAATGATACAAGTCAGTACTGTCTCCTCAGACTTGTATCAGCTGTCTGAGGTAAAGAAAAGTAGGGTTGCCATGGGGAAGGTATCTAAAATTTCAGGGGTGGGCTAGTCTTCCTGTGGGCCTCTGGAGCTGGGCAAGTCATAGGATTTGCTTTCTTGGGTCTTTCTGCTCACCTGCAATTTTGTTATGTGTCTTACCTAGCTTGGGCTGGTCTCCTAGAATCATCACGTACTCTGATGGAATTCTTGAGCTACAAGTTTGGCTTGCATTCTGCCCTCTCTTGGCTCTGACCTCAGCCTTGCCTCCTAAGACTCTAATCCAGCCATGTTTCATAGCTGCATAAGGGATGCCAAATGCAGAAGATTCATGCCTTTTAAGTAGTGCATGATAGGAAGTTTGAAAAATGATTGCGTAATCTATGTTAAATTCCAACACCCTGTATTTTTCCGACAATCTCATAGAGTGGATGATAGAGCCCTCTAGTGGTCTTCATATATAAATGCTATTGTAACAGGTAAGTTTAACAGAGTAACAATAACTAGTAGCTTTAACTATCAAAAGATTGTACTCTTGTTGTTCCCTAAGGTGCTACTGGACTGGGGGGAAAAACTTAGTAGATATTTCCCAAAGGACTGTAGGTTTCAAAATACCTCAGATTACATTTATTTATTTATTTATTTATAATTCAATTTATATCCCGCCCTCCCCTAAGGCTCAGGGATCGATGGCACCCCACTCCAAACCTCCTTACAATCTCCACCAGAGGGCACATATAGATGGTAAATAACTTTGGGGAGAGAATTGACCCCTGTGGAACTGTGGGCTCATGTTGAATACCTCTCTCCACCCATGATTACCCTCTGGGATGGACCCTGGAGGAATGAGGAGAACCAGCTCAAGCCCATACCCCTCACACCTAGGGAGGCTAGCCAGTTGACCAGGACCAAACGGCCTACTGTGTCAAAGGCACCTGACAGATCCAACAGGATCAGTCGCTCCATCCTGTCTGCATCAAGGTGTAACCAGAGATCATCAACGGGAGTGACCAGAACGGTCTCAGTTCCAAACCCCAGGCGGAAGCCAAACTGTAAGGGATCTAAGGCAGATGTCTCATCCAGGAATTCCTGGAGCTGTTCAGCCACTGCTCACTCAATCACTTTCCCCAGAAATGGAAGGTTAGATATTGGGTGATAATTGGCTAGGTCCCTCTCATCTAACAATGACTTTTTTAGGAGGGGTGTCACCATTGCCTCCTTGAGGGAGCTAGAGAAAGAGCCCTGGGAGAGTGAGAGATTTATAATGTCTCCCAAGGCTCCTCCTACCACTTCCCTGGAGACTTTCACCAACTGGGAAGGGCAGGGATCCAAGAAGCAGATAGTAGTCCGCAAAGCCAATAGAACCCTGTCAACATCCACCTTTCGTGCCATACCAGTTCATATACCCCCTTATTTATTGAATAGCTGGCAAAACCTTATAGAAAATTTTATTTGGCAAAACAAAACCCCTCGGATTAGATCGTTGGTAATGAGCAGGCACGTTCATAAAGGAGGATTATCGATTCCGGACCTAAGGAGATATTACATAGCGGCTTCCTTAATGAGTCTTGTAAGGCACTATCACGCCTCCCCGGAGACGGACTGGATGACGATTGAAAGCGCTTACCTAATCCAGAAGACCTTTAAGGAAGCATTATGGGGAAAAAGCCTCTGAAATATTCGATATTCTCTAAGCAATCCATTCCTCAATGCAACACTCAAAATATGGTACTCAATTAAGGACAGATTGGTTTCCCAGTCTTCGGTGCTTCGATCTTTCACTGGACAATCGTGGTTTCAGCCGGCCATTGAGGATCAGTCCTTCAAGGTGTGGAAGTCTGCGGGTGTCACAAGACTAATAGATGTTCCAGACTGTTTAGGGCCTTAAAGGTAAGTACCAGTGCTTTGAATTGGCACCGGAAACTAATTGGGAGCCTCTCAACTGCTGTAGGATAGGTGTTATATGTGCTGGCCAGGACACTGGTGTCAGCAATCTGAGTTCTGGATCACCTGCAGTTTCCAAAGCATCTTCAAAGGCAGCCCTGCATAATGTTATAGTAGTCCAGTGTCAAGGTGACTGTTACATAAATTACTGTGGCAAGGTCCTCCTGAGACAGATAGGGAGCCAGTAAAAGAAAGGACTTATATCTAAAATATATGCGAGTTTATCTGAGCTCCATACTGACCATCTGACTACGTACCAACAAGCATGGCACAAAGATCTAAACATTGCTCTTTCAAATGATAAGTGGGTGAGGATATGGCGTAATACGAACCGCATCTCCAGATCTCTGACGATTCAGGCTGCAGCCTACAAAGTTTTATTCAGATGGTACCTTACGCCAGTCAGACTAGCCCACATGTTCTCTACCGTAAGCCCATTCTGCTGGAAGAAATGTGGTTCCAAAGGTTCTTTTATTCACATGTGGTGGGAATGTGTTCACGTCCAGAATTTCTGGAAACAAATACTGCAATTCATAAAATATTTCACAGGCTGCAGTATCCCCATGGATCCAGCCATCATTCTTGGGGAGAGAATTGACCCCTGTGGAACTGTGGGCTCGTGTTGAATACCTCTCTCCACCCATGATTACCGTCTGGGATGGACCCTGGAGGAATGAGGAGAACCAGCTCAAGGCCATACCCCTCACACCTAGGGAGGCTAGCCAGTTGACCAGGACCAAACGGCCTACTGTGTCAAAGGCACCTGACAGATCCAACAGGATCAGTCGCTCCATCCTGTCTGCATCAAGGTGTAACCAGAGATCATCAACGGGAGTGACCAGAACGGTCTCAGTTCCAAACCCCAGGCGGAAGCCAAACTGGAAGGGATCTAAGGCAGATGTCTCATCCAGGAATTCCTGGAGCTGTTCAGCCACTGCTCACTCAATCACTTTCCCCAGAAATGGAAGGTTAGATATTGGGTGATAATTGGCTAGGTCCCTCTCATCTAACAATGACTTTTTTAGTAGGGGTGTCACCACTGCCTCCTTGAGGGAGCTGGAGAAAGAGCCCAGGGAGAGTGAGAGATTTATAATGTCTCCCAAGGCTCCTCCTACCACTTCCCTGGAGACTTTCACCAACTGGGAAGGGCAGGGATCCAAGAAGCAGATAGTAGTCCGCAAAGCCAATAGAACCCTGTCAACATCCACCTAAGAGTCCAAAAATGTACCCGATTGTGCAGACATGGGCCCAAGATTCCTACTGACTCCAAATCTTGGTGGTGGAGCAAGACTTTAATCCAAAAAGTACATTGCAAATATGTCACAGCTAATAGCCAAAATTTATCTGCTTTTGGAGCCACTGAAGGGGTGGTCAGTTGCCTAATAACTCTGAGGTGGACATGACACAGCAGATGCAATGGAGGCAGAGAAGTAAGAGCACTTTGCCTTCACTGCTACTTCACAGGCCTTCAAGCAGGCTCAACTAAATGTTCTTGTTGTTTTATCACAAGATCGTTGCCAGTATCGCAGTAGCCATCTAAGCCCCCTTTTTACCATCCTTAGTTCATCCGTACAGCAGGGAGCCAAGGTAGTACAGAGGCAAAGAGGACACCTCGGCCAATGGCCTCCTGAAGGCCCAGATTCCAGGCATCAGTGTTCATCAAGAGAGCCAGACAAATCCCGCAGAGCATTCTGGAATCTGATTGGATCCATGAGTCTCCTTGGGCAAGCATAAATAAGCTCGCTGCCCCTGCAGAGGGAGGAGGCCAATCTCAAACCAATCTTCACCAGGTAAAGATCAGTACATGGCACCAGTTCGCAAAGCCCTGCTGAATCCAGATCAATTATGGTATGAATTATCTTGAATTTGATCTCCCATGCACTTGATCTTTGCACTTAAGGATCTCTTCTAGCTCCTTCATGGAAGCCCTTCCCAGTCTCAATTTTCTTCTGATTTCTTGGCTGCAGTCTCCCCTTTTGGTTGATGACTGAGCCAAGGAATACAAAATTGTGAACCATTTACAGCTCACTTGTTTAAATATAACCATTTTCTTGTTTGCTGCTTCAAGCATTTGGTAAGAAGCAATCTTTAAAAAATGAAGAAATAAAGGTGTAAACAACCCTTCTAAGGACTGGTTTGCTCTGTCCTGAAGTACTCGCATCTATGGAGAAGCAATCAATCACCTGAGTATTTTCCAATGACCTCAAATGTGTTTGAAGGGAGTTTGGAGGATACCTTTTGTGGCTGTCATGGCTAATCCTTCCTCCTTACCTGAGGCTCTTTCAAGCTGTCAGTCAGTCAGTCCCTAAGCGGCTGGTGCCTTGGACTTGGGGAAATTATCTTAATTATGTGTGAGTACAATTTATGTCTCCATCTCAGGGGAAAGATGTGCAAATGTCATATTTTTGAACTTTTCCAGTGTGGAGGGTGTCTTAGAGTCAGGCTAGACATGGTGGCGGCCACAGAGCCTACCTTTGGCCACTGATGCCATCTTGAAGGAGAATTTAGCCCTTTACAATTATTTATTTTATTATTTATGCTATTAGATTTGCTAGACTGCCCTTCCCTACAAGCAGGGCTCAGGGTGGCTTACAACAGAATAATAGCAATTAAACAACATTAAAACCGTTAAAACAGATTGATGAATAAAAACAGGAAACATATACCAGATGGCAGAAAATCAGCTCCCCTAGACTCCTTGGGGGGAGGGGTTGCGAGGGATGGCAGAGTATATGGGAGTGCCAGATATGATACTATGCCACCCCCCCATTACTGTCCTCAACCAAATGCCTGGCAGAACATCTCTGCCTTACATGCCCTGCAGAAAGGTAATAACTCCCACAGGGCATGGATGTCTTCTGGCAGAGAGTCCCACCAGGTGGAGGCCAGGGCTGAAAAAGCCTTGGCCCTGGTTGAGGACAGCCGGATTTCTCTTGGGCTGGGGACCACCAGGAAGTTCTTGTTTCCTGAGCACAGTGCTCTTCCAGGGGCATACTAGGAGAGGCGGTCCCAAAGGTATGTAGGCCCCTGACCGTTGAGGGCCTTAAAGGTCAGAACCAAAACCTTGAACTTGATCCAGTGCTCCACCGGAAGCCACTGCAACTCGGACAGCACTGGTTGGATGAGTGCTGTCCGAGGGGGACGGGTCCCAGTGAGGACCTGTGTGGCTGCATTCTGGATCAGTTGGAGCTTCCAGGTCAGGTGCAAGGATAGGGGCCTGTGTAGAGCGAATTACTGTAGTCTATCCTGGAGGTGACCATTGCATGGATCACCATGGTAAGGTTGGGGCGAGACAGGTAGGGAGCCAGTTGCCTTACCTGGTGCCGTTGGGGAAATGCCAGCCTGGCAACCTTCGCAACCCGGGCCTCCACAATCAGGCCCCTAGCACAGCAGCAACAGGCAATCTTGTTCAGTGCTGAAACAGTGGAGGTGACCATTGCATGGATCACCGTGGTGAGGTTGGGGCGAGACAGGTAGGGAGGCAGTTGCCTTACCTGGTGCAGTTGGGGAAATGCCAGGCTGGCAACCTTCGCAACCTGGGCCTCCACAATCAGTTGCTGATTCTGCATTTTAAAAAGCTTGGAGGAAGGAAGCAAGATCAGGCCCTCATAGCAATTTTTAAATGGATAAATTCTCCTCTAAAATGGTTTTAATGGCCGTCACATCTAGCTCGGCCCTTAGGACTGTACATACATTCAACAGAGTGAGATGGTAGAATCCTGAGGTGGTAAAATGTGCGGTACCACTTCAGCTTCTGGTGAGTATATGATCCTATTTTAATACTTCTCCATGTAGCAACTCCCTGCAAAGTAATAAAAATGGGACATCAAGGACAAAAGTTCTAGCTTAGCTTAGTCCTCCACATGCTGTGTCAGTTTTTCATTTACCGGGAGTTATTTATGTCAGGGAATGTCGAAAAACGTAATACAGGAGACAGAAGTATACATCACTTTCTACCATTTCAGCACTCAGCCACCTGATTCCACTCCATATGTAGACTTGGCCTTAGACCACGTCTGAATCAAATGAGAGCATTCGGTCTCACAAGAAAATACCATAATGCTTTGAACACCCTCTTAATATTTCAATCTCTCCTAAGTATCTTTATATACCAGTAAGAGAGGGGTGTAGACACCTCAGTTTCCTGGGAGGGGGAATCACAGGGCTGAACCTGGCCCAGGCTCATACTTAGTACCTGTATGAAATTATTTCAATATGAACTTATTTACATTTCCAAAAACCACCTGCCATCAACAATTACTCATGTCATTATTATTTTTTTACTCACAATAGTCGGAATCTCAATCAAAGAAACAGGCCTCTATATGATGAGATGAAAGATGTCATGAACTCCTTCACTGAGACAAGCATCCTAATTTTTCAGTTGTGTATGAAAGGAAATTCCTTCCTCCTCGTCTCTCTTTTCCTTATAATGACCCTATGAGGTAGGTTAGTCTGAGAGTGTGTGACTGGTACAAGGTGGCACGGTGAACTAAATTGCTAAGTGAGGCTCTGAACTCTGGTCTCCCTGGTCTCCCTGCTCTTAGACCAAAAGTCTGACAACTACACCACTCACATGCCGCATACTAGGGGTGTGCACCAATATACCGAACCTGAAAAATATCGTAAAAGCCGATATTCTCGAATCCCAGTATTGGTATGATACAGGGATTTGGGAAAAGATCAGCACTGCCGAATTTATTCAGCTCTATTAATAATCTATGGGGATCATCCCCAAAGGGTATAAAGATCCCCCCCCAGTCGCTGGATTCATGCCATGGGAACATGCTGCTGCCATAGCATGAGTCCAGAGACTGAGGGGGATTAAAGTTTAAACCCCCTCAGTCTCTGGACTCGTACCACGGAGGCAACACGCTCCCTCCATTAAAGGGAAGGCAAATGCCTTCCCTTCAATAGAGGGAGCTTGTCGCTGCCATGGCGTGACTCCACAGAGGGGGGGGTTACATGCCCCCCTACTCTTTTCTCCCTTCTCCAGCTGGCCTGTGGCCACAGGCCAATTGGGAAAGGGAGAAAAGATCATAGAGGCATTTAAACATGCTTCCAGCAGGCCAGCTGGAGAAGGGAAGAAAGATCAGGGAGGCATGTTTAAATGCCTCCCTGTTCCTTCCCCAGCTAGCTTGCAGTGGGCTGGCTGAGGAAGGGAGAAAAGATCAGCCCCACCGCTGACCAATTAAAACTAACAGCTGTCAGGTGGACTGCCTGCCGGCTGTTAGGTTTGAATGGCCATCAGCTCCGGTAGGGGAATGTACCTGAATAAAAGCCAAATAAGATCGGTTTGCCAGATCAGATTAGATAATCTGATTTGGCTGAATAAATACTCAACAAATACCAATAAGATATTTGTCAGGTACTTATTCAGTTCAACTTAGCCAAATGCACATCCCTACTGAATACACAATATGAATCTTCACATGAATCTCAGAATCCAAAATAAATACTAGCTTCTCAGATACCCTGGCCTGAAAATATGGGAGCATTTCTTTCATTAAAGTAGGTTCCAGGACAGCAGATTCACCTCACTTTCTGTATACTGGGAACCAGTTTTATAGCTCCTTTCCCACCATATATGGACACAGAGACAAATATAAATGGCTAAAGAAAGAAATATTCTCCATCTCCTCCATTTCTTTTTCTCAAAAGAAGTCCCAGGATTTGGGATGGGCACGAACCTCATCACAAACCTAAATTAGTCATGAAAATCAACTGGTTCATGGTTCATGAGCCAAGGGTTGTGCGATCACGCCTGCAATGAACCTCCCACGAACCTCCATGGTTTTCACAAAGGTTCGTGTGGTTTGTGTTGGCAGTTCGTGTGGCAGGCATACTGGCTCTGATCAATTAACAGTGGGGTTTTTACAGAGTAAAAACAGTGGGGTTGGGGGTGTTTTATGCTTACTCAGGGCTCTGAGACACCTGTCCTTCTGCTTAAGCTGAGCAAAGGGGCTCAGCCAATGAGTTTCTCGGCTGAGGACCCATACTTCCTCTCAGTGGGATTTTTGAACCCTCAATTCCCCCCCCCCCCCTTTTTTTTTTTGGGGGCGTTTTTTAACCCCCAATTCCCCCCCCCCCCACTTTGTCTTTTGGAGTGCTTTATGTAAACCAAGTCGTGAGCAAGGGGACCAACCACAGCCACCAATGCAAAATAAATGGTGCCAGGCGGAGTAGGGGAGGCTGATGTCATTAGACGCCTGCTGCCTCAACCATAGGCCTGGTGGAAAATCTCCATTTTGCAGGCCCTGTGGAACTGTAATAAGTCCCGCAGGACCCTGATCTCATTTAGCACAGTGTTGCACTTTGGACCCTAGGATTCTTGACTTCCACACCTCTGGGCATCCCCCTGCCAGGTTTAACATCAGCAGCTGTCCTTGCTGTTCCTCCCCCTCATCTCAGACCCCCACAAACCATGAACCAGAATGAACCTCTATTTTCCCAGTTTGTGCCCATCCCTACCCAGGATACCAAAATCAACAACTTCCACCATTTGAGCCATAGGACTCTGCTTGCCTGCCTCTTCCCCAGCAAACACACAACTTTCAATGTTTGGGAAACAGGCTTTTGTGCATACACACACACACCAACACACCAGGCTGAATATATAATACAGGTGGAAACATTTTTTTTATTTTAAAGAGGACCTGGGTAGCAGAATAACACTGATATCTTTGGGGGACATTTTTTTCTGTCCCCACCGATAAATAAAGATTAAATGGAGATGGAACCATATTTTGTTTTGGTCTAAGGCACAACCAAGCAGGACACAGTAATATTGCAGTTATTACTATCCCACCCAAGAAGGCAAACCATCATTTTCGTGATCCATTCCTTACATCGGAGCTTCCACTGCAGGCTAAGGAGCTTCCATTGCCTGTCCAGCCACTGAGGCCGCCTGATCACAACATCCCACCAGTTCTGCTAATTTTCTCCTCCCCTCTCCACGCGCTCTCTTTCTGTGTTATTTTTTCATAGAGAGTATTAGCCACTGAAGGCTTTCTTACCTTTCCCAAATCAAACAAACGAAACCAGCCCTGTGCCTCTTATGAACTTGCCAAGTTGCTACAAAGCCAAACCAGATTGCCTGAAGCAGGTTTGTGATTAGTGTTGCGGACCTCCTTGTAGTGGCCGGAGGTCTCCTGCTAATACAGCTGATGCCCCGGTGACAGAGATCAGCTCACCTGAAGAACATCATCACTTTGGAAGGTGGGCTCTGTGGCCCTGTACCCCCACTGAAGTTCCTCCCCTTCCTCAAACCCCGCCCCTTTCAGGCTCCGCCTCCCAATTCTCCAGGTATTTCCCAACCCAGAGCTGGCATCCCTATTTGTCGTGCCACCTGGCAGCCCGGGGAGTGGGGGCCCTGCCCTGCCAAGGAATCCCAGTGAGAAATTGAGTCCCGCTGTCGGTCTGAAGTTTACGTCCTGATTAGCAATACTGTTGATTGCAACTTTTCTTCCTTCTAAGAATTATACATATTTTGGGAAGATATTGGGGCAGTATCCTCCCATCTTTCCTCCCAAAGCAGATTATAACATCATTCTTCCTTCCACTGTTTTATCATCAGAACGACCCTGTAAGGTAGGCTGGCCTCAGAGAGAGCGACTGGCCACTTCACCCACAGATGTCCAGGGCAGCTTCTAGGAACAGATTCACTGCATTTCTGTTGTGTTTGTTTGTCTGTGTTATTTCTATTCCACCTTATCTCCTAAGACTCAAAGTGGCATTTATGAATACACTTCAAGGTGGCATTTATAAATACATTTCATAATGTTTGGCTGCTGCAGACTTGGGGACAGGCATCTAACACAAGCCAGATAAACAATCAGCTCTAAGTTAAGGAGTCAACAGATTTACACCCCGAATCATGTGCCATTGCTATTCCAAAACTCTACAGGGTCCAGTCATGTGGCTCTTGTTCAGGTCAAATCAATGGAAAACAATTGTTGAGAGATGCTAAGAATCCAGCATGCTCAAATCTATCGAAAAGGAAGCCAGTTAGATGACATAACATTTCCTGTTTTCATTTTTTTTCCCATAGAGAGGTTCAATCATATTAGACTCAAACTAGAATGAGAAGCAGTTAAATATTCAACAAAGAATCCTATGGTCTCTAAAAGATTAACAGCTTTATGGTGGAATGTTATGCAGCTCTACTCTATGAAAGTAAGGCCCATAAAAAGTCTGTTTGTCCTTCAAATGCCACAGGACTCTCTTTACACAGCCAACCTTCTGGAATTTTTCAAGCATTGGCATATATGCAGCTCTACTCTATGAAAGTAAGGCTTCAAATGCCACAGGACTCTCTTTTCACAGCCAACCTTCTGGAATTTGTCAAGCATTGGCACATTTCTCTGCAATACTACTCATGTCCACAAGGTGGAAGCACCGTTTCCAGTTTTCATTGCTGTCCAACACAGAGACTATAATCGAATTATCCAACTGAAATACTCTGAATAGCATGAATGCATCCCGAATGTCATCTGGAAACTGTAACCCTCCCCCCAATAGGCCTGATCTTGTTCACACAGTCAAAAAGTAGATATATAGGCATACGACTGTTTGGTAATACACCTCCTTTGCTTTGATACTCCGTTCGCTTTGATACTATGTTATTTTTACTTTTTTCACATATTTTAATTGCACTGGTTTTGTTTGCTTTTTTGTACATCAGTTCTACTGCTCTGATTGCAGGAAAATGACTCACAATGTAAATAATATCAATAACGTATTAGCTAATACAACTGCTCATTTAAAAAAATATATGAAAAGAGTCTTTGCTTTTAGCCAGAGTTTAGAACTTCACTAAATGATGCCCTCTGCCATTATTGTGAATGTAACAGGTGTTGCTGGACTCAATTGGTAAGTCCTGGGATAAGACATTGGCTCCTCTCACTGAGACTGCTGCTTGGAACAGTAAACAGCAGAGTCTTCTAGTTGGGCCATTCACACAGCTCATAATCCTAGTGGTTTGAGAATGTCAGGGAAGGTTTGCAAGTAGCTAATACATCCTACCTGGAACTTTTGCCTTCCCTCAGTCTGAGCAGCTAGTTGCTGAGGAAAGCAGCGAGATCTTCTGTCTTTAACAACAGACAGACTGAATGATGTTGACCTTCTGTCTACCTACTGCTCAGAGCACTTGTCTTCTGCTATGCCCCTGCCTCGTGTCTCTGCTGATGCTGCATTGGGACTTCTTGACTTTCCTGATCCTTCTTGTGATGCCTTTCTGACTGGGCACACGAACGGTCTCACCCCCTCTCCCACTCATCATTACGCCCGTTTGCCCTCTTACTGCCTGCCCATGTACCCTTCCCCCACCTACTCACTTTCTTGTGAGCCTTCCCCTCCAGATACGTTTCCTAACTAGGGGTTCCTATCTGCCCCTCAGCATGGATGAAATGCACAAGACCATCCACCAGCTACCGTATAGGATTTGTGTGTGTTAAGTGCTGTGAAGTCACAACCAAACATCCTATCATTTAACAGCCTCTCTCAGGCCTTGCAAACTGAGGGCCTTTGTGGCTTCCTCGATGGAGTCCATCCATCTCATGTTGGGTCTTCCTCTTTTCTGGCTGCCATCATCTTTCCCTCGCATTAAGGTCTTTTCCAGTGACTCTCAGAATGTGACCAAAATTCAATAGCCTCAGTTTAGTCATTTTAGCATCTAGGGAGAGTTGAGGCTTAAAGGATCTAGACATCTTTAAATTGTGGACACCCCACAGGGGACGCGGCTGGTGGATGGGGAATGTCAAGAAAAATGGTGTTACAAGCTAGAAGTACACATAACCTATATTAAAATGGTTGGTTTCAAAACCTGTTTGAAATCCACCCCCACTCTCAGCACAAAGAACCAGTGTGGTGTCGTCGTTAAGAGTGTTGGACTGGTACCTGGAAGACAGAGGTCTGAATCCCCAGTCTTGCCATGGAAGCTCACTGGGTGACCTTTGGCCAGTCACACTCTCTCAGCCTATCACCAGCCACAAACTCATTTCAGCAGTTTTGGCTCATGAGCCAGCTTCTGCTCTTCCTGGACACAAAAGATCTTGCCACAGTGGGGCATTACCTCGTAACATCTAGATTAGATTATCGCATTGCGATCTACATAAAGGCTGTCTGGAAGCTATCGTTGGTAAAGAATGCTGTGGTGAGGACACTGACTGGAGTGGATTGTAGGGACCCTATTGCTCCAGTCTCGTTCCATATATACTGGCTCCTGAGTTGCTTTCAGGTCCAATCCAAGGTGCTGGTATTGGCCTTTATGGCCCTATATGACTAGGGCCAGCATACCTGAATGACTGCCTACTCCCATATGAACCTACTCAACCACTCCAGTCACCTTTGGAGGCCCTGCTTCAAGTGCCCCCCACCTTCTGAGATGAGGTGGGTGGTCAACCAGGAGAGGGTCTTCTTGGTTGTGTCATGCACAACAAACCAAATTGTTTGGACTGCCCCAACACCCTTATGGCAGACTTGCCAAACCTTAACCAAGGAAATTTATTTATTTATATTTATTTATTTTTATTGATTTAAAACAATTGACCAGTGAAATGTGAAATAACATGCACATACTGAAAGCAGAACTGAGGAAGGCGGCAACAAGAGACAGGCCTCTTCCAGTGAGGGCTCACAATCTTTGAGACAAGAGCTTTGCACTTCAGTCTTCCCCCTGCGCTGTCTTCCCATCTGAAGCACTACAGGGGGACCTATTTTCTGTGCTGTGCCTCCTTTTTCAGTCTTGATGAGTGTCTGTCCAAGGGGTTCTTTCCTGGTTCCCCAGCAGAGAATCTCGGGAAGGAGACGCTTTTCAGGCATGGCCTTCCTGTCCACACCGCTCTGCAGGCCCAGCTCAGAGAGTGCATAGAGGGAATGGTGCACTTCATCGCCAGCATTTGGACCAGCTGACAGGTACAGTATTATGTGTCAGTCGATGGCACTTTGTGTGGTTGTGGACAACCGGGGCCTCCTTGTCCACTATCAGGTGATACTGGATGTAGGAGACTTTTCCACAGCCAATACTGCAGAGAACATTGGCCAAAGACTGGGAGGAAGTAATCAAGTAGAGGTTGGTGCCCCTTTTGGTGGGGGCAGGCAGTGTGGCCACAGACAATGCCAACCAATATCATGAAGGTCTTCCAGAACCATGGCCTCCAGCACATCCCTTGGAACTGGGGGTGAAGGCAGTGCTTGGGAAATGTGGTGAAGAGTCACTATCTGAGAGATCGGTGTAAAGGTAAGGAAATGCACTGTTCCTGGGGAGCGTCTTAATTTATCCTTCCTTGAAATTTAAAGGGTAAAAGGTAAAGGTTTTCCTTGCTCGAAAGGCAGTTGAATCTGACTCTAGGGGGCTGTGCTCATCTCCATCTTAACCTCTGAGCCATATGAAAAATGTTGGCAGCTAGTGGTTGCAACAGTGTTTGAGCCCCAACCCCAATAGCTCTGTGTGAGTGATGACGCTACGCGTCACTCTGGCAACGGGACTCCAAACAGCCCCATTGCCAGAGCGACGTGTAGCGTCACATCCTGGCGATGGCGGGTGCACTGCGTATCGCCGTCCCCCGCTGCAGGGATCCTGTAAAGAGCTGCAGATCCCCCGCTGGCATTTGGTAATCCTATCAGTGGATGAGACCGTTGTGTGATGACTGCAAAGGTCTTCAGAGTCTCACGGTGCAGTCATATGATGATGTACTCTAATCTATGGCAGCAGTGACTAGTGGTCTCCTCACCCTACTTCCCAGTTTCTGGGGTTTATCAAGCACCTTCAATAAATCTGTAACAAAGCAATGGCTGAAAAAATGTAGAAAGCCACAAAATACTTTACAACATTAGAAAAATTGCTCTGCTAAAGCAGCCAATGCTCCATCTAGTTCAGCATCCTGTTTCCCACAGTAAACAACAAAATATGTCCTTGGGGAACTCCAGAGCAGTTCTCTCATTGATATCTTCCTTGAAAGTCACTGGTTCTACTGCCTCTGAACGTGGAGGTTTCATCTCACCATTATGGTTCAGAGCCATTGACAGACCTACCCTCCGAGATAAATGGTTTAGTTCCCCCTCATAAAACTATCACCACTTCTTATGGCCTTTCTCAGTTCCGCAGGGCCTGCAAGATGGAGCTTCACTGCCACAGGAGGTGGCACAGGAAGTGGTGGCAGCTACAAGCATGGACAGCTTCAAGAGGGAATTAGATAAGCATATGGAGCAGAAGTCCATCAGTGGCTATTAGCCACAAGGTATAGACAGAGCTGGGTCAAGTGTTGTTTTTTATTCATAGGTGGGGGGGGGGGGGGGCAACAGTGGGAGGGCTTCTAGTGTCCTGGCCCCACTGCTGGACCTCCTGATGGCACCTGATATTTTTGGCCACTGTGTGACAGAGTGTTGGACTGGATGGGCCAACATTGGCTTCTCTTATGTTCTTATGAATGTGAACAAAAATCTGAATTGAACCTACTTCCCAAGAAGCTGTCTTGTCTCCTTTTAAAGCCAGTTAAGCTAGTGGCCACAATAATGTCCTGTGGCAATGAATTCCATATGTTAGTTACTTGCTGTGTGAAGAAGTCCTCAATCAGCCTTTTTGCCTGCCTTAAATCAGCTCCATTAAATGATCTCAAAATTTAGAATTATGAGGCAGGAAGCATTCCCTCTATCTACTTTCGGCATAATTTTACAATCCTCTATAAACCTCCCTCCCAATAAATGTTTCCCCTCCCCAAGCTTTAAACTTTCCTGAAATGGAAAATCTCAAGAGCTTTAAACTTTCCTGAAATGGAAAATCCTTCTGGTTGTTGCATTTTGTTTATTGCTCCCCACTTTCTTATTTTCAGGTAGCCAGATGTTCCAAATAAACACAGAGAATTCAAAACTCAGCATAGTCTCTGTCTTGACTTAAATTTTAGTAGTCACTGAAAAACTGAAAAATTATAGGTGGAATCTTCTGTGGTCTTGTTTGCCTCGGGTAGCTTGTTTGCATTTCCCTTCTTACTGTTGTGGCGAGTCACAGCAGTGAATTCCTTGGTCAGTATGCATAGAGGGATGTGCCTCTGTGACAGACACCAAGTTCTTCATAAACTGTACTATAATCTCACCCTTTCTCTCCTATTTTTTTTCCCTTTCACCTTCGCTCAGCCTGCTAAATCAACTTGTCATTCCTGCAGCCGACTCAGGAAAGGAGTTATCAGACCCTTCCCTCAGAGACCTGAAGTATAACCCAGAAGGTCTCTGGGGTCAACCTCATACCTTCTCAAAAGGGCTTATTGCATGATTTGATAGTCACCACAGTCATTATCAACCAGCCCGGCAAGGGCCTCTGGGGTTTTCCCGTTGAGCAGAGGTCTGAACTGTGCTGCCCACGGCTCGGCTCACCAATTATAAGCCGCATGCACTTTTTGAAAAAAGACTGCAATAACATATCAACATCATTCCATTTCCCATGTAATGAGGAAGCAATTTCCCCTTATTATACCTGTCTAAATATGCATGGGCTGACCCAGGAGGACCCTCGCTCACCCCTCTTTTTTCCCTCCGGAAATCATATTCCAGCCTCATCTTTTCCATTTTAAATTTCTCTTCCTCCTTGTATCCTCCCTGTCATCTCTCTTGATCCCATCCTTGTCCCATCTTTATCTTTCTTCCCCCCTCCAAGCCTTCTCTGCCCATCCTTATCTTTCATTACTCCTCACATTACATTTGATGTGCTTTTCTCTCTCTCTTTTCCTTTGCTGATTGCTGTGTAAGACCAAGCACTGGATTGGGGGGGGGGAGTGTCTATTTCCCAGGCAATTAATTGAATCTCTGGAGAGCTGCAGCCAAACATTTGACTAGTTAGATGATCCAGCCTCCATTTTCACTCTGCTTCCTCGGTCCTCTGCTGTCCATGGGTCCCCAGTCACCAAAACTCCTTAGCCTGTCCATTTCTTCCTACCATCAGTGTAGAGGTTCCTGATGCTGTGTGAGGTTCTTCCTCCAGCTCCACCAGCTCTTTGGACCTCACTTTCTAAATTGCACCTTCTTGGTCCATTTTTTTCTCGACCCATCTTCGCTTGTGTGATCCATGCCTGCAGGAAGTCTTATATACTTTGGTGCTGGGAGCTGTGCAACCCACTAGTGGCTGGTTAAGCACTCAACACCTCTCCTTGTCTGACCAACCTATGACTCAAATAGCAGAGAATGAACCACGAAGCTATTCAGCATAAACAAAGGATGATTCCAGGCTGGACTGCTGTCCAGCAGGGAGGTGGAACTACAGCTGACATTAGGAAGCATAGCAGTATTTAAAAGGCCAGATAAACCTTGACTGGGGGCTGTGGTTACATCAGTATCTGAGCACCATAGTTGCTCCATAGATCATGTAAGAAGAGAACTGCACAGGAAAACAGGAGAAGCCTGCCCCCCCCCGTTCTTGTAGAATCTGCTTCCAACCTTTTCCTCCATGTTATGATGTTAATTTCTCCTCAACGTTTTGACACCAGAACCCCCATTTTAATTTTTCTTCTCCCTTGTGCGAACTGAACTCAAGATTCTCTGTCTTCATGCTATTTTCTGTTTCCTCACAACACATTTCCTCCCTAAACCGTATGCACTTTCAAACATCATTTGTGCATCAATAAAACAGAATTGCAGGCGAGAGGGATATGCTTATATTGAATTCTGAACATGACCCGAGAGGAGAATCAGAAGGCGCGTGCCTGCCTAGGTGGGGCAGAGTAAGGCGATGCAGCTGTGACTGGAAAGGGACAGCAGGAGGAAGTAGCTGTGGTGCCTGGAGGATAGTTCGAGGGGCGACACTTTCTGCTTGAAGCTGTCCCTCCCCCCTCCTGTTACTATAGCTGGCCAGCTGACTGAGGATATGGGCTCGGGGCAGAAAACTGACCTCCAATGGCTGGCCAGTGGTGGATGGGGTAGAAGGGCTTAGGGCAGAAACGGCATCTGGTGTCCTTTCTGCTCCAAACCTCCCCTGCCACCACTGGCCAGGACTTGGAGCATAAAGTGCACTGGATGTCTCCCCTCCACCATGAGGTGATGATCATGGGTTTAAGACATGTATTAGCTGCCTCTCCCCTTTGTGGAACTCAAGGTGGCTTACAATATAGATGAAATGTTATAAAAACACAGTAAAAACAAGGATTATAAAACCCAGAAATGTCACAGTTTAAAAACTTCAATTAGGACTGCCAGCAATAAAAGCTAAACCAATCAAAATGCAGTGCTAAGGGGCCAGGCGTTCCTCCCTGGGGAGGTTGTCTCACAGCAGCTGGGGAGAGCAGGTGGCTTGGAGCTGCCTGTGTGCTCTCTCTGCCACAAGCCTTCCTGCTACCTCTGGCCAGCTGATGGGCGGGTGTTGGATGGGGGAAAGGACACCTGGGATGTTTTCTTTTCATCACCTGGATGGCAAAGGTCTTATTGCAGGAATCAGCATGGGTTGTCCCCCTCCCTATGAGTCCTTGTGGGTGCCCCACTTGTTATATGCATAAGTGGCATAATGTACAACAGAAAATTGTCCATGAAAACCACGCAACATGCATACACATGTAATACAAATGAATCTATGAGACCACCAGCAGGAAACAAAATGTTATAAATAAATAAATAGGGGAAACCTTGTAGAAGTTAGAACATGCCATGTACTAAAGCCTGATTTCCTACAAATCATGTCATGTCTGCTGTTTGGTCTAAAAAGTAATAAAAAGATGCAGATTCCTACTGTTCGGAAGAAGCTTTGGTGAAAGGCTCGCTACGTCCCCAGAGGAAAAGCTGCACATTTAGAAAAATAGACTGTGGTTGATCCCTGTTGCAAGACCTCCCTCACATCACTGTGCCTCCGGCAATGGCCAATAAGGTGGTATGCTAGGAAGTAAGATGCTGGAAGAACCCACCAGCCTTGGCGCACTGGTAACCACCAGGGGGGAAGAGGGGCTATTACCTTTTTCCTGGTGTAGCCAGTTTGGTGCACTGGTTAAGTGCGCAAACTCTAATCTGGGAGAACCGGGTTTGATTCCCCGCTCCTCCACTTGCACCTGCTGATGTGACCTTGGGTCAGTCACAAGCTCTGGCACAACTGTCCTTGAAAAAGAGCAGTTTGTGTCAGAGCTCTCTCAGCCCCACCCACCTCACAGGGTGTCTGTTGTGGGGAGGGGAAGGGAAAGGAGTTTGTAAGTCACTCTGAGACACCTTTGGGCAGTGAAGGGCGGGGTATAAATCCAATCTCTCTCTCTCTCTCTCTCTCTCTCTCTCTCTGTCAGGAGACAAGTGATGGAGATAGCTTCGTTAAGAGAAATGTTCTTAATTCCACTTTACCTCATTTCTTCCTAATTTCTTCCTAAAATCCAGTAGACTGATTGCAGGGAAATTGCCTCCCTTCCTTCGGTGCTCTCCCTTTCTTCCCTCACACACATCCATGATGGAGGCTGGATGCCCCTCTGCATCCAGACTCATCCAAGGTAGTTTAGATTAGTTCTGTCTCTGTCTCTTAAGCGTTACTATCTAGAATGTAGTTCCTAAATAAAAGGACTATTATTAATCTTGAAACTGAAAAGTGGCTCTGTTGGGCTCTTTAACTCCGCTAGCGCAATGAAAACAAAGGGCTTCTGAGAAGGGATACGGGACTAACTAACCAGTTACTCCCAACAAAACCTTCCTATCCACCTGCTTGAGCACCTCCCCATGATAACAAAACAACTGCAAGGGATGAAGTTACAAAAGGGTGTATTAATTTCTCTTCAAAGAGAAATGAAAGAGAAAGCAAAAGAGACTAAGAGAAATCAATGGCTATATCTGAAAAAGTGAATTTCCAAAAAAGAAATCCCCCCTCCCCATAACAACACTTGATAGAAAAAGTGTCTAGAGTCTCCCTATCAGGGAGGAATTCAACAGCATCCATACTTCACAATATCACTGCTGCTCATTGCAGTCATTTCTATAGGTGTGCCTACTGTAAGGGACAGTGCCTAGTGATGATAAAAAGAAACTTCTGGCAGTGATTGGTTGAGTTGCTCTGATGTCACAGAAAGATAAAGCAAAATTCAGAGAAGTCCATGGCTATCCATTGTCTGAGCTTCTTAGATTCTAGAAAGGGGTTATGCTGGTAGAAGGACTTAGAAGGAGAGGCAGGAGAAGCATGAGGTTAACAGAATGGCTTCAGAGATGAGAACTGAAAATTGGTCAATGGAGTTTTCAGAAAGAGAACCCTTGTGCTTACATTTAACATATTAGATGTATACTGAAGATGAGCTTACTGAAAACAGAACACTTCCCCCCCTCCCAATCCATTCAGAGGCATTTGCTTTCTTAACTACCACCTCATCAGTAGCAATTTGGAAATTATAACCACAAAAATAACTACCAGGCCACATAGATAACCGAAGTACCCAAATTATTTCCAACCTCTGGTTGCTCCCGATTCTAACAGCCTAATAAACGGATTCTCCGCACTCAGGCTAAGTACAGTCAGATGTAATTGCTTTGATTCTCACATTAAGCCATAAGGAAGTGGCACAGCCAATTAGATTAAATCCTACCCTGCCTCTGTGGGATTTGTGGTAGACATTTAAGCAGCGAGACATGTCACTTCCATAGACCAATTTGCTTGTACCTGTCGGCATAGATTTATTGTGATCTGTCCTAGTGAGCACCCCCTCCCCATGTTTGCAAAAGCTGGCCAGTTCCAGATGCAAGAGGCATCAGTAGAGATGGGAAACATTCTTTTTAATTAGCTGGGTGCAGATTTGGGGATCACGCTTGAGTTACTCTTAGGCTACTAATGGAGTGTGGAAAACAAATATTGTTGCTATCAGCTGGCTTATTTTCTCTCTCCTAGGAAGTGAAAGAGAAGAAAGAGTGAGTATGCTGTAGTGGATACTGTGTGGGATTTGAATGGATGGTGGTGATCAGATCCCTGCTGATCAACAAGGTCTTTCTTTGGATTTATTTTATGCCATCTCTTCAGAGACCTGCTCAAGGTGGCAGACAACTAATGGAATACAAGAAAACTTGAAGAAGAAGAAGAAGACCTTCTATACCCTGCTTTTTCTCTACCCTGAGGAGTCTCAAAGTGGCTTACAATCACCTTCCCTTTCTTTCCCCA
>NW_015172557.1:162754-173807 GCF_001447785.1 Gekko japonicus
TGGCTGACGAACTAAAGGTCGTCATTAATTTTGGCTGGTTCATGGTTCACGAAGCCATGTTCATGAACTGAAGAACCAACACGAATGTACACAAATTTTGATGCAGTCTGTGGTGGTTTGTGAAGAGCAGAAAGTAAGGTTTTACCCTTCATGAAAAACAGCTGTTTGGTTTAAATGGCTCAGAGCCATGAAAAGCTGCAGGGAGCAGAAAGCAGGGTTTTTCTTGTTTGGTTTAAATGGCTTGGAGGCAAAAGCCTCGGGGAGCAGAAAGTAGGGGGTTAAACTTTAAATGGCTCACAAAGAAGAAGAGAAGAGAAGAAGAGATTGGATTTATATCCCGCCCTTCACTTGGCAGTCTCAGAGCGGCTTACAAACTCCTTTCCCTTCCCCTCCCCACAACAGACACCCTGTGAGGTAGGCAGGGCTGAGAGAACTCTGACACAAACTGCTCTTTCAGGAACAGCTGTGCCAGAGCTTGTGACTGACCCAAGGTCACATCAGCAGGTGCAAGTGGACGAGTGGGGAATCAAACCTGGTTCTCCCAGATTAGAGTCCGCGCACTTAACCACTACACCAAAAACATATGAACTGGTTCAGTTCATGAACCGGCATGTCAGTTTTTAGTTCGGTTCAAGGTTCAGCCATGAACCACAAAGTGAACTGCAAAAATATGATGTGTGCACATCCCTACTTGCAAATGCCTCTGTCACCGCCATGGCAGCACAGTGGATACTTTTAATAGCCTGATCTCATCAGATTTTGGGTGGGAAACCATGAAGGAATACCAGGGGAGCTATGCAGAGGCAGGCAATGCCAAACCACTTCTAAATGTTCTCTTGCATTGAAAACCCTATGGGGTCACTGTAAGTTGGCTGCGACTTGACAGCAAGAAAAAAAGACATGCTGTCCAGACAGCAGAGATATATTTCCTTCCACTCCCCGCCCACCCCCCCAAATACACATATCCTAAACCTTTTGGTGGGGATTCACGTGATCATTGTATTGGACACTTGTGGCTCCACAAGCAATGAGACCAATTGTCAGTCAAGTTGCCTTTTATAACATTGGGAATTCTGCATATGTAAATTTCAAGGAAGGGGCCGCGGTGGCTCAGAGGTTAAGACGCTGACCTGCAGACCAGAAGGTCTGTAGTTCACTGGCTTTTGAGCAAGGGAAACCTTTACCTTTTACCCTTTAAATTTCAAGGAAGGATAAATTAAGACGCTCCCCAGGAACAGTGCATTTCCTTACCTTTACACCGATCTCTCAGATAGTGACTCTTCACCACATTTCCCAAGCACTGCCTTCACCCCCAGTTCCAAGGGATGTGCTGGAGGCCATGGTTCTGGAAGACCTTCATGATATTGGTTGGCATTGTCTGTGGCCACACTGCCTGCCCCCACCAAAAGGGGCACCAACCTCTACTTGATTACTTCCTCCCAGTCTTTGGCCAATGTTCTCTGCAGTATTGGCTGTGGAAAAGTCTCCTACATCCAGTATCACCTGATAGTGGACAAGGAGGCCCCGGTTGTCCACAACCACACAAAGTGCCATCGACTGACACATAATACTGTACCTGTCAGCTGGTCCAAATGCTGGCGATGAAGTGCACCATTCCCTCTATGCACTCTCTGAGCTGGGCCTGCAGAGCGGTGTGGACAGCTATGCCAAACTTCAGGAAGGCCATACCCGAAAAGCATCTCTTTCCCGAGATTCTCTGCTGGGGAACCAGGAAAGGACCCCTTGGACAGACACTCATCAAGACTGAAGAAGGAGGCACAGCACGGAAAATATTTATTTATTTATTATTTATTTATTAGATTTATATACCACCCTCCCCAATGGGCTCACATAAAATACACATAAAATATAAAATACCATGGAACTAGAGAGGTAGTCAGATGACCAGTCAGAATCAGGCCACTGGTGGACAATTGGCCGGAAAATGCTGGGCAGAGAAGCTAGGGCCAGAGAAGCGGGGGGGGGGGAAGTCCGCTGCCTCAACCAAATGCCCCCTGTAGTGCTTCAGATGGAAAGACAGTGCAGGGGGAAGACTGAAGCGAAAAGCTGTTGTCTCAAAGATTGTGAGCCCTCACTGGAAGAGGCCTGTCTCTTGTTGCCGCCTTCCTCAGTTCTGCTTTCAGTACTTTCATGTTATTTCACATTTCACTGGTCAATAGTTCTGTGTTACAGCTAAAATTCATTTGAATTTAGAGCCTCTAAATTGGAAAACTTTTTTTCCCAACATTGTCTCTTTAAGGGTGATGTTCGATTTAAGGATTTGGGGGTAAATATAAAATTTAGTAGGATGTATTATTGCCTTAAGAGCCACAGTGGCTCAGAGGTTAAGACTCTGAGCTGCAGATCGGAAGGTCTGTAGATCGGCAGTTCGAGACCCGAGTGCCACGTGATGGAGTGAGCTCCTGTCTCTGGCCCCAGCTCGTGCCAACCTAGCAGTTCAAAAGTAAGAAATTGCAAGTAGATAAATAGGTACCACTTTGGTGGGAAGGTAACAGCATTCTGTGCACCTCGGCACTTAGTCATGCTGGCCACATGACCACGGAAACGTCTTCAGACAGCGCTGGCTCTTCGGCTTGGAAACGGAGATGAGCACCGTCCTCTGGAGTTGGATTTGACTGGCTTTCAAGCAAGGAAAACGTTTACCATCACTTTTATAATATAAATATAGACAGAGGTATTTTGAGTGTGTGTGTGTGGTTTTTTTCCCTTAGACAAGCAGCCCACAGGGTTAATCAAACAAGATTGCTTTCATTTGGGATATGAACAAAACACTGAGGAAAATAAAGTTTATATAACAACGTTTCACTTCCATTGAACTTTTGAACTAAGGTCCACTTTCTGTAACTGAGACCCTTTGGTTACAATTTGACTATTTTCCGCCTGCTCCAAGCAGCTCTTCTGCACAGTTCTGCTCTGTTAGAAAAACCTTTTTCACCACAGCTTCTAAACTGTCATCTCCTTGGCCACTGTCATTTTCCAACTGCCCTTATTCAAGTCTCCCTCTCTCAGCATTCCCTCAGCTCTCACTGGTTACTCTTGGAGAGAGGCAGAACCCAGCCTGTCCGTCACACATGTATTTAAGGTGCCTGGTTCCAAGGTACTATCTCCATTTCATCCCAGGCCTTCTTGCCACGACTAGCAGAGTAATCCGAAACAGAGTTATACTTTTCTAAGTCCAACTCCATGGGCTTAGAAAGCTGTAACGCTGCTTCAGATTGCACTGTGTCAGGTCAGCTGCAAGGATGCAACCCTTGCCCACACCTTCCTGTAAGAAATAAATCTGTAGAAAGGAATGGAGCCTCCATCCTCATTGGTTTCAAGGATCAGGCCTGTCATCTTTATGAATCTGTAACAACTTTACCTTGCTTTATACGATACAATTATATCTGCTCTGAATGTGTCCTAATTACCAGAAAGATAGTGATGCTTTCTCTCAGACAGAGATCAGAAAGGACAAGAAGATGATACTGAAGATTTTCACAGTTGGTTTAAGATGAACTCTGTGGTTTTAGACTGTTCATTAAAATTCAGCCTTGAACCAACACAGGGCTGTTTTCATATTTGTTAACTATATGGGGCTCCGGTCTTAATTTTCCTCCTCTTCCCCTGAACTCATAATGTGAAGTGTTTTGATATAGCTGGCAAGCACACTTGGTAACAGTGTAGGGTGATATGTCTGAAAGTCTTTGCTCCCCACTGGAATAGGAAATAAGCAAACCATGTCCTTCTTCCTTCCTTTGAGGAAAGCAGGTCATATCTTTTGCCAGTGCTCCCATAATGGTATGCCAGTATTCTAAAGTCCATCCACATACACCAAGAAATCACATGGTATATCTCTAAGGCTTCCAAACTTGGGGTGTTGTTAAATATCAAAAGCACCACTGAGCTGGCAATAGCTTTGACTTCAGTGGAGGGAAAGAATTCTAGAAGGGCATTTGCCCTAGCTAGATGTTCCGCCCTTCCATCTGCGGTTATTCAAGGCAGGTACAATAAAAACCCCTACTCTGAAAGGCTATGCCCATGCCTTTTAAGCAAGGTTCAATCGGTAGAGCATATGTTCTTCAGCTGTCCATTTTATAGGGAGGCTCGTCTTAAAATTATTACCCCATTAGTCGATAGGACACCTGGGCACACTACTACAAACAAAGCAAGGCTTCATTGGTTCCTATCAGATAAGAATGCAGAGATTACACATTCAGTTGCTGAGTTTTGTGCATTCATTGTTAGATTGAAGGAATTGCATTTTAAAAGTTCTTAAATTCAGACTTCTATTTCTGTATAGTATGACTGTTTTTTTCTCTCCCTCACATGTTATGCTTACTCTGTATGTTGGTCTTAAGACCATAATGATAATAGACTAAACTAAACTAAACACATGGTACTTATTGCTTGTGTAACTCCATGCCATGCCCAAGAGAACTGCCAGAGTAAAATCAGTCCAGTTTATTTCACTGATAATCACAAATTATTAAATTTAATAATACAAGATTATTCCTGAACTGTTGTGTCACTCTGGGTGTGGTTCAGAACACACAATCCACAGGGAGGGAGGCAGAGGTTTCATATGCCATCTTATGCCTGAGGTCGACATTAATGACTTAGAAACACATGTTCATTGATTCATATCTGGGGGGAGGCATGATGGCATGATCTAAAATAAATAAAAACCAGAGCATATGAGCCAGGGAATCTAAACCCTGCCCCCTCCCTCTTATTATCTTACTGCACTGTCATTTGTGGATTCTTCTTCCAGCCTTGATTCTTACCAGCAGTGTCCAGCTGTGATGAAAAAGTGAGATTTGGTTTCTTCCACATGGAGGTTTTGTGTCAGTTTGGCATTCAAACTGCAACCAGGGGTTTTGAGTATCCAGTCACATTATTCCATACTCTTTAGGTGTTCTCCTGTTTTGCTCTGATCTCTCCCAAACCTGGTTTGATGTGTTCTCTGAGGAAATATCACAGTCAAAGTATCTTTGCATATCATGTGAACAGGAAGGTGCACATGTTTGCAAGTCCTGTCCCCACTGGTACTCTTTTCCATGCCCCATGCCCTTCCCTATAGCTGCCATCTCCACTGAAACACTGGATAGCTTTTTCCAGCTTTTTCATACTGCTTTTTAAACCTTCAGTAAGTGACTTATTGCTGTGAACTATAGCGATGGGTCAGTTACCAATCTGAAACTATAGGGGTTTGTCAATTACCTTTTTTAAAAGCCTGAAAAAGGGATTCATAAGAACATAAGAACATAAGAGACGCCAATGTTGGATCAGGCCAAAGGCCCATCCAGTCCAACACTCTGTCACAGAGTGGCCAAAAATACCAGGTGCCATCAGGAGGTCCAACAGTGGGGCCGGAGTTGAGTAAAGCCAAGTGCAGAGAAAACTGTCATGTGTGCAGAGAACTATTATTAGTATTAGTCAGGGGTTGTTTGGGCCCGGAGTGCACCGGAGCAGGCTGGCTGGGGAAGGGAAGGGGAGGCTTTTGAAGATGCCCCCTTTTCCCTTTCCCTTCTGACATCACTTCTGGTGATGTCAGGGGGTGTGGCATATGCTAATGAGCTATTATGCTAATAGCTTATTAGGTATGCTAATGAGCTCCTGAAGCTCTTTTCCTATGAAATGACCCCTGGTATTAATATTAGTATTTATTAATTTGGCTTATTAATCACCCTATCCCAGCTTACACCGAGCTCTGGGTGATGTACAAGGTGCAAAATACAGCTTACACCAAGCTCTGGGTGATGTACAAGGGGGCAAAATACCATTAAAAAGATGCAAATTTTAAAATATCCATATGCAGTTTATAAGAACTAAAACCAGAGTAAAAGGATCCAAGGTGGTGACTTTACAAATACTATGCTCCACAACATTTCATTGCCATGTGGTAATAACCTAAGCCAGGGTACAGGGCAGGACTTACAGCCCCATGTCCACACACTCCAGCTTTTTAAAAAAGAAAATAGACCCCCATGTTCTGCTTTAGAAGTGAATGAAGAGGCACCTGGACAAATAAATATACCTTGATCCACCCCGTCAGGTTTAGTTTGACCCTTAGCAGCCTGGGAACTATTAGCGGTATTATTTAAACTGTGCTAGCCTCCTCCTTACACCATTTGTCATCTTCTGATTCTCCCCCCTCCCCCTTCATGACTTGACCATCTCATATAATTTTTGTTGAATAGGGAAGCTCCTAGCACACCCTAGCTCAAGCTAAATAGTAGTTTAAATGATAAGGAACTAAAACTTCTTCATACAGTTAAGCTCCTGCTGAGACCAATTCTCAACTTTTCACAATATTCCTCACTTTTACAAGGATTTCAGAATTTGTCCCCAAACAGAGTGTATACATGAAGTAACTGCTGAACAATGAAAGGGGGGGGGACTTGACTTCCATCAGTGTGGACTGTAAATCACTGGGGGGAGGACCCTGGACTTAAAACAGAATATCTATGAGTAAAAAAAGGGGAATCAGTTAAGTACTTTGGGGGTTAATACTGGCGTCCTGAACTGTAAATTTTATGGCCAAATGCAAGTGATCCACGGTCTCATTTATTATTGCAAAAATGATTGGAACTGGAGCTCATGACACTATTACCCGTTAGGGCAGATTTATTGAAAATTAGCAATTCCATTTATAACTATGAGATTTCAGGGATTATTCTGTTGTAGAGTTGGAAATGGACAGATTTACAACCTCAGTGACTCTCGTTGTACCAACTAATAGAGCAAGGGAGAAAATTTAGAGGTTTGTACTCCTAAAGGAGTTAACCTTTGGGTAAAGACACATTTTTCAAGTGGCTCATGAGAAATTATTGGGTCCATAAATCGTCACTGCCACAGAATGAAAAATAGCCACAGTGCAGCAGATTTTATTTTGGGTTTTGTTTTTTTGTTCGGTTTGGGGGGGGGGCTGAAGAGGAAAAACAAACAAACAAAAAAAGTGTTAAAAATCATCCTGCTTTTTCTTAACTTGACTTCCCATCAAACTTTTTTTGCAATTGTAGCAAGCAGGGCTTGCTTTAACCTAGGGAAGGTAGAGTTAAGATTCCTCCTTCCAGTTTGCACCTGAGAAAACACCTTAGCCATGTTCACTCCTGTCACTCTCTGGGCTAGTTTGGATGACATTCTGTGTCCATCTTGGACCTACTGTATGCAGGAGATTTACAGTGCCATGCTAAGGTGGGCTACTCAGAATCCTACTTCTTAGTCTGGAAAACGGCATGGGGGGGAGGCACAAGCCCCTTCTGCTTGTACACTGCTTGGGCTCCCAATCCAAATCAGGTCCTGTGTGCCTGGGAATTAAATTCCCAGCAGAGAACTTGCAAGCTGGTAAGGGAAGAAGTGGGCCAGAACCTGCTAGGCAGCTAGCCGCAGCGGAATAAGAAATGGCTGAGTAGGTTTCTCCTCTGCTTACAGGTACGTATAGCCCAGGCATGCTGGGAAGCACAAGATCCTGGGAACCAACAGAAAGGCTCTTGTCCTGTGGTCCATAGCCTAGAGCTGGGTGGGAGATCTGGCAAGAGGAAGAGCCCTACCCCTGGCCCCTTTTTTGTTTCCAGTTTTTGTATTGTATTATAAGCCACTTTGGGAGAAAAGCAGGATACAAATGAACAAATAAATCAGCAAGCAAGTACATCTGACTGACAATCCTCATAGGGTTCCCAATCTCCCCGTGGAGCCTGGAGATCTCCCAGAATGACAACTGATCTCCCGGTTACAGAGATCAGTTCCCCTGAAGAAAACTGTTGATTTGGAGGGTGAACTTTATGGCATTACACCATTGCTGAGGTCCCTCCCCAAATCGTTCCCTCCCCAGGCTCCATGACCCAATCTCCAGGAATTTCCTGACCCAGAGTTGGCAACCTTAAGAACCACACCCAACCCAAGAATTGTGCACCATGCACTTAGGCCCTTAAGAGGCAGTCTAAGATATCATGGTAGCCATGTTGGACAGTGGTAGGAGAGCTAGATTTGGGTCCAGCAGCAGCACCTTTGAGACCAACAAGATTTGAGGAGTATAAACTTTCAAAAGTTAAAGCTCACAGCTATCTGATGAAGGGAATTCTGACTCTCAGAAGCTTATACCCTGCGGTAAGATGCTACTGGACTCAAATTTAGCCAAGTCTAAGATATGGAGATGCCAACTCATGTAGGACTACAGAACATGTTGTCTTAGTTTTGTAGATCCATTAGTCAGTCTCTGCTGGAGAGGGCCATTTTATGCTGTCAAACTAGGAATGCTATTAACTTGGACCACTGCAAAGAATGTGGTTTAAGAAATGATGGCAAGACTGTAGAAGGGAGGCCAGGGTTCTTGTGTAAATCAAACATCTGCATAAAAAGGGTTGAGAGGCAAATGCACTTAATCTAGGAAGGTGAAATCTTAAGCTAAGAGTCAACTGAAAGTTAATGGGGCCACGGCCAAAGATCACAGACAAATATCTATTGCACTTAGTGAATATTTTATGCCTGTCACTTTTACGTTAGCTACATTTGAATAGGGAGGTAATTTAATTCAGAAAGCCAATTTTCCTGCAGTATTTCAGAACTCAGGACAAAGTGTGCTTTTGTTTTCTATCAAGATTAAAATTTGCAAAGTAATAAATCAGTAGTACTGCAGTGTTGCCTAAAAGGCAGACTCATATCAAGATACACATGTTCATACACAGTGGTGGACTCATGTCATGATTCTATGAAACCAGAAAAAGGGATATATTTGGTGAAGGAATTGATAAGGGTGTGCACAGAAATATTTCAGGAGCATGCATTCAAACGTGTTTTGTTTGTTAACAATTGTTTAATGTGGCACCTGAACACTCTATCCTGTTCAACAAAGCAATTCTCAATAATTAGGAAAATCAATAAAGATAAATTATAGCTTTCACTATGAAATGGAACAAATAGACAAACCACTCTACAAAGTTCCCAAAAGAACAATTTCAACACAATTCAAAATCCAAAATACATCAACAAAAGCAGTGTAAAATATGGTCAATGCTTTGTCAAAAACTCCCTTAAGTATCCTCCACTTTAGAAGGAAAACTGGGGAACCATCCGATACTGTGACACTGATAGATCTATCAGTATTCAATTCCCCTTTCCCTCTGCACCATAAGGCACAAATGCCAATAACTCTAACAGTCCCCTAAATGCTGCAGGATCATTATTAAAGAGAACACAGCATCCCTGGTCATTAATTATAATCTTGTGCACATATGCGGTGTGATTGCAGGAAATAATCAGGTTTGTCTGCCAAATTGGCAACCCTGAGAAACTAATTTGTTATGACATGCTGTCGAAGATATTTAAACAACAAATCCCGAACCCCGTCACATTGTTAAAATATCAGATCACATCATTAAAAAATAGTTAACATTTCCATAAGGGGTAGTATGATTTATCCTTGAAGACTCCCCCCCCACCAAGTACATTTGGCTTCTCATCCTAAAATCACAAGATGTCTTACCACAGAGGGAATTAAAAAAAAAAAATCAGAAGGAGAAGAACAGTTCAGTACTCTGCCTGGCTGTCTAATTTTATACAATCCCAATGACCACGCCACTTGGACCGAAAGCTGGAGGGTAACTGTCCAAGTGGCAGCAACGCCAAGAAACATTTAGGGGTGACACAATAGATAACAAACTGTACACAGACTTTGAAGCCACCATTTTAATTTACCTTTCTATAGAACTCTTAACCACAGTTCATTCAGGCAGGAGAATGAAATGGCCAAGTGCTGAGGTGGTAGAATGGATTATACCAGTGCCAATGGACGATCCAATTGTTGAATGCTTCCCTTCGTTTAAACCCCCTGGAAAAAAATGGGAAAAACAGTATAGCTAGCAAAGAGTAGAAGCTTTCTCCCTGCTGTGCTAGTTTTCTATTTGAACTGAGTTTTTCATCTGAAGGAACTTTCAGGAAAGGGACCCACCACCAGCTGTCTGAAGTGGTACAGACCATTATAGCACTTCAGGGTTCCGGCTCTGCCACGTCATTACCTCTCCCTTCATGTGTGTGTATCAGTTCTGAGGGTATGATCCATACACATGTACACACAGGATGCTGCAGTCCCATCTGCAGGAGGGGCATTTTAATTTACCTTTCTATAGAACTCTTAACCACAGTTCATTCAGGCAGGAGAATGAAATGGCCAAGTGCTGAGGTGGTAGAATGGATTATACCAGTGCCAATGGACAATCCAATTGTTGAATGCTTCCCTTCGTTAAACCCCCTGGAAAAAAATGGGGAAAACAGTATAGCTAGCAAAGAGTAGAAGTTTTCTCCTTGCTGTGCTAGTTTTCTGTTTGAACTGAGTTTTTCATCTGAAGGAACTTTCAGGAAAGGGACCCACCACCAGCTGTCTGAAGTGGTACAGACCATTATAGCACTTCAGGGTTCCGGCTCTGCCACGTCATTACCTCTCCCTTCATGTGTGTGTATCAGTTCTGAGGGTATGATCCATACACATGTACACACAGGATGCTGCAGTCCCATCTGCAGGAGGGGGCTGGGACTGGGGTCCTATTCCTTCACTTTGGTGTAGTGGTTAGGAGTGCGGACTCTAATCTGGGAGAACTCCCCACTCCTCCACATGCAGCTGCTGGTGTGACCTTGGGTCAGTTACAAGTTCTTTCAGAGCTGTTCTCTCACAACCAGTTCTCAAAAGAGCTCTCAGTCCCATCTACCTCACAGGGTGTCTGTTGTGGGGAGGGGAAGGGAAAGGAGATTGTAAGCCGCTCTGAGACTCCCTTGGGTAGTGAAGGGCAGTGCATAGATCCAATCTCTTCTTCTTCCTTTCACCCCATTCAGGAGTAACTTATGGGTCAGAGCACTGGAGGAAAGAGAAACAGAAAAGAGCAAGCAAGGATCTGGGCGACCCAGGCTTTAACCTCCACTCTGCTGTGGGAGCTCATCTTCTGCCTGACCAGCTCACAAGCTTGTTGTGAGAATAAAAACAGAGGATGGGAGGATGACGTTATAAGTTGCTTTGGATCTTCATTGGGGGGGGGGGAGAGAGCAGGGCATAAATAAA
>NW_015172557.1:173848-202580 GCF_001447785.1 Gekko japonicus
CAGGGGGCGGGGCTTCGTCATGTGCCCCGCCCCCCGTACCTCACCCAGGGGAACTGCGATCCCCCGCGATCCCCCCCGAAATGACCTCTGAGTAAGATACCAAGTTGCAGCTATACTTTTATCTTACTGTTTATGAAGACAATTGCAGCTATTGATATAAAATAATTCATGGGTGGAACACCTCTGCTCAGACCTCACCCCACCTATCTGCTGAATTTCACCGGATATCCTACAAATAACCCAGCCTCCAAATTAGGCTCCAAGTGGATTAGGGCCATCTGCCGCACCAAAAAATGTTGCCACCATGCCAGTTTGCCATTACTTGCCAAGGAAGGGCAGTGGTGACTCAAGGCTTTGTCGTAGGATCCCCTTAGGTCAAGATACTGTCACATAGATGCGTAGTGATGTCCAGGGAAGACAGGAATCATGGGAAATGATGCTGGAATCTCTGGACATTGCCCTGAGAATGTCCAGCAACATCCAGGCACTGAATGAATAAGAACCATTTTGAATGAATAAGAAGAACCATGATCCTCCTTCATGACCTGAGCCTCTCCTTGATACCTGTGGCCCATCTCAGTAAATTAGGGAAAGGGGGCAGGCCAAAGGCATCCATATATCACCAAATAGGGTTACCTTCTGCAATACAGACCCTTCAATTATCTGCCACTACCCTTATCTTGGAGCTGCGGTGGCTCAAGTGGTTAAGACGCTGAACTGCAGGCTGTGGAAGGTCAGTAGTTCAGTGGTTCAAGACCCGGGTGCCGCAAGACAGGGTGAGCTCCCGTCTCTAGTTCCAGCTCCTGCCAACCTAGCAGTTCGAAAGCAAGAAATTGCAAGTAGATAAATAGGGACCACTTCGGTGGGAAGGTAACAGCGTTCCGTGCGCCTTGGTGTTTAGTCATGCCGGCCACATGACCACGGAAACATCTTCGGACAGCGCTGGCTCTTCGGCTTTGAAACGGAGATGAGCACCGCAACCCTAGAGTCGGTGCAATACAGATCCTTCAATTATCTCCCACTACCCTTATCTTATACACCCACCTCACATCAAAAGATCCCCAATAACTAAACAGTTCACATCAATAATTGAACTGAGACTCGTGGAAGAGGGCCCTTACATCAGAGGAATCTCCCAACCAATGCTCCCTCTATGTTGTGGAGTCTTGTGAGCAAAAAGTCTACTTTGTGAGCTACTGGCATTAGAGTTGTAAGTGATTTGGCTACTGCATAAATTAGTTCACTCTGGAGCCATCCTTCCTAAGCTAAGACAAAAATGTGTGAGCTGGAGGCTAAAAAACTGTGAGGTAGCTCACACTAACTCAGCTTAGAGGGAGCACTACGGCCCCAACACATCCAACCAATGATGAACCGCAGAATCCTCTACCACCACTAACTTTCTGACAATATTACGAAACAGACAAAAGCAAAGCCACCAACCACAGCACAGAAGGGCTCCAATCCACCAGAGGTAAGTGTCTTACAATGCAGTCAAAGAAAGTTACACCCTTCTAAGCCCATTGGCTTTAATGGATTTATAAAAAGGCTAACTGTGCCAGTTTGGTGTAGTGGTTAGGAGGGCGGACTCTAATCTGGGAGAACCAGGTTTGATTCCCCCACTCCTCCCCTTGCACCTGGCTGGATGACCTTGGGCAAGCCGTAGTTCTGATAAGAGCTGTCCTTGAAAAAGAGCAGTTTCTGTCAGAGCTCTCTCAGCCCCACTTACCTCACAGGGTGTCTGTTGTGGGGAGGGGAAGGGAAAGGAGTTTGTAAGCCTCTCTGAGACTCCTTTGGGTAGTGAAGGGCAGGGTATAAATCCAATCTCTTCCTCTTCTTCTTCTTGGGTTGAAAATTTACCTGGGAGTAAGTCCCATTAACTATATTGGGGACAGACTTCTGAGGAAACATGTCCAGGTTTGAAAGCAGTGAGGCTTAACTTCATGATGACTAAAACTTGGTTCCAAGTGGTTTTAGTCATCACTAACATTAGGGGCTCTGGGCTAAGATTTTTTAATTATTTTTTTGGGGGGTCAGGGCCCCATGAAGCTAAAGGGCTGGCTCACTCTTTGGCTGAGGTTTATCAACTCTATTCAGAAAATTCCTGGAGATCTGGGGGGTGGGGGGTGGAGCCTGGGGATGGCAGGGCTTGTGGAGGGAAGGGAGCCCATCAGGGATATGATGCCATACGGCCCACTTATCTGAAGCTGCCGTGTACTCGAGGGGAACTGATTAATGTAGTCTAGAGATCTGTTTCAACTCCACGCTCCGCTTGAAGGCTGGCAACCCTCCTTTGGCTCCATTAGTGAGAGCTGCTTTCATTCTTCTGCAGGTTACTGACACTGCAGTCCTGATCAGAGTTAGTTCAGTGGGAGCCCACTGAAATAATAAGTTTGTACTGTTAGGCTTAAGGATTATGGGCCAGGCTTGCCAACTCCAAGATGGGAAATTCCTGGAGATTGGTGTGTGTGTGTGCCTGAGCCGGTGAGGTCTGGGAAGGGGAGGGACCTAGGCAGGATATTATAGCATAGATTCTACCCTACAAAACAGCCAGCATGGCGCAAGAGCCTGGGTGGTGTCATGATTAAGAGCGGCTGGCTCTAACCTGGAGAACCAGGTTTGATTCCCCACTCCTCCTCCACTTGAAGCCCACCGGGTGACACTAGGAGAGTCACAGTTCTCTCAAAACACTCTCAGCCCCGCCTACCTCACAGGGTGTCTGTTGTGGGAAGAGGAAGGCAAAGCGATTGCAAGCCACTTTGAGACTCTTTAGGGTAGAACAAATCAGTCAATCCTAAAAGAAATCAACCCTGGAAGGCCAGATAATGAAACTGAAGCGAAGCTCAAATACTTTGGCCACCAAATGAGAAGGGAGCACTCACTGGAGAAGACCCTGATGCTGGGAAAGATCGAAGGTCAAAGAAGACGGGGACGGCAAAGGATGAGATGGTTAGACAGTGTCATAGATGCAACGAACATGAAATGGAGCACACTTCAGAGGACGGCGGAAGACCGGAAGGCCTGGCGGGAGCTGGTCCATGGGGTCGCAAAGAGTCGGACTCGACTGTGCAACTGAACAACAACAAAAGGGTAGAGAAAAGTGGGGTACAAAAACAAATTCTTCGTAGTCTTCTTCATTTTCTCCAGGGGAACTGATCTCTCTAGTCCAGAGGTCTGTTGCCATTCCAGATCTCCAGGCCCCACCTGGATGTTGGCAACCTTACCAAGCACTGGTCCAATTCATGCTGTGTTTTCGTTCTTACAACTGTAACAAAGAAGCAGACATTATTTTGCAGCTTCGATCTATAATTGTTTGGAATTCTTTGCTTCATAGAGGGGGGGAAATTACCTAAGAATAAAAGAAAAGTGAATCATGCCACTGCTAGTTCAGAACCTGATAACAGCAATTGACTTGTCTCTTAGGCATTAGATTTGCATGTAACTGTAATTCCCTAAATGTAGTTTCAATAATATGGAACTGTACTTTTGCAAGAAATAAACATATGGAGAAAGTGAAGAAAATTGCAGCATAAATGGCTCAGCCTAAAGCAAATGTTTCCGATCAAGTAAAGTCTCTTCAAGTAAATAGTCATTTCATTGTAAGAATTCAGGGCCGACAACCGTGTTGTAGAAACACTCAGGTTCTTGTGGTGTCTCAGGGAATGCTCAGTTTCTCTGACAGTCAAGTAGCTGTTTTCTGTTTTACTGTTTTCAGCCACTTGCAGATAAATCACAGAAAGAACATTACCGAAACCATTGAAATCATTTTGAAGCATTACATTTTTTTAAAAATATATCAAAATTAAAACTATACAGACACTAAAGGTGGCCTAACCTTCCTGAGAAATTTCTCAAGTCTTATGGAAACTCTTTTAGCATCCCATGTAATTCCTTTCATGTTCAGCCTGAGGAGAAATCTCCAAATCTGTTTTAAATTTCAGTGTGGTTGAACTCCAAAGCAAACATATGGATGTGTGAACATCTCCCCCCCCAAAAATCAGTGATGTTAACAAAACCCTCTTGTGGCTTCTTGTGGCTTATACCGGGAGAAAACTGGTATAAGGCCCATTTAGGTTTTTAATGAGTTGGGTCCAGTTCCACATAACTGCTGTGGGGATAAGGAGGCCTTGCTGAATGAACAATGCAAGTAATAGAGGAAAACAATAGAATGGGAAGGACTAGAGATCTCTTCAAGAAAACTGGAGAAATGAAGGAAACGTTCTCTGCAAAGCTGGCCATGATAAAGGACAAAAATTGTAGGGACCTAACAGAAGCAGAAGAGATTAGGAAGAGATAGCAAGAATACACAGAAGAACTATACAAGAAGGACCTCAATGTCCTTGACAACCAGGACCTCGAGCCAGTCATCCTGGAGTGTGACGTCAAATGGGCCTTAGAAAGCATTACTAATAACAAAGTTGGTGATGGTGTCCCAGCTGAGCTATTCAAAGTCTTAAAAGATGATGCTGTTAAAGTGCTGCACTCAATATACCAGCAAATTTGGACAATACAACTGTGGCCACAGGATTGGGAAAGATCAGTTTACATTCCAATCCCAAAGAAGGGCAATGCCAAGGAATGTTCAAACTATTGCACAATTGCACTCATTTTACATGCTAGCAAGTTCATGCCCAAGATCCTACAAACTAGGCTTCAGCAGTATGTGGATGGAGAACTGCCAGAAGTACAAGCTTGGTTTCAAAGAGGTAGAGAAACTAGAGATCAAATTGCCAACATTTGCTGGATTATGGAGAAAGCAAGGGAATACAAGAAAAACATCTACTTCTGCTTGACTACACTAAAACCTTTGATTGTGTGGATCACAACAAACTGTGGGAAGTCCTTAAAGAGGTAGGAGTATCAGACCACCTCAAATGTCTCCTGAGAAACCTGTACAAGGGTCAAGAAGCAACAGTTAGAACCGGATATGGAACAACTGATTGGTTTAGCATAGGAAAAGGAGTACTACAAGGATGTATATTGTCACCCTGCTTATTTAATTTATATGCAGAGTACATCATGCAAAATGCCGGCCTGGATTAATCACAAACCAGCATTAAGATTACCAGGAAAAACATCAACTACCTCAGATATGCAGACGATACCACTCTAATGGCAGAAAGTGAAGAGGTCCTAAAGAGCCTCTTGCTCACAGTAAAAGAGGAGAGTGCAAAAGTTGGCTTGAAACTCAACATCAAAAAAACTAAGATCATGGCATTCGGCCCCATCACTTCTTGGCAAATAGAAGGGGAAGTCATGGAAGCAGTGACAGACTTCACATTCCTGGGATCCAAGATCACTGCAGACAGTGACTGGAGCCATTAAATTAAAAAATGCCTGCTCCGTGGGAGGAAAGCTGCGAGATTTGGTCCATAAGGAAGGCCGAGCGCTGAAGAATAGATTCTTTCGAAACATGGTGCTGGAGAAGACTCTTGAGAGTCCCTTGGACTGCAAGGAGATCATCAGTCAATCCTAAAAGAAATCAACCCTGACTGTTCCCTGAAAGGCCAGATACTGAAGCTGAAGCTCAAATACTTTGGCCACCAAATGAGAAGGGAGCACTCACTGGAGAAGACCCTGATGCTGGGAAAGATTGAAGGTCAAAGAAGATGGGGACGGCAAAGGATGAGATGGTTAGACAGTGTTATTGATGCAACAAACATGAAATTACGCAAACTCTGGAGGACGGTGGAGGACAGGAGGGCCTGGCGTGATATGGTCCATGGGGTTGGAAAGAGTCGGACTCGACTGTGTGACTGAACAACAACAAGTGCACTTCATTAGGTGGTAGACTATCACTTCCTCTTATAGAACAAATGTAGACTATCACTTCCCCATTAACCTTCCCCTTACAGAGCAAAGACTCACTTTACATGTTCAGTCTCAGGCATAGCTGGTAGAGTATCACTTCCTTGGTGATGCCTTCGCTCCCCCTTAGGGAACTACAAAAGGCAAACAAGTTACAGAGGAGCACAGGAGGTGCATTTAATTTGATTCATGGTGCAATTGAGAACCAGTATGGTACAGTGGTTAGTCAAGTGCTGGACTAGGACCTGGGAGACCCAGGTTTGATTGTGCACTCTGTCACAGACTCTCACTGGGTGCACTCGGGCAAATCAGTCTTCCCGAGCCAAACCCTACCTCACAGTGTTGTTGTGAGGATAAAAAGCAGAAGGGAGGATGTCACAAGCCACTTTGTTTCTGAAAAGCAGGATTTAAATATCTAAATAAATACATTCTCAGCACAGTTAAACCCTTAGTTCTAAGCTCATTGACCTCTAGTGGACGCAGAGGGGTGTGTTTCTGCTTGGGATCTCACCATCAGCCCCTGGGGGCAAAAAACAGTGCCTAGACATTGGCAGCAGTGGCTGGAGCGGCATGCCCAGTGGATCCAAGACACAGGCTTGGGGAAACAAACTGAACCACCTTATAAAATCCAACAGGAACGATTTTTGAAATGTACGATGAAAACATGCTAAGGAAAAATCCAATAACTTATTTCTGAAGGATAAAAAATGTTTCAAAATGGTCATTTATTTGATGGATGCAAGCCCTCAGGCAGAAGTCAGCAACCTCTGGATAAAATTAGGGAGTGCCAGAGCCCTCGCATACAAAAAAATATGCTGACGGCAGAAGAGAAGGAAACCTTCAGGGAGCTGGTTAAAATCTACTTCACTTGAGTGGCCATCCTCAGAGAACAAAGAGGTCAATATATCCATAATTATTATTACTATTTCCTGTTTAAAATATGCCAAGTTACTTTAAGAAAGAAATGGAGGGCTAAAAAGGCATTTAAATGATGGTTTTAATGCACTGCCTTGTCTAGAGACTTCCTAATTTCCCCAAGGATCTCAGAGGCAGTAGAATTCCCAAAGCAAGGAAAAGAAACTTTAGAAATTCCAGATTTCTAACACAAGTCTGGGACACAAAAGAGAAAAGGTTCCTTTTGCATGTTTCCTCTCCCTCACCCCAAGATTACTCAGTTCCCTTCCAAAAGTCATGTTATGTGTAAGAACAATTGTCTCACACCCCAAATGACAAAAGCATTATGAAATCAAGTGCTATATAAATGCAAATCATGCTTTTATGTAGCACTTTCAGTTTACAAAATGCCTCACTCACTATTTTCTCATAAATCTTACCAATAGCCCTGTATGTAGGACTGCAAACCTTCAGGTGGTATCTGGAGTTCTCCCAGAGTTACAACTAATCAGCAGGCTGCAGATATCTGCTCCCTTAGAAAAAACTGAAGTTATGAAGCGCACCCTCTATGATATACCACTTGGCACTGCCCACAGATCTCCAGAAATTTCCCAGAGTAGAGTTGGCAACCCTACTGGTATGCTAGGCCTGCATGATTATGCCCATACTGCAGATGGAAATCTGAGGGAGGGTGGCTTGAAGAAGGCCATCAAGTACAGTCAAGACTTGAACTGGTGGCCTTTTGGATCCCATCAAGACAAAATAAACATTGGTGAACTAATTCTTTCCATCCAGAAATGTTTTGTGGCATTATCTTATTACCACTAAAATTGTGCCCAAAATGAAATTTGAAACAAACTAGGAACAAAAAAACCTTCTCATCAGGAGAAGAGCTTTGATTAGATTTGTGAAATTTCCTGAGAAGTCCTGCAGATCCCTGGGTTGTTTGTCCCTAAAATTGTGCCCAAAATGAAATTTGAAACAAACTAGGAACAAAAAACCTTCTCATCAGGAGAAGAGCTTTGATTAGATTTGTGAAATTTCCTGAGAAGTCCTGCAGATCCCTAGGTTGTTTGTGGGTTTCACCAAAAGTGATATTTGGAATGAACTTCCAGAGTCTTCCTTGGGCAGAACATTGAAAGTCTTTGTATGAAAGCAAAAGTACTTTGATAATATTAGTGGAATTTCTCAGGAGGTATCTTACTTGGGGGGTGGGGGGAGGGAGTCAGAAGGGTGGAAGGCAATGTCCCCTTCTCTTAGCAGGCCTGTCATGGCTGCTGTCCCCACTACATGCCTCCACAGCAGCAGAAGCTGAGAGAGGAAATTTGAGCTGAATTTGGAAACTCTTGTCAAGACAAAACTTTAGAGGAACGCGGAAAGAAATAAAAAGAAATTCAGTAGGCCAGGTGAAATGTCTTAAGGGTGTGGTCTTCTTAGCTTTGCCTAAAAAAATCATCCCCAATTCCAATATTTACATTTAGTTTGTTTATTAAAATATTCATACCCCATTTTTCCCTTTAAAGAGCATAGGAATGCCACTCTTCCTGGTAGGAAGAGTTATTGCCACTCCCCAACCAACAGGTCTCCACTTACTGGTTCAGCCAATGAGTCCTCCCCCTTGCTCTGCCACAGAGGAGAGGAACCATTGAAGATTCTTCAAAGGGAAGCGACTTTCCTATCTTGAGAAGATCACCTCCAGTAAGAACGATGGGGGCAGACTCAGAAGCATCTAGGACAGGACAAACAGGAAGTATTAGTGGAGACAGGTACATCTTTTAATAACTGTGTCTAAGGAAAATGCCAAAGGAGCCAACGGTAGACAAGGCTTCTGGGTGGCCACACATTGGCCTGTAGCTAACATGGGGCCCACGGGGCCTGGCCCCCTAGTGTTTCCTCTGGGCCCCCTCCCTCCTGGTCTGCCCCCAAAGTGCTCCAACTTACCACCTGCACTGTTCTTTCATTTAATTAGCTGGCAGGCCCCCCAAGGCCCCCTCCCAAAGAATTCCCTAGCTACGGGGATGGGGGCACACAAGCTGTTTGGATAGGGTGGAGATACTGGCATGGGGCAAAGACAGGGTTGCTAACCTCCACTTGGGCCTGGAGATCTCCAAGAATTACAGCTGACCTGCAGACTTTAGAGATCAGTTCCTCTGAAGAAAATGGTCGCTTTGGAGGGTGGACTCAATGGCATTGTACCCTGCTGAGCTCTCTCCCCTCCCCCAATCCCACTGTCCCCAGACTCCACCCCCAAAACCTCCAGGAATTTCCCAAGCCACAGTCAGCAACCCTTGCCATGGAGCACAGCACAACAGCAGATAACAACAGCATCGCCGATGTGGCAGCTTCTGCCTGGCAAGTCTCATAGGAGGGCACTTCTGTGTGAGTTAACACAGGATGCTAGGGAAATGACCCCTCACTAGGGAAACACTCCCTACTCCTCCCCCATTTCTTTTGGGGTGCATGAACCCATTTGGGCTGGGATTAGGAGGAAGGGAAATCAAAACCTGGCTTTGATGTTTGAACCCAGAGTCGTTTCCTTTGTCTTCTGTCTTTTTCTAGCTTTGGAAGAGGTGCCTTCTTTAGCTCCAAGGGCCCAATTGGGGTTGGACTAGGGGTGTGCATACCTTGGGTCCTTGGCAGACCAAATCATTCACATGCCCCTCCATCCAACCTCAGTGTGTACTTTTTAAATACAGCCTGCCTCCATTTTTCCTCATCTAAATCTCTCTTCCTCCCAATACCCTTAAACCATTTTATGGCCTTTTCATTGAAATCAATGGGGCTTTGCAAATTACCACTGTACAACAGAGTCTATTATGTCCATTACCAATTTAAAACACACACACACATACATCAAGAGGTGAAGTCTAATCTCAGTCTCAGTTTCCTTATGTAAATAAACCAGACATATTTTAATGCCAATAACTATTTCCTTACCCAGCTGTCAGTGTGCTAGAGAACCAAAGTCAAGTGTCAAAGGCACTTTACCCCACCTGCCACTTGTTCCCCCACTCTTGCAACACCCTTTGTTAAAAATTTCCCTGAAAGGGTCTTTAGGGAAGCTGACTGGGTCTAAATGCCTCCATCACCGACAATGCCCATGCCAGATAGACTCATGTAGAGTTTTCCTTCCATGTGGCGTATCTGTATGAATCAGGGTGGGGGAAACCCTCTACTGACTGGAGGCTGTTTATCACCAGTTTAGTCAATAAAGTGTTCCCTGATTGGCTAACTGGCTGGACGTGAAATTATAAAAATCAAAATGGATAACTGGCAGGTATCAACAAGAGAGGAAATCAATTCCTTGTTTGTTTGTGGGCCTGTTTACCCTAAGTGATATTTCCTTGAAACGTAGAATTGTTCTACTTTCCAGCTTCGCTTATTTATTACATTTTTATCACAGCTTTCTTCCAAGAAACTCATGGTGGCCTACGTAGTTTTCCCACCCTCTTTTTTATCCTCACAACAGACTTGAGAGAGGGGTTAGGCTGACAGACAGAATTCACCCAGTAAGCTTCATGGCTGAGTAAGATTTCAGGTTTTCTCCATTTTAACTTTTTTCTGCTACACCATAGCAATTCTGTTTAAAGGAGTGTACAAATCCTCTGGGTCTACCAGGAACCTTTGGACGAACTCTTGTGGAAAGCCACTCAAGGCTGACGACTAAGGAGCTCTCAGGGCTGCAGAGTAGTTCACCCACAAAGGCAGCCAGTTGGTTACTTCTGGCCTGGTAGGGCTCTAAAGTGTCCATATCAAGCTTGGGCTTTGCCTAGGCAATGGTCATATTGGGCTTGTCTGGGCTGGTATCCTTTGTTTTTATTTCTCTGCCCACTGGATTCCCCTGGAGTCCCAAGCCCAAAGAATCCTGCCTACTGTAAGGCTGCCCACTGGCGTTCATGACAACACAAATGTGTATAATGTGCCATCAAGTCACAGCCATATGACCCCAAAGGGTTTTCAAGGCAAGAGATGAACAGCGGTGGTTTGGTTTGTCATTGCCTGCCTCTGTGTAGTAAGACCGTGGGCTTCCTTGTTGGTCTCCCATCCAAGTACTAACCAGGACCGACCCTGCTTAATTTCCAGGATCTGATGAGATTGGGCAAGCTTGGACCATCCACAGCAGGATATAGCAACACAGATACTCTTAACCAAATAGAAACCAACTGCCAAAAGCTGAGCAGCAAAATCTCTGACTAGTAAGAACAGATAGCTGAAACCTATGGGTTTGGGGTGGAAGCAAGGGAAGACATACTTGTTTGTTTGTTTTTGCTGGGTGTCTTAGCAAGACCAGAATGGGGTGGAGCTTTCCTATTTCAAAGTCCAGATATCTCCAATCAAGGAGGAACTACAGCGAGGTACAATGCCATAGACACCATCCTCCAAAGCAGCCATTTTCTCTAGAAGAACTGATTTCTGTAGTCTGGAGATCAGTTGTAATTCTGGGAAATCTACAGCCCCCTCCCCCCGCCCCCGAGGCTGGCAACCCTACCAGTCAATGAGCATGTCATGATTTAATATTAAGGCATTATGGTTCCTAAAAGGTTTTTCTTACAAAATTCAGGTAGCCCTAATCAGGTAGAAAGGTGGGATCTAAATACATTAAAAATACATTCGGATCATCATCAGAGACAGAACCTCCTTGGAGCTCACCTGCCTTTTATATATACTCATTTGCATTCACCACTTTCAGCCGCTTCCTTCCTGGAGTGCTGAAATCTGGAATCCAGAGGATTTTTCCAGAGTCTGAATGTCCTGTTCTTCCTCTTTTCTCTTAATACCCCCACGATGGAATCTTATGCAGCGTTTCTCTAGCCTAGATTCATGAGATGATTGAGCTGTCAGACATCCTGTACTGGGGACCAGCTCCAGCTTACATAGCTTACTGGACAGTACATATTTATGGTGCATTTTTATTGAGATATCAGTGTGATAAGACAATTTGGTGTAATCGCTCATGTGTTGGGTTTTTGTGTTGGAAATCTAGGTTCATCAACTCTTCTCTGTCTAAGTAGCACTGGCAAACAAATACTTCTAACGGCCAAAATACGCAAAACATGTAACATGAATCAGGGCACAGTGCAAGACCCAACTCATTGTCACATGGAGGAGTGAGTGGTGCACTTCACCTTGAAAATGATGCACTGTATTCTTGGTGCTTGGGAGGGGGCAACAGTGGGAGGGCTTCTAGTGTCCTAGCCCCACTGATGGACCTCCTGATGGCCACTGTGTGACAGAGTGTTGGACTGGATGGGCCATTGGTCTGATCCAACATTGGCTTCTCTTACGTTCTTATGTTATATTAACTCTACCTGGCTACAGATACATAGGCTGCGGTCACACACACGAAATAATCCACTTTCAATCCACTTTCCAACTGGATTTTGCCAGTTCACACAGTTAAAATCCAGTTGGAAACTGCACTGAAAGTGGATTGCAAGTGGATTATTTAGTGTGTGTGACCGCAGCCTATGAGGGTGGAGGAGGGACTTCAAGCTTCCCTCCCATGGTGTTTTTGCCAGTGGAAACAGCAACAGGAGGGGCTTGTTTGCCTATTCCTCGGGCTCCATGTGTCATCCCAGGATACACATAGCCCAACGAAGGGGTAAAATCCTCCCCACATAACTATTTATGCTGGAAAAAACAATGCAAGAGGGAAGCCGGAAGTCTGTCCTTATCCCTAGCAGCGTTGGAGCCTTTAAGAACAACAAAACACTTTCAAGGTGAGTTACACTGCCCTACATACGACAATGAGTTGGGCCAGGCACTGCTGCCCTGGCTTGTTTCACATGTATTGTATATTTTGATCCTAAGCCTCCTGTAACCCCCCATCTTAAATATTAGGCATAAGCTGCAATTTTTAATAAATCCCATTGTATTTTCTAAATCTAAGCAATTAGTGCCTGTTAGCTATAACAGGTGTCACTCAAGAAACTATTTCTCTATTGTTGATTATCAAATTTTTTTTGTACCGAGCTCATAAAAATGTACAAAGAAAAGGGGAGAAAAAGTCACATAGTTAATATCTATGGACAAGTTAAGGAAGGCAAATTAGAATCATTACTGTTCTCTGGCTAAACAGTGAGTGGGGTGTCTTTGGATGTTGCTAATTTGCATACTTTGATCTGATGGGTGTAGGTACCTAATTATACAGCAACCAGCAATCAGTTTTTGATGTGCTTGGTTAATTAATATTCAGCATAATAATTAATTGTGCAGATTGCTCCCATGCAAATCAAACTCAGTTTCTAAAGCGAACGCAATATTTAGAAATATGACAGAAAAGTACATGGCTGGTGATAGAACTATTCACAAAGCATTCTAAAGTTTTCACATCTATTACTGAATGGGGTTTATTGTTTTGTTCAATGCTCTGTTATTTCCAAAGTTTCATTCCTTAGAGTTTTACCAGATTCTTCTTAATTTGGGGTGCATTCCTTAGAGAGCCAGATTAAGACAAACAGAGACCCAAAACTAAATTAAGTTCAAGAGGTGCCATAGCAATACCCACAATGCAAAACTTGAAATTTAGGAACTGTTTTCTGTTTCAAGACCCCTCATAATCTGAGGCCCTAAACTGTAGTTTATTTAGCCTGTGCATAAATCCAGCCCTGATTCAGTATTCATTCCTTACCATTGTGCCACACAGGTTCTCAATGGAGATTCCTATTGTCACATGAGAAAAGGGGGAAGCCACCGTGTAGTAAGTTTGTCCTGGCACAAATGATAAAATTAACTCCTATTTAGATTAGGAATGAGCAGGTGTTCCCTATTTAATTTCCTTTCACACCTGTTTACATTTTGTCAACCTTTTTGGTTCTCTGCTTTTTTGAGTTCTGTGGATACAATTGCATTGTGCAGACATTGTGTGGGTTAATATGTAATGTACAGTGTATGCCACACATATCATGTATATATAATGCTTCTCTATTGATGCGTGTATGATGTCAGAAATACCATACTTTTATGGGAGGGGGGAACCAGCCTGAAGAAACAGAGAATGGTACAAAAAAAATTCACAAAAGAGGAAAATGAAACCAAAACATGGGTTTGGTAACTTGAAGCAATACAGGTGAGACATTCAAAATCATCCTTGCTTTATTTTCCATGGGAGCTACTGGTGGTTTACACATTACATTTGATACTATTTGGCATAATTCCATAAGCACAAATGGACTAAGCTTTTCATAGTTCTGTGTTACAGCTAAAATTCATTTGAATTTAGAGCCTCTAAATTGGCAAGCTCCCCCCGCCCAACATTTTAGTCTATTTAAGGATGGTGTTGGATTTAAGGATTTGGGGGTAAGCCAAGGAGGGAAAATATAAAATTTAGTAGGATGTATTATTGCCTCAAATCTCTCAACAAGAGCTAAGATTTAAATGTGAAATTCTAAAAGACAAACTGAAATAACTATAGAAAATGTTGTTTAAGACATCTTCTGTATGCTGCACAAAAATTGCCAGCAAACAGACAGGAGCTTTTTGGAGAACTGAACATAGATTGGGCTTCCTGAATTCAAATTCCTGCTCAGGCATGAAACTAGTAGTGTGTCCTTGTACTTGCCTCTATGGCCCAAAGGAATCGACATGTTGGAATTCTATGACTGGAGATGAGAAGGCACTTATCTGGCCCTGAAAAGCTTCTGGGGGTACCAGAGATAGATATAGCACTGGGGAAATGGTTCTCACAATAGCTTGCTACTGTCATATGATAAAATAAAGAACACCCAGGTATGAAACAGACATGTACCAATACGTGTCTTTCACTCCAACTAAAGCTTAAAGGTGCTGGAGGGAAGCATTTTCAATCAGGGAATCATGTGGGAAGAGTTAAACTTCCTCTTCGTATTAGGGTTGCCAGGTCCCCCCTGGCCACCAGCAGGGGATGGGGGAGGTAGGGGTGCCAGCTCCAGGTTGGGAAACTCCTCAAGATTTGGGGATGGAGCCTGGGAAGACAGGGACCTCAGTGGAGCACAGTCCACTCTCCAAAGCATCCATTTTCTCCTGGGGAACTGATCTCTGTAGTCTAGAGACGAACTGTAATTCTGGGGGATCTCCAGGTCCCACCTGGAAGCTGGCATCCCTACTTCTCACAGTGTGGGACCCCTATTCATAACAGTCCCCTCTGCACTGTTTTTAGGGAGCAAATAACACATCAGTCTGGTGTAGTGGTTAAGTGTGGGGACTCTAATCTGGGAGAACCGGGTTTGATTCCCCACTCCACCACTCCTCCACTGCTGGATGACCTTGGGCAAGCCATAGTTCTGTCAGAGGTGTCCTTGAAAAAGAGCAGTTTCTGTCAGAGCTCTCTCAGCCCCACCTACCTCACAGGGTGTTTGTTGTGGGGAGGGGAAGGGGAAGGAGTTTGTAAGCCACTCTGAGACTCTGAGTGAAGGGCGGGGTATAAATCCAATCTCCTCTTCATCGCTTCTTCTTCATCATCTCTTCTTCTTCATGTGCAATGTGGTTTTATCATCAGCCTAACTTACCTCATCCTGTTGTTATAAGGATAAAATGGGATAATTTCCATGTATGCCTCCCTGAGTCCTTTGAGGGAATGTTAGGATGTAAAGGTAGTAAGTGAAAGATTTTCCAAGTCCTTTACTGAGGAACACTGGTGTGTCTCAGAGATATAGTAGTCTCCTCATCTGAATTCCTTATTCCATTCTTGAGTTCTCAATTACCTGAGCTTGTTTCTATGGTGGAACTTATATATTAAGAATCGTCCTATTTCATGTGTGTCCCATCCCTACCCCCCGCCATGTCCTATAAAGTGCAGTGCATGTGCAGTTTGGCATAGCTTTCAGTTCTTTCAGTTCTGATACATCTTTCCCACTCTGCACAACAAAACTAAATAAATATGATTGATGCAATCATACATACAGTTGTATCAGTGTTACATGTGATGAGTAAAGCACACCTGTGCATCAGTAAAACACTATACAAAATCATTTGCTATGCAGTCATATACACAATGTGATCAAGGCTATTCCTTTCCTTTTTTAATGAACATAAGCTCATAGGTTATACAGAGGAGGATAAAAGATACAAATGAACTGAAGGAACAGAAACCTATGATGAACTACACATGAACCAGTTCTGGAATTATCATAGAAAATACAGAAACCATAGAAACGTAGAGCTGGAAGGTCATCAACCCCCTACACAATGCAGGAAATTCACAGCTACCCCCCCCCATTCTCCCAGTGGCCCCTGCTCTATGTCCAGAAGAAGGCAAAAACCCTCCAGGATCTGGCCTGGAGGATTTGTCGTAAAATTCTGTTTCCCTATATATGAAGAATTGTGTTTGCACATGAAAGCTGACACCTTCAATAAAACTTTGTTGGTCTTAAAGGTGCCACTGGACTCAAACTTTGTTTTTTCCAGGTATGGACATCAAGCTGATGGGTCTGTAGTTACCTGGCTGGTAGTTACCTGGGTCCTCCTTTTTCTCCTTCCTGAAGATGGGGACAACGTTTGTCCGCCTCCAATCTTCTGGCACCTCACCTGTTCAACAAGAATTCTCAAAAATGAGTATCGAAATTCCTTTGTTAAATTGGAATTAACTAGGACTGGAGAGAGGAATTTTGGAAGAACAAAGGAACGGGAAGGGAAAATCTGCTAATTCCTGCAACTGCTACTGTGAAACCCCATCTATGTTGCAGAATTCTGGAGCACTTTCATGGATGCACTCATGGCTCATCTAGGGCATCAGCCAGGACATTTGGGCTTTACCATGATCCCACATGAGCAGGCAGTATATAACCTAAAGGGCCCTGTGGCTCTCCAGTAAAGGTGAAGACAAGCATGTCCACCATCCGACCCGCACACAGTTACTAATGGGCCAGTTCATACATGCATGCGTATAATTCAGTTGCTGAACATCATATTGAGGAAACCTAATAAGCTCTCCAAGAACACCAGGGTGCCTAGGAACATGGTTTTGAAAGCCATCATGACAAATGTAGATATATCTTAAAAATAGCATTATGCTTCTTCTTAACTATAATTGGGATTAATGTCATAGTGCTAAATCATTAGCAGGTACATTTACAGTTATACTCAGAGCCTTGGATTGCCCTCTGTCATTTACCTGTAGGGCTCCCCATCTGCAGCCAGCTCCTGTAAGCGATTTTTCTGCAGGATACCATGACAGACCCATTAAAACTGCCTGCAGCAGCTGATGATAATGATATTATTATTCCCTCCCAATCAATTTGGTGACGGTTGTTTGAACTTTATTATTATTAATAGTGAAAATAATAAAAAGGTATTAATGTTTGAAAGCTCTCTGCATTGTGTTTAGTGTCACGTTATTGCCGTATTTTTACGACAAGTGCCTTGGCATTTGAGCAAATTTCCATTTACAGTATTACCCGGCTATAATCAACTCGTTTTATAATTGCTTCTGAGATACTTAAGGAGGTTTAATTTCTGGAGGTTTCCTCCTCGCTAAAAGGGCCCCCTATATTAAAATTTATGTGGAATCATCCTTGGGATTTTACTCTGTTAGTCTAAAAGTTCCAAGGGCTGTGCTCTACCAAGCCCATTCTTTGCAGCTGCTTGTTGAAATGAAACTTCATTGCCCTCCTGGGCTCCATGTTCATGAGGACTAATTAAAATACCAAAGGAGAGCAATCTCTTCTCCAGCTACTGCTTTGTACAAGAATCACAAGTCCTTGAGGGTTATCCAACTTCTCCACATGACAGAGCTCCACATACAGTTATTAAAGGTCACTTCAATATATATGATGAAATATATGTTCATTACTTGTGTGTTAGGCCCAGATATTGTACACGGCAAAAGTGTAGTAAGATGGACATGAAGGTGGTCCATATTCAGCAAGGGCAAGTCTCCTTGTAGATTAGGCTACAGAATGAGCCTCACCTGGAAGTCAGGTGAATGGCTCTGATATGGAGGTACAAGGTAGTTTCCTTGATCGATGTAGATGGTTTCCTTGCAGATGAAATACATCCAGATATAAGTAATTTGAATGAGCCAAATTAGAAAGCTATATATTTCCCTCCAACATTCATTTACTATTTAGTGGTCACAAGGGTGTGCAATCTATGTTAGAATTGATTTGAACTTGTTCTGGTTCTCTGGACAAGTACCAGAAGCCCCAAAGCTTCTTGTGAAACCTAATTTTGAACAGTTTTCATATCCTTCTTCTTTTGGTGCCTGGGATTGTGTAGGTTCTATTCCTATGGAGGCATGCAACAGACAGGGATTCCAGGCCATAGAGAGGTTGTGCTTTCCCTTCTCAGTAGGGTCATGAAGAAATTAATTCCATTTACCATTGAATATCATTCTTGAATAATTAACAGTTTTAAAACCACTGTTTACTAGTGTTTTGGGAAAAGAAAAACATCTGTGAAAAGACTGTGGGCTAAAAACAAATATATTCCGATAATATACAATGGTTTCTCCATGATCCTCCTTAACAGAGTAGTGCATTACAACAGGGGTGAAACGCTTTCCACCATTCTGAATGAGGTGAACTGATGAGCACCATAGCAGCAATGGTGGCTTCTATCCACCTTGAACATTTTCTGGGGAAAGGATTTTAACTGAACTAAATAAGGAAAAATTGTTTTTCTTTAAACTCTTCATCTGAGTTGAAAAGAACATAATTCACAACCCATTCATCCCCTTCCAAGGCGACTTTTCAGGGTTTTTTAAAAGGTCAATATAATCTCCATGCATGGGAATCTGTGGACTGGGACCAAGATCTTTGATGGTTCAGCCATGACATTTTCATATCAAAATGTCCTCCTGGAGTTGACAACTCTGGACTGAGAAATTCCTGGAGATTTGTGAGTAGAGCCTGAGGAAGGTGGGGTTTGGGGAAGGGAGGGACCTCAGTGAGGTATAATGCTATAGGGCACACCCTCCGAAGCAGCCATTTCCCCCATGGAAACTGACTTCTGTACTCTAGAGATTAGCTATAATTCTGGGAGCATTCCAGGCCCCCATGGAGATTGGCACCTTATGTCTTCCTCCACCCCTTCCCCTCCTTTTCTTCCTGCTTTTGCTACACTTTTTCTCATTTTCCACTCTCATACTTACCCTGCATCAATTATATCCTCTTGGTTGCTGAAATCATTGAAACAGTATCAATTTCTGGTCTGTCTGTAATACAAAAACAAATGGTTTGAATCAAATGTTTGTATAAGGATGGACATCCTGCAGTCATATGACTGATTTTGAAGTGTGCCCAATATTCAGTGGATTGCCACATATGGTAGAGCTTTCTGAATAGAGGCACCAAAAGTATGAAATTCCTTTCCGTGAGAAGCTGCTTCACCCTAGTTGGCCTCCACATGCCGTTAAAAGGGTGCTTTTCCAGTCTTATTTGGGTGCTGATTCTACAGAGTGCCACCAGCAATGGTTTCTGTTGGATGGCTGCTTCTTACTAGCTGTAGTTATTATATTATTGGGGGGGGGGGGATTATCCTGGGATGTTGTTTATTATGGGTTGTAATTTAAAATGTATTGTGAACCATCTTGTGGACCCATATGGATCAAAAGGCAGGGTGTGAATGCAGTAAATAAAAAAAAGTAGGTTCTGTATGTTTTGAGCGTATTGCGCACATTTTTCATTAATCCTTACAAAAACTTTGCTAGGAAGGTCAGTATTATTATCCCCACCACACAGACATTAGTAGTAAAAGGACGCTTAGTATGTTACTTTTAAATATGTAATGCATGTTAAAATATATACCAAACTAAACTACCCAGCACCAAAATTCTATACTTTCAGAGAGCTGAAGTACTGTGGAGTATCTGCTTTCTTTTATCCAGAGAGGTCACCATAAAGATTCACACAGTCTCTAGAAGATACAATACAAGGGATGACACAGCTCATACAGTGCATAATTACCTTGTGGAAGTCACTAGCATAGATGGCTTTAAAAAGGAAAATGACAAATTCATGGTAAAAAGATCTATTCACCAAGAAGGCAGAGGGTTCATTCAGAGGCAGTATACCCTGAGTGCTGGAGGGCAGCATCAGAAGGAGGTTCTGGCCTCAGTGCATCTTCTGTCAGCCTTCTGGGAGAATCTGGCTGACGACTGTAGAATGCTGGACTAGATGGCCTACGGGTCTGATTCAACTGCAATTGCCATTCTGGCAACTAGTGGGAGACCAGGGGAGTGGACATATGGGGCAGCTGTGAATGATGGCATGATGTCTTTTCTTGGGAAAACTCAGAAGTGAACTCAGTCCTCTCTAGGAATCACCAGAAATTCTATGGTTTTATCACAGAGCTTCCAGCAATTCCAAGAGAGGCACGATGTCTTTCAAAAATATATTCCAGAAATGTTTCTTTAGGGCTCTTTCCTCTGTTGCTATTTTAATGTTCCATTATTCATTTTTTTTTTTGGCTTATCTTCCTAGTTTTAGTTCTCCAGTTTGGTTCTATATATTTTTTAATTACCTGCTACCATTTTGATGGAGAACTCTGTTACCTGCTATTGTTAATTGATCACCGATGCTGACGTTTATCTTTAATTATTGGTAGATGTTTTAAAGATGTTTGCAATAGAGAAGGTGACCTATACATATTTTTAAATTGGTGACTAAATGGAGCTTTTGAAAAAGGAGGAGGGAGGCTATTTGTGTATCATTCCAAAGATGTGCACTGTATATAGAAACAGCAGAGGGTGCTCACACACTGTGGAAGACAGCTCAAGCAAACCGAACTTGAGCTGCACTTTGCATTTTCAGCTGCTCTGTCAAAAACTGTCAAACCCTGATCAAGCAGGAAGTGCCTCCTTTCTTTCACACATCTACCTTGAGAATTTTTGTTTCTCCCTATCATATGGATTCTTCTGTACCATTCCACTCTCACCAGAACATAATCTTTCAGCTGCCTCAAGAGAGTGGGCAAACTGATATTTATGAAAAGTTAGGACATATATCCCAAGTTTAGGCTAACCAGGACCAATCTACCCAGACTTCCATAAAGGATTTTGGTGGGAACCATCTAAAATACCACAATGAATTTGATTTTGAATAAATGGACAACACTTTTAGCATGACCACTAGCGTTTCTAGAGTAGAATTCAGCCTTGCTAGAACGGCAGCAAAAGAAATACCACAGCAAAAATTGTGTATTTGTAATTGCATTTAAGTATCTAAATGATACGACAGGATTCCATTTGGAAACAGCCTGTAGTACAGTACTTAAGAGTGTTCTATTCAGACTCGGGAGTCTCAGGTCCCAGTTCTAGAGGTATGGTGTGGTGGAAAGTGTTGTCAAGTCACAACCAACTTACGGTGACCCCGTTTTCAAGGCAAGAAATGTTCAGAAGTGGTTTGCTATTTCCTGCCTCTGCTTAGCAACCCTGGACTTCCTTGATGGTCTCCCATCCAAATGCTAACCAGGGCTGACCTTGCTTAGCTTTCAAGATCTGATGAGGTTGGGCTAGCTGAGTCCATCTAGGGTCCTTTCCACACTTGGATCTCATCCCTGATTTCATCAAAGTTCAACTCACGATACACCCTGGTTATAACAGCATCTGTTTATCCCGGGATAAGTGTGGGGCGAAACCAGGGTGACTTCAATGGAATGGTGAAACAAAAAATATCCTGAGATAATTACAGGGGTGAACTCAAGTGTAGTGTAGAATATAAGTTTGGGGACAGGGTTAAACCAGGATTTATGGTCTAGTGCTGAAAGGACCTAGGTTAGGGCTCTAAGGGTATGCACTCTGAATTCCTAAGACACTGTTTTGAGTCATTACCATGATTTTCTGGAATGGTTACGCAGATCTGGTCTTCTTTGATATTACAAAACACACACAAAATCCATGTAACTTTTGGTATTTGAGTGTTTAACATCAGAAGCTGCAAGCATCTTGTGGGTCCCCCCCCCCGAACTTCCCAGACAGTGGCTTGGGGAAGGCAGCTCCTGTCCAGCACAAGCCAGCCATAGGTCCTGGCAGAGCTACCATTCTTGGTTTCTCCCCTTCCTGCTTTGTGGAGGCAGGGCCCTTTTCCCTCTCTACAAATAGAATGCTTGGGGACATCTTGTTAGAGGCCCACAGAATTGGACCCCTTGGTCCACTTTGCTTGAAACTTGGGTGGTCTTTAGTGGACAAGCAACACTAGTTCCCCTGCAATTTTGGTGTCATTTGGTTGAAAAACTGCCATTCTCCTTCACTCCCTCACTCCTCACTTTGTGAAAGGAAACATATTAAAGACCACAAGAAGGGAGGCTGACATAGAGAGATAAACATTTTTTATCAGTCAGTCACTGTAACAGTAAGAAAATTAAATGAATACAGACAGGTTTTTGATTTTTTAACATCAGTGGCCAGTTTCCCTTTCAATAGGAATCAGTGAAGCGAACTGTACCTACACAAAGAGGCACCTATTGGGGGGGGGGGTCTGAAAAACTGAACCCAACCCCTTTGTTCAATCTGCTTGAAACTTAGGGGGTCCTTAGATTAGAGGAAGGACTGTGATCTGTGCGACTTTGGTGCTGTTGTCTTTAAAAACAGCCATCCTAGGCTCTCAGATTGGTTCTCCATTGAAAATAATGGTCCTGAAATGCCAGATCCCCCAAAACCACATGGATTTGAGTTCCAAACCACTAATGTGTGCTACCTAAAAATAAGTAATTACAATTTAAAAAATCCCCCCATCCCAGATCTGAATTTATAAAGATATTTTTTCTTGGAGCACACCTACTTTATTCCCACTCAGCCATGAAGCTCATTGAGTGATCTTAGGATAGTCCCTCTTTCTCACTCTAACTTACCTGTTGTAAAGAGTCAATGGAGGAAAGGAGAATACTGTATGCAGGAAGAAGAGTTGGATAAATATGTCTGTCTCTCCATATATCTGGGCTAGGCTATAAGTGAAAAGGACAGGGTGAAAATGGGCATACAAGGTATTGTGAATTTTAGCCGGCTGCACAGAAGGGAGGGGGTATACCATGTATAGCTGCATGCCAATTAGCATTTTGATAAGAACAATAATAAGCAATTCCAGCCCCATTTGCATTAGCTAGCTGCTCAGATTTGCAGAAACATCTACCCTAGCCCAGAGCGGTCCTACTGTATGGATTTTTTTAATCTGCATGTTGGGCCATCCATGGGAATTAGATATATGATATTTAAGACTTCAGGTATACCCTCCTTCTGACACAAAAATATACTTCTAATTGCTATGTTACTTTCTACCATGGTAGTTCATACTGCATTGCTCTCTGGAGGTATTACAGACTGAAATGAAAGCATTCAAAATTACCAGCAGTTTTACAGGAAAGGTCGCAGAAGGTGGCTGTTTTGTCCTTGATATCTCCTATTCAGTCAGCTATTGGAATGGGACTAACTTAATTAATAGAAGAACTCAAAGAAAACAGTGATTGTCAGATTCTTCAAATCCTGTGGAATTCAAGCACGTCTTCTCACAAAGGAATGCACCTCCAGGGCTCCCATTGAGTTTATTTCTGCCAAATCAGTCACGAAGGGCAGAAAAGAGACAGTCACATTTAATTGAAAGATGATGATGACCCTAATAGTACTGATAGATAATGCCCATACTTTGGTGTGTCTCCAGAGGACTGAATCTGTATCCTGGTGGAATAGCCATTGAGAACATCCAGAACATAGAAGCTGCCTTATATCACATCAGCCCAAGTATTGCCTATCTCTCTAAACAAATCTCCTGGTGATGTGGTAAAGGTCTTGAGCTACTGTCTAACTGCTATGCTTAAATGGCTAAGAGCAAATAACTTGAACCTGAACCCTGACAGACAACTGGTTGGGATGGTTGAAGTCTTGAAAGATATTGTGCTTACCATCTTTGATGGGGTTCAGCTGATCCTTGCTGTCTCAATTAAGACCTTAGGAGTTATTGGATCCAGCATTACGCAAGGGGAAGCAAGTTATTGAAACAGCAGAAAGCACTTTCTGCCAACTTCAATGCAAGCTGTGAAGGAATGGATTTGCAAGCCCCTCCTGTTCCTCCTGGTTGGCCCCTGGAAAGCCTGCAGTCATTCCTAGTCTCTACCTGGCTGCCCCTTCCTCTCACTCCCCCGGGGTTCCTCTCACTCCTAAACGATTTTATTTAGGGTGATACAAACCATGTATCACCCAATGCCACCAACAACCTTGAGAGTATCTCTTGCTAAACAGAGTCATATGTCCAGCAGTCAGTTCCTGTGTTCCCATTTAAAGGCTCTGCCTAACTGCTGCACCTCCCACAACATTTCTACAAGCAAGTGCAGAGGTGATTTACCACAGCTGTGCACATTCCAGGCCAGCTATTGTGCTCCAGGGATACTGAGCTGACCTACTGGCCTTCACCATTACCATACTCCAGAAAACAAGACCAAATAGACTTGGTATTTTTCCAGAGATCAATCTCAAAGCAGAACAAAAGTCAGTTTAATAAACTGATAAAAAGTAATACACACTTCTGTTTAGGCTTTTGGGTTGAGCAAGGGAACAAAGAAAAGGTGAAAACACACAGTCCTCTTTCCCATGTTCTAAATTATTTTAATTAGGAAAGGATCACTTTATTTGAAGTTGCAGTATTTTAAAGTTCATCATTACCTTAAATCTTCTGGCTGGGACTTCTCTCCATTATCTCTTCTTGCATGGAAAAAATGAAGTCCCTGGGTAAAAGCCTAGTCCTTCATGGTTTGTGCCTATCCAAAGAGCTGCCCCCAAATGAAACATAACTTCTTCCTCATGTCCTGAAAATTTACAGTCTACCTTGGGGAGTCTGTCCCACCTGGGGGTCATTTGAATCTTTCTGACCCAAAAAGAAGAATTTATTTTCTAGCCATTTGGCTCTAAGCAGTCTGTCCCTTTTTGGTCTGACTTTACAATATGATAATAAAGCAGTAAGTCATTGTCTTGCTTCAGCCAAACTCATTAGCACAGGGATACACAACCTTTCTGAGCTTGCAGGCACCTTCAGAATTCTGAGACAGGGTGGTGGGCGAAACCACAAAATGGTTGCCACAGGAGGAGGAGCTAACCACACAATGTCATGGAGGAACATTATATACAATTCTAATAGTAACTCCTCAACATTTCAGGCAAGAGCTCTGTTTAACAGGATGCCTTTTAATCTGTAAAAGATAACAGTAAAGGTTTCCCTTGCGCGAAAGCCAGTCGAATCTGACTCTAGGGGCAGTGCTCATCTCTGTTTCCAAGCTGAAGAGCCAGCGCTGTCCGAAGACATTTCCATGGTCATGTGGCTGGCATGACTAAACGCCGAGGTATATGGAACGCTGTTACCTTCCCACCGAAGCAGTATCTATTTGCAATTTCTTGCTTTCGAGCTGCTAGGTTGGCAGGAGCTGGGGCAGGAAATGGGAGCTCACGCCATCACGTGGCACTAGGGTCTTGAACTGCTGAGCTACAGATCTTCTGGTCTGCAGCTTCAGCGTCTTAACCTCTGAGCCACCGCAGCCCCCTTCAAATCTGTACAACCAATCAAAAGCCTTGGTGGGCAAAATCCTCATTTAGCCCTGCCCACTTTATAAAAGCACTTGGTGGGCACCTGGAAAGGTGTTATATTAGCATAACCGAGAGCTCAAATGCTCTGTGCTAGGAGCCTGACAACTCCTTTCTTGGACTCTTTCCTTTCTGCCAGCGACTAGTCTGCAGCTGGAACTAAGTGGCAACCCTAACCCTAACTGCAATCCTAAGAACACTTTCCTGGGAGGATGCTGCATTGAATAAACAGAGACTTACTTTCCAAATAGACCTGCTTAGGATTGCTCTCTTTGTTGTTTTGTTGCTCTTCATATTTAAGTTGTTTTAAGCCATTCCTCATTCTGGTGGCCTTTTATTTATTTATTTATGTTTATTTAATTAGATTTATATCCCTCCCTGCATAGCAGGCTCACACGCTGTGATCACACGCACCAGAGGATCCGACATAGGCGCAAATGCCCGATGAATCAAAGGGCGCAATCAGACAGCAACATCTGGGAAGCGTCCCACAACCGTTGGTAACACGCGCTGCTCCACCACAGAAGCAGAGTAAAAGGACACCAGAGAAAATCCAGTAGTAAACGGGTTGTGACAGGCCACAGACAGACTTTTCCCTGTCTGATCGTGAAAGCACGCTTCCGAGCTGCTGGGATGGTCTGATGAGGCCATCCTGGCTCAGTGCAGTTTCCCCTTCCCTTATGGCAGTATGCGCATCATCCATAACCATAGGGGGCCCTTGGTGCGGAGGTGCAATTCCTCATTTATGGGCACGGGAAACAAACGGCAGGGGGGGGGAAAGACTCACCCGCAGTTGCGTCTGATCACAAAGGGTTGGGCTAAGCCCGCAGCAACAAAAGGCTGTGTGATCTCACAACCACAGGCCAAATTCCTCCGGAGGGAATAGCCTCACTTCCCCTCCGCTTCAACTGGCCCATGTGACTACAACCCAAATTTAATAAACAATGGCCCTGGTCACATGCGAGGAAATGGGCTAGGAGAGGGACGGAACGGATGCGCGGCAAATGGGCGCGATCCCATGGCAACATCTGGGAATCGTTGCCTGGCCATCCCCGTTCCATCCCTTCCGCCCGAAACCCCGCACCAAAAAAGAACCACCTACCTGGGTGGTTCATGCTGACGGGCCGTGGCAAGTTTGGCCGTTGGATCGCCGGCGCACCCTTGCGCCGGCGTATCCCCTGCTCCTGGCCGAACTGCGCATGTGTGAGCATGCGCAGTTCGCCAGCCTCCCCTTCCCACTGTCGCTTTCTCCCTGGCATCTGATCATGCCGGGGAGCGACGGCGCCGCAGCTCGGGGGATCCATGGGATCCCACCGAGTTGTCTCAACTTTGGTGTGGCTCAGATTAGCCACACTTCGCCCGTCGCTTTTCCTGCCGTGTGGCAGAGACCAATATGTAGTATACAAAAATTAAAAGTTAAAACACCAATAAAATACAACATTCATCCGGTGCAAGTTATGGTTAAGCCTCACAGATGTCATCTCTTTCAAGATTTGGTCCTTAGATGGTAATACAGTACTGACCCACTAAGGGGAGACCCAGTAGAGAGGGAGGGACATCCATTGTCCTGCTTAAAAACCTGGCAGAAGAGCTCCGTCTTGCAGGCCCTGTGGAACCGTAAAAGGTCCCACAGGGCCCTGATCTCAATAGGGAGCATGTTATACCACTTAGGGGCCTGGGCTGAAAAGGCCCTGGCCCTAGTTGAGGTGAGACAGATGTCCCTGGGGCCGGGGACCACCAGAAGAGGTTGGTTGGCTGATTGTAAAGCCTTTCAGGGCTCATAGAGGGCGAGGCAGTCTCGCAGATATGCAGGCCCCTGGCTATATAGGGCTTTAAAGGTGAGCACCAACACCTTGAAATGGATCCGGCACTCAATAGGCAGCCAATGCACTTCGTGCAGCACTGAGTAGATCCACATCCTTTATTCTAGAAACCCAGAAATAGTCTACAATCTTCATTAAACTTTACAGAAATGAAATTAAATAAAGTTTGGATGATGCAGAACAGCCATGAATAATGCCTTAGTTTAACCCACATATATTGGTGTTTTGTGTCTTCATGGGGGGTGGGTAGGTACAATAAACACATCACTAGACACACATTTTAAAAGACAAGGTCTTTACCCCAAGGAGGTTACAACCTAATTTTGATAGAACAACAAAAGGAGGGGAGGAACAGAGAATGATATATACGTTGACTTCTCCAGTAAATTCAGCCTGGATGTGCAATGCCTAATTTATTAATATATTTCCAAGTCAGAGGTGTGGATTTTTGGATTATTGCACAGAACACGTATCTTAAATGTCTAATACTTTTCGGTCAATGCACATACTTTAACCCCTACAAATGACTGTTTAGCCAATGAGCTGGAATAGCTCCAAGGTGTAGGAAATCTTAAGAAGCCTTGTTTTTTCTTTCTCTCTCTCTCTCTCTCTTTTGAACTGCCTAATTATGTCTTTAACCATAAGAGGAGGACAGATCCTCCAGCAGTACCCTGCCCTATCAGGTAAATAATATACATTTTGCGAAATTAACTAATTATGAACTTACCCCTGGGAGTGTAAAAGAGCTAGTCTCTCAGGTAAGTAATATGCACTTTAAAAGCTTTCATTAAAGGTAAACGATATTAATTTTTAATTTAAAAACGTAAAGGAAAATGCACACACTTAAAAAAAAGATTGGTAAATAAATAATAGTACCAATAAGCCAGGAAACTGAGTTACTGATAATTCCGCACACATCAAAGGTACAATGATAAGACCATAGAGGGCTGTATTATCCCACCCATCTCTTTTAATTAGCTCTGTTCACATGTTGCAATGAATGCATGTACATACTGCATCTATATGTATATATCTGTTTATAAGAAAGAGCCAATGCATGTTCACTTTGCAAATGAAACCAGGGGCTGGTAACTGGATAAATGTGTGTTTTCAATCACACATCCATATTTACATGCATTGAATGTAACATGAGAACTGCGCAATGCATTTATAAAGAAAGAGCGAATGTACACTATACACTTCATGGTATGTGCGTTCACTATACTTTCTGAAGGGGGCTACAAATTACAGTGAAGTTACAATACAATTTGAATACAACAGACACGTGACCACTGTTTATGTGACACAGTGAACACACATACATCCTGCATGTACATGAGTATGTCCGCTTGTAAGAAAGAGCCAATGTATTTTCACTTCACCAATGAAACCACAGACCACTACCTGGATAAATGTGGGGAATAAATCACATGTCCAGCTGTATATGTAACATTAGAATTACTCAACGTATATATAAAGAAAAATCAAGTGAATACTGTATACACAGGATGTATATGTATTCAGTGTAACTTGTGAACAGAGCTATTTAGTACTGTACAGGGAAAGTGGTTTGAACAAGGGATGAGCCAGTATAATATGGGCATTCTTGTTCGTCTTTTGTTCTTGACTTTGTATGTTCATTATTATTATTTATTTTTATTTGCTTCATTTTTGTTTCTGTTCCTTTTGTTTTTTTATACCAGTTTTGCTCCTTTTATACCACTGATTTCAA
>NW_015172557.1:202594-208468 GCF_001447785.1 Gekko japonicus
TCCTGCTATTTCAGATTCTCCCTTGTATGAATTAAACTAGTGATTCTTTATTTTCCTGCTGTTTCTACACATTTAACTTTTCGTATAAAATGTATGAAACATTATTTGTATGTCTACTAATCATCATTATATTATAAATTTATATTATACATATCAATGACATATATGGTCATATGGGCTAAATGTCCCATGGCTAGTCATATTGGCTAAATGTCCCATAAATGTCCCATGGCTAGTCATATGGGCTAAATGTCCCATAAATTACATGTAAAAACCATCCAACAAGTGTAGGTAATACAAAGAATTCTACAAAAGCAACAGTTAAAATGTGGGGAATAAAAACCATTAACAAGAATATAAATGAATCGGGTCTTTTGCTGATCCCTAGACAAGGAGGAGATAACAGCCTTCCTAAAAGAACATTATGCATGTTGAAATCAATTCATGTAGAGAGGGAGCAGGTGTGAGCATACAGTCCCTGTCGCCCACCTACAATTGATTCCCCACTCCTCCACTTGCACCTGCTGATGTGACCTTGGGTCAGTCACAAACTCTGGCACAGCTGTCCTTGTAAAAGAGCAGTTTGTGTCAGAGTTCTCTCAGCCCCACCCACCTCACAGGCAATGTTCCCTCTAAGCTGTGGAGTCGTGTGAGCAAAAATTCTACTTTGTGAGCTACTGGCACTAAAGTTGTGAGCGAACACTTTGGCTCCTGCATAAATTAGTTTGCTCTGGAGCCCTCCTTCCTGAGCCAAGACAAAAATGTGTGAGCCGGAGGCTAAAAAACTGTGAGCTAGCTCACACTAACTCAGCTTAGAGGGAACACTGCTCACAGGGTGTCTGTTGTGGGGAGGAGAAGGGAAAGAAGTTTGTAAGCTGCTCTGAGACTCCAAGTGAAGGGCGGGGTATAAATCCAATCTCTTCTTATTATTATTATTATTTATTTATTTCCGTTTGTATCCCCTCCCCACCAAGGCAGGCTCAGGGCGGCTTCCATTAAAAGTTAAAATACATTAACTTTTAATGGAAACACAATATACATCATAAAAACTCATAAACATACAAATAACACACACATACAAACACAATACACATCATAAAAACTCATAAACATACAAATAACAAGTAACAGTGAGTTTTTCCCTTTTAAGCCAATTTCTCAGCCCACTGTTGGGTTTTCTCCCCATTATGTAGAATGTTCAACAAAGCAGTGTTCTGGATCATGGGGACAGAATCTATGCACATACACTTTGCCTGTAAGGTCAACTGTAGAAGGCTGTCTTAAGTGCTGGTAAGTGATCTGCTGATCCTTAGATTCTTAGTGGGCACTGGAGCACCTATATTCAGCTGCTATAAGTCATGGGGTTTGATGATATTGTTCATCGTGCCATCAACTGTTTCATTGCTTTTACTGTTTTATTGTTTTATGGACTGTATGCTGTAAGCCGCCCTGAGCCCTGGGATAAGGCAGGGTATAAATCTCTTCTTATATATAATCGAGTTCTCGGGTGGCAAGATTCAATGTGCGCCAAAATCAATTGGTTCCCTGCTGTGTCACCCCGGGTCTGTACAAGGACAAAAAAGGGAAGGGGAAAAAACCTGAACCTAAAACTTAGAATCCAGAACCTGACAAAGGTTAGTCAAATGCAAGAAAGGGGGGCAGTATTAAAAACTTAATGAAGGAAATATATAAAAAAATACATGTATTTATTAATCACAAATTTCAGGCCACGGTTTGTTTTGATCTAGTTAATGGTTCTTTAGCAACCAAATTCTAGTCTGGAATTTGGTGTGTGTGTGTGTTTTAAATATGTAATAAATCATTAGAATGCATTATTATTTTTAAAAATATAATATCTTCGTATTTTCTGTATTCTAGATGATGATGCTTACATCTCTGAAAATGCGCTAATTTAGCCTCGGTAATCTTGCACTCGGGATTTCATTTAAACCTTTGCTCAGCAGTAGTTCTACATGCAAACTCTTCTTTCAAATATGGCGTCTATTTATGTGTAGGTTTATAGCAGGATATAGTAGGATTAAACACTGACAATAACCTTTTGTTGTATAATAAAGTTGTTCCAGACACGGCGGCCTCTAACAGCAATATATACATTGAAAAACTGGGACTGATACATGAAACGTTTGAATAGTTATGGGGGGGAATTGAAATGAGTTTACAAATGGGATTCTCATTGACTACTGACAATCAACAGTTGATACCACTGTTATGGAGCACTGTGTTGTGTAGAATTTGCTATACATGCATTGTAGCAGTATTTTGCTTGCCATATTTGTATGTTCTTATATATCCTGATATATAGCCTGGTTCCTTTTCTGATATGGTCCCTGTTTTTATATGGAGTCAGGTCATCAGTGGCCCTGATGAGGGCAGAAAGGTATAAATTATGTAAATAATGTATGTAAATAAATACATTCGCTGATCTAGCCTAGTACCGTCTATGCTTGTATGCGATGGGCTTTCCAGACATCTTTAAATAGGGATACTGGGGATTTAACATGTGCCCTTACTCTAAGCTCTTCCCTCAGGCTTGAAAACATGAAGCTGCCTTATATTAAGTCAGACTGCTTGTCCATCAAGATTGGTATTATCTACTCTGACTGGCAGCAGCTCTTCTGGATCTATAAGAAGAAGTTTTCATATTGCTTACCACCTGCTGCTTTGAACTGGAGATGCTGGGGATTGTGGCTGAGATTGTACATGCAATTTGCTCCGTGTGAAACAGTTGCTCTCGTACTGAACATGGGCTGATTCTGCAATGGCTTTCGCCCAACCAGTCAGAATAACGAGACGGACAACAGTTTGGATCAAACAAGGGCCACTTTATTAACTATATAACAGTTTATTAACCAAAAAATGGCAAGGGAGCATTTTCTAAGTAGCGGAACAGACAAGGCAGGTGTCAGGATGACCAGCCTCCTTGTCTAGTATGTGGGCGAGCCACCAACCCCGGTCTTGAGCCATTAATCTGGCTTGCGACCAGCAGCCCAGCCACGGGTAGTCTCCCAGAGGCATCTACCCCTGAAACCATACAGCTTGCAGAGAGGAGCTTACCCAAGAGGTTCCCAGAGGGAATCATCATTCACCGCCCTGGGCCTTAATAACCCGCAGGCCATTCCTGAAGACCCCCCAGTTCCCAAAACAAGGAACGGCTTAAGATGCTCACCATTTTCCGCTTCCTTATCCCTGCACTATTCTGCCACTCGAGAAGTCAAGCCTCTGCTTTGGCTGATGCGGCCCCCCCAAGGCGGCCCTGATCCCTTGCTGAATGTCCTCCAAAAATAACTTATTGCCCTTGTTTGACAAGTGAATACCATCCTCTCTATAGAGGTCAGTCTTTCCAACCACTATTCCAGGGTGTGGTAAATATTGACCCAGACCACCTATAACTTTCCGGATCTGTCTGTTAACCTTGCAACGAGCCCAGTCGATACATCTGGGATCCCCCAAGTTGCACCATACATGCCGTGGCAAAACTGCCGACCAAATTACTTGCACCCTGGGCCATCTTGCCCGTATCAGTTTCAGGTCTTCTGTGGCCTGGATAACCAGGCCCTTGCCTTTCATCAGGCCAAGATCAGTGCCACCCAGGTGCACCAGTAAAATATCAGGAGGCGGCCCACGCCGTTCCTCAAACAATAGGGGGAGTAACCTGGGCCAATGCATGCCCCTCCTTCCCCACCATTCAACCAATGCCAACTCACTCAGCCCCAACTGAGAACCAAACGTCATCCTCTTGGCCTGATGAGCGGCTCAAAAAATCATACTGTGGCTGTAGATAGTGACTCTCCTCCGTGCCTGCCGGCTCACAGCACCTGAAAAAGAACTATTTTAGAAAGTGTTCCACTCAAAACTTGCATTAACGTACATACCCCTTAAAACTACAGAATCTCCATCTTCCAGTGCCTTGTATGTCTTCCCCGGAATACCCCATGGCAGCAGCCGTGGAAGCAGCTCCAATTCTAAATGAATGGGTCCCAAAACGGAACCCGCCTAGCCCCAATTGATTAAGCACAGCCCGGTTGTGAGAGGAGACCCATCCCTATGCTGAAATAATGTACCGTCCCTCGACCCCCTGAGACTCAGGTAATGGCGTAACGCCACCACTGGGCATAATTCAGCTACAGAACAACGGCCCAATTCTATTACTGAACCCTTACCCCCTTGATCAGTCTTTGACCGCCGAATAGTAATGGCCAAACTAGCCTCTCAGACCTTGATGTCAGTAAATCTTATAGCCCTGTTTGAAGTGTCACTCTGCGAAGCAGGAGCTCGCTCGCTAATATGCAGAGCTCCAAAAAATGCTATTAACAAAGCGGAATGAAATAGAGCAGCCTCGTACTCATCAGCACAAAGGCCGGGCCACAACGCCTGCAGACCCCTCAACACCGACGGAGTCAATGGCTTCCTGTAATCCCGAGGTTGTCCTGCTTCATGGGACCACCCGTCCAACATCTTTTTGACACGGAAATAGCTCGTCCTGTCCTTATGTCCAGCTGCTTTCGCTGCGTAGGCCAGGGAAGACAGCCGGCCCCTTATAGAGCGAGCTGACAAGCCCTTCCGCTTCAAATAGATGCAAAACTGCATGAGTTGGGGAACTGGGATGGGCCAAACATGCTGTAATCCCACCTCTTGCCTAAAAGCGACAAATTGTTGACCCGCCCTCATGTATGCCTTTCGCATCGAAGGAGCGAGGGCCAAACCTATTGCCCGTTCAGCTTCAAGCCTCCAATCTGCTAAAAACTGGGAGGCATCCTTACCGGGCGCTCGTCCGCTTCCAGGGCCAGCTGACGGAATCTCCCCATCTGTTTTCGAGAGAGAGCGTCAGCAACCCCGTTACTCACACCTGGAACATGCCTAGCGTGAAACAATATATTATTCCTCAAACATAGCAATGTAAATGCCCTGACTAACATCATGACCTGTGCTGATTTGGATGATAATGCATTTATTATGTGTACTATGGCCTGATTGTTGCACCAGAAGTGGACCGTATGGCCAGCAAAATCAGCTGTCCAAATCCCCACTGTTACTACAATCGGGAAAAACTCCAAAAAGGTTAGGCCCTTGACCCAGCCTGCCCGGAACGAATCCTGCAGCCAGTCCTCAGCACACCAATGCCCTCTGAAGTATACCCCAAAGCCTGAGGAGCCCGCTGCATCTGACGTGACTTGCATCTCGGCTTCTAACTGCTAATCTTCTCTCCAAAATGACACCCTGTTAAATGAGCATAAAAACTCCCCCCAAAGCAAGAGATCCTGCTGCATCCCATTAGTCACCCTGGTCCTATGATGCAGGAGGCGCAGGCCCCGCATAGCATCGCAGAACCGCCTGACAAACGCCTGACCCAGGGCCACCACCTTGCATGCAAAGTTGAGATGGCCCACCAACTGCTGCAGCCCGTAAAGTGATATTTTCTTAAGTCCTAGAAAGTTCTCTACCAGGACCAGAAGGCATTGTAACTTGTCCAAAGGGAGCCTAGAGCATTGTTGAACTGTGTCTGTCTCAATCCCCAAATAAGTCAAAATGTGTGTCGGGCCTACAGTCTTTTCCTCAGCAAGGGGAACTCCCAGCTCTGCCGCCAGTTCCATGAAACTGGAGAGCAAAAATTCACACTGCCCCGTCTTCCCACGTCCCACGAACAAAAAAAATCGTCCAAATAGTGAGCCGTAGAGCTTAACCCGGTTCAAGAACGCAAGGCCCATTCCAAAAAGGAACTAAACCTCTCGAATGCCGCACAAGACACCGAACAGCCCATAGGAAGGGCCCTATCCATATAGTAATACCCCTCAAAAGAAAAGCCCAGCAGTTCAAAATCTGCAGGGTGAATAGTATGCCCTGGCCACAAGCCCG
>NW_015172557.1:208602-208803 GCF_001447785.1 Gekko japonicus
AAAGGAGACACCCGTAAATTAGGCACTGGGGGGGGGGAGAAAAGGCCCCAGCACTCTCCCTGCCTTACATTCCTTCTCCATTTTATTTCAGACTATACTTTCCATCCCTTTTATTGACTTCAAATTGGAAGCCAAAAAGGTGTTCGTTCACCCTGAAAAGGAATCCTAAACCCAAATGAAAATCCTTCAATTAAATACCTA
>NW_015172557.1:212343-225821 GCF_001447785.1 Gekko japonicus
CTGCGCTTGAAAAGAAGAAATATCAGACTGTTTAGTCTTCTTGGCCTGAGATGGAGCGGGAGTCTCCTGCTGTGGCCTAGCTTTCTGTTTCTCAAGGGCTTCTAACCTGGCTAAAATAGCTGCGTTAATCAGGTCACCCTCCTCATCATTGGGAATCGGTGGCGCAGGTCTAGTTGGGGGCTTCCTAGGTGCAGGCTGTTTGCCCTTAGCCTTGCCTTGACCTTTCTTAGGAGCCATCGCTCTGGATGTATTAATTATCCACTGGAATCCGAAATACTTATCTACTTGCAAACGACTCAACAACCAAAAACGAATGTGAATTCTATAATCCACTCAGTATTTGGAGTCCTATCCTACAAAATATTCCCTTGACACAATTTGATTGGTCAGACATAGCCAATGCAAAATTTAAAATAATGCTATTCAACTAGGGATATCTATACATCTGACTTCTCATATCAAGACATGTAAAAGAAAAAGTAGGAAAACTTAGTTAGGTTTAGAGGTAGCATGTGTTATTCACCTAACCTATGTTTAAGCTGTTTATGTAATGCTGGATTACTTATTTTGTTATTATATTATACTGGAATGTATTCTAAAAAATTTCAATAAAAAATATTGGGGGAAAAAATCTAAGTTGCATCAGCCAAATGATGTCATCATGACTCAGCACTGGACCCTGATTGGTGCTGGATGTGTATATATTGTGTACAGTACTTGTATAGCCGTTCACTCTGGTGAATGCCTTGCTGCGGAGCACTCTGCCGGATTGTACAGTGATTTGAATCTGAGAGTGCTAAAGAGACTGTGTGTATATCTGTGTAAATAAATCCACTGTGAATAGTCAGCACTAGCAACCTAGTACGTGTGATTACTAGACACTTCATACACTAACATGCAGTTCAGCGTCTTAACCACTTGAGCCACCGCAGTAAGATGTAGCAGGCCCAAGCCCAATAAATGACCATGCAGAGGCTCTACCAGTGAGCCGCAGCCCCCCTTTACAACGAGTCTCCCAAATGGCCTCTTTGTCTCTCAAATGGCCCCTTTTGTTTAACTAGGCCACACCTAAAATGACTGACAGTCTTTCGGCCACACCACGGTCATGTAGACCGTCTGCTTAATGCCACTAGAAGGGGCTTCCCCAAAGAACTGGCCACTAGCAGCCAAATGGTGACCCACGATGTGAGGGGGTATTCCCAAAGTTCAGAAAGAGGGGGGCTGGTCCTTCTGAAGCTCCTGATAAAGGGCCTTACTGGGGTACAAAACGGGAAACCCACGGCCCCCTGCCCCTGGGCGTTACTGCGAGCTCCCAGCCAGATGAGTCAATATGTCTCCCCCAACAGTTTAAAAAGCCCCTGGACCCCAATCCCCGCTGCCGTGAGTCAATATGCCCCCCCCGCTGCCAAGCCCCGAGTACTCCCTGGTGTCGAGGCTGCAGCCTCTGTTGCTGTAGATCGCCCGCGCCTCTGTAAATCGCCCGTGAAGCCTCCTCTGGCCATAGCCGCCGAGCCGATCCCGGCGGCCGAAAGGTCACCCGAGCCATCACTTTGTTGCTGTTGCTGCTGTTGCTGCTGTTGCTGCCGCCGCTGCCGCAAAATCGACAAACTAGCTGTCCAGGGCCCAGGAGGCAACGGCAGCACCTCGTCCCCACGTCCTACTCCTAGCGAGCACGAGGCAGCAACTGTCTTGGGCGGGAGCCGAGCCGAGCCTAACTAGGTTGGCTCCTCCCCGCCCACGTCTCAGTGCACTGCACTGCAACGCCATTGCTCCCCCGCCTTCCTCCGCGGCGGCAAACCAGCCCACAGCCACCATTGCCTTCGGCGGGTGACCAGGAGCTCCCTTCCCTCCATTGTTTTACGAAACCCATGTTGGAACAGAAATTCCCCTCTGCATTGCATGCTGCTTTCACTTCCTTTGATCATCAGATTTTTATGGTACATTCTGCATAGATTTATGGCCATTCAGGGGTGACTTTGCAGTCAGTATGGCGTTGCCCCAAGGTATTTGAATGTGGTTTTGAGCTGCACTTTTTCCTCCCAGTTGAGAAAATGTGGAGCGAATGCTAGCTGCAGAATCGCCCATGGTCATGGGCAGATGGTGATGTCAGTCAGGAGAATTTGGCGTCCTATGTGGCAATCTGTGGAGAGAAAGGTGGGGAGAATCCAACTCAGAGACTATAATTTTTATGGCATCACTGTTTTTCCTTAGAAAGTGTAGTTCAACCCTGGCTATTTTTCTGGGAAGACTTTAGACCAGATTCAAGACTTACAGGTAGGGATACTATAGCATACTGTCGCTCTGGGATATAGTTAACTTCTTCCTGCCCGTTCTCCATACCAAGGTCTTGTGTAAAGCTGCAGGTCGGCCTTGTCAATCTCCCCGAAAATGAAAACTTCTCCAAAGAACTGCTTTGTTAAAAGACACAACAGGAAGTCGCTAAAACAAAATCTCCAATTAATCTCATCTTGATCATGATCGCCAGTTGCATTTAGAGTAAATCAAGAAGGAAAGTTTTTTTCCCTTTTTTTTTTTTTAAAAAAAAATCAATTTAAAAACAAGAACACTTTTCCTGCATTAGGCTGGAGGTTTCCAGAAATAACACATGAGTGGTGGCTATTTTACACAGCAGGTTCTTTTGTCACTACAGAACAGAAAAGTTGATGGGCTTTCTATCTGAAATGTAATTAGCTTGTGGGAGTACAATCATAATGAAAGTAAAAAATTTCCTTATTATAGGCATGTGTTTGTTTGTTCATTCAAGGAGGCGTAAAAAGCAAAATCCAATGTGTATGTCTGATGGTCTTAGTCTGTCAATAGTCTCAAACTTAACTATGTATTGTATTTAGCAATGAAAGGAAAGGAGGAGGAGGAGGGGGATCGCCATGTAAACTGCTCTCAGTTCCTTGAAAGAAGGGTGAGATAAAAATATGTATGTGTGAGAGAAAAACAAGGAAGCAAGAACTATCCCAAGTCACCATTCTGCAGTAGAAGAACTTCAACCAACCAAATTGCCTGCCAAACTGAATCTCTGCTCACGACATGTGATTAGGCACAAGCATAAGAACTTCAAAAGAGACTCCAGTGTAAAACTGCTGAACTGGTATTCGTTAAAATGAATTAAAATGTTTCACTGTATTCCCCACCCTACCCCTGGATTAAACTGAAGTTTAGGATTTCTTATTCACTATAGGTGTTAACTATCTTAACAAAACCCAGGACTCCTCATCAATTACAGTAGTAACTAGCTTAGCTTAACTAGGGATGCTGAGAACTTGGCAGTGAATGTTCCATTTTCAATAGCTGCAGTCACTGCGGACCTGAGCCTCAGATCTCCTCATCTTGCCTTTTGGTACCCTGATTCGAACAGGGTACCAAAAGGTTTGCAGCCATACTGTAGCTGTAGTGGTAGAGTTTCATTTCTTTTTGCCTTGAAGCCAATTTTGGACCAGTGGAGTAGATGGAATCTCTCCCAGAATCCTTGATGGCTGTGTCAGATAATTAAATAATCCCAAGGGATAGAAAACTGCAATGACCATGGGGCTGTGCAAAACTATGCATGTGTGAACTGCTGCAGATCCAGACAGATCAGCAACTATTAGTGTTTATCAGACAGGCAGATCTTGTCTGGGACTGTGAAAGATCCTGGACTTCCCCAGCACACAGCAACCCCTCCCCATTGCAGACCAGAAAGCATCAGGGCAGCAGAAAGTAGTGGGGCAGCGGGCAGCTGAGAAGAACAAGGGAGCACCTACCTCACTGCCTCAAGAGAAGGACAAAGCAACGGCCGAAAGACACCTTGCCAGGGTTGCAAGACGGACGTCTCTCACAGATGAAACCAAGTGGTCAGGCTTTTCCAAATCGACAGTGTTTATTTATATATGACCAACTGTTTATCTTATTATTTAAAGAATTGGCAGAAGAACATAATAAGACGGTCATGATGATGAATGAAGGAGTTAAAGCACGCTGTGTATAGGAAGTAATCCTGCAAACAGGCATGAGCTGTTTGTGGCCAACCAAACTGCCTGTCAAACTGAATCTCTGCTCGCAGGATGTGATCAGGCATAAGCATAACTAGTGAATGATTTCTGAATTTTTCCTGATTAAATTTGAATTTGATGTAATTATATTTTACTCTGTACTTCCTATATGTGATGGCCCCTTAACAAAAGAAGCGGGTTTAAGTCCACAAAACCAGATGCTGGGATAAAAATGTGTTCATCTTTAGGATGCCACAAGACTCCTGTTTATTTCCACTGTTCCTGTTTGCTCTGTGGTTAAAATTGACGCGAATATCGATATTTACTTTGTATGTAGTTCATGGTATCAGTGTTTAAGGTTTTGGCTAGCTAGTTAGTTATCTGTCTGTTTGCTGAAATCTACATTAAACTTACTTCCCCATAAAATCAAGTTTAAAAATTCAAGTTCTGGAAGTGCACAAAATTATGAATGAGGTAGATAGAAAGAAAGCTGTCACCCTCTTTCACAGCTCTAGATCAATGAAACTGGCAGTTGGCTCAGAATAGACTCAAAAAAGCCAAACAGATAATAGAACTCGTTCATTGTCATATAATTCAGTGATCACCATGAAAGAAGCTGATTTTGTTTTTTTTTTAAAAAGGATTAGAGCAAGTCATGGAGGTTAAGGGACATCTATGGCTATCAGCCATTATAATTAAATATAGAAACTCCCTGCTCACAATATTTATTGTTAGAACATAAGAAGAGACCTGCTGGAATCAATCAGAGATCAAATTAGTCCAATAACCTTTTTGTAACATTAGCCAGCCAAATACCATTGAGAAGCTCACAAGCATGGCATAAAGATAACAGATAGCATCCTGAAAGTGGGGGTTAACATACAGGGGACCAGAGACGGTGAACAAAAATAGGCTGCTGCCTCCAATGTCCTGCTTGTGGGCTTCCCAAAGGCATCTGGATGCCTGATATTAAAAGCAGGATATTGAACAGGATGGATCTGTGGGCTGAATGGAGAAACAGAATGTGCAGTTGTAGAGAATGGTATAAACATGACACACAGCAGTGTTCTGCTTTGTGAAAATCACATATCTATTTGCAGGTAAGTGTCCCAAGCATGCAGTCTCAGTCTCATTACATTGCTTATTAGATATCTCATTCTACTGACTGCATTGACTTACACTGTGTAATCCACCTTGTGTAATCCACAGCAGAGAGAGAACTGGACCAGAGCATTCCTATCCACTATGCTAGGAGATTTTTGTACTTGGGGGATTACTTTTGTACTGGGGGGGTATTTGTAAATTAATCCCCCAACTCCAAAGGAAGTGCTACAGTCTGCCTCTGCTCTTTTACCTATGTCATTCTATGGTTTCACTCGGCTGCATGTATAGCCCAGACATTAGATGCAGAAGACCACCAAGACATAGACTCTGTGGGAGAGCCTCTTCGGGCATCTCTGGATCAGGGCCTGTTTCCATCACACCCTCCAGCACTGCCATTGTTCCACACCTGAAAGCCTTTTTAAAAAAGCCATCCCAAATCTGTCTGGCATTGTCCTGATCTGCTTTTGTTTTCCCTCGATCAGCAAATCTGCTCAGTAGCCTCTGGTTGATTTCTGAGGCAGAGGCTTCTGAATCCAGCAGCGTATGAACGATGATAGCAAATGGCTTTGAAAGCAAAAATATGGAAATCACCATTTGCCTCCTCTGAGATAAAAGGACAAGCAGCCATCCCTTTTCAGATGCAGAGAACCATGCCTGTCCTAAAATGCATGCCTTTATATGTGTATCATTGCCTTTTCCGCTTTTTTAGAATGTGTGGCATATTAAAGCAGCAAAACCCTCCGCTCCATTGAAGGACAGGCTGCAGTGCTTGGTCAAGAAGAGCGCTCATCTACATATTCACTCAGTCATAAATCTTCGGTACTTGGGCTATGCGTCAATGGCACATGACCCTCATTTCTCCCTTGCGATTTTTGCTCTGAGCGACAATACAGACCCTCCAAAAGCAGACTGATTCCCTCAGCGGTAATATTTCACATCTGCCTTGGTGCAGCTACCAACCTGACAAGGTAAACTTGGCTGCAGTCTAGAAATGGAGTTTAATTCTAATAGTCTAGTTTGGTGATTGCAATCAAAAGATAAAGAGAATTTTTCCCTTTTATCTGATCACAAACATACACACACATGCGCGATCTATAGATTCCTTTCCTCCTACTATTTTGGGTTGTTTTTGTAAGACAGAAGAACCAGAGTTGGAATCCTTTGTATGTTTGGTCTGATCTGTCTGTCGGATATTACCCTTATTTATTGGTTGATGAAGGTTCGAGAGTGTCAGAATGGTTTCTAGTGTTAAATGATTAGTTTATAATCCAACTTGATCCTCTTGTTGTTGCTTGTTAATGCTTGTTCAATGCTTCTGATGTTTATTGTTGTAAATGATTGTTTAAAAACGAATAAATATATATATATTTTTTAAAAAAGGATATTAATTGGGTTCATGGCAACCTCTCACACAACTGTCTTGGAAAAAAGCGGCAAGAGTGAAAAATAAGCTGCAATGACAAAGGACAAGCTTGACTTGCCTTAGACCAAAGAAATCTGTTATTAAGGAAAGGTTCAGTTCCTTGACAGGACAAGGAAATAAACATGAAGAGAGAGTCCATCGCAATGAATAGAACAGGTTCCTGATGATGGACTAAATGATAGCATATAATTCTGTCACAGGAGAAAGGCACCAGATTGTAAAAATGTCATTAAACAATTTCTGAATGGATAAATGGATAAAGTCTGCGTACAGTAAGTGCAATGGATCCATAGTACAAAATGCCAGGGTACAGACTACACAAGGTACAGAATGCTTCTCCCCTGTGAACTGCTGGACTCATATGTTCTGAAAGCCAGCATTAACTGAACTTCAGGGCCTGATCAGAGATGGCCCCCACATTGTAGCTGCTTCCATACAAAAGTTTCCCCCTGTTTTGGCTTCCAACTGGAGGGGGTAGTCTTCCACATGACATCAGGCTGTAATCATCCTGTTTCCAGGTTTCCCCCATTCTCGATACACTCTTACTCAAACTTGGTTTGTTCTGATAGTTTCAGAAAGAACACTGCCCAAATGTCATTAGCATGCCAGCTGGAAGGAATGGATCTCATTGTCTTGCCCTGCAAAGGTCCTGTCCACATTGGTGCCATTTTCCCATGCTCAGTCCCGCAGGGGCATCATTTTCCCAGCATTTCTTTCCTGCTGTAGCACTAGAGGGTTTTCTTTAGCATCAGTAATTGCTATAATGCTATAGTGTTATGGTGAAATAGAGTTATAGTACTATAACACATATGTGAAGAAAAGAACACCTCCAAAAAAGTTGACAAGTAGCTACAGCAGCAGTGATGCCCACACCCATGAGATAACAAAACCTATGACCCTGAGAAAATGGCAGACGACAAAAACCAACTATAAGATATTCTCATTGTGGAATAAAAATGAATCTCAATTCTCAGAAGAGGAAATTCCTCAACCTGGGGGCAGCTGCCAAAAAAGCTCTCCTGCAGGTCCTTGCCCACCTATCTTCAAATAGGGCAGATTCCGAGAAGAAATCCCCTTCCCCATCCATTGATCTCAGTATATGGAGAGGTTGATACGAGTGCAGCAGAAGTTATAGAGAAGGGTCTTCTCTGACATGCTAGTTTTCAACATGTTTTATTTGAAGGAAGTTTCAGTCATGCAAGCATCTCCTGCTGTATGAAGTGGTACAACTCAGACCTTGGTTTACCACCCTAGTGCAAACTAGGCCAATGGAACATCACTTTGCATTGTGTTGCAATGTGTTGTATTGTATTTGTCAGGGTGCTTTTTTAATGGGATTCTTTTGAACCACATGGCAAGAATCCAAATTTCAGAAATAAATTTGTGAAACACAATTGCTATATGCATCTAGGGGTTCTGGATAAAGACCCTTAGCAGGCAAATGATACATTTAGAGATCCCAACAGATTGTTTCAAAATCTGGATCCCAAGCTTTATCATTCTATGCTGATGTTGTCCCCAAAGCCAAATGTTCTTCTTGCGTATAATTTCTTGGACACTTTCCCTATGGAGCATCCACTTGTCATTTCAGAGAAGACATCTTAGGGTAGCACAGTGGACTGGTCCCGGCTGGTCATTTCTGCTGATGAAAGGGAGACAATCTTCACTGGTCCCCTCACAGACTTTTGACTTCCAGACAGACTGTTTGGGGGCAGGGGGAGCTGTCTCCAGGAGCAGGATTTTGAGGGGCATTTTGGGAGGCAGCAGGTGGGGCAGATGAAGAAGTTGTGCTCAGCTAATGAAAATCTTTTTTGTCAACAGAGCATTTTGATGGAATATTGAGGATCCATAATCAGATCCCCTAAGGTGTCGAGCTGGATCAGAGCCTTGACACTGGGGGAGGAGGGGTTAATAACTGACTTGCCCATGCCATGCCCATGTCCCTAGTTAAAACAAGCTCTCTGTGTTGACTATTTCCAGGGCAAGGGGGAGGAAGAAGAAGAAGATGAAGAGGAGGAGGAGGAGGAGGAGGAGGAGGAGAATGGATTCATACCCCGCCATTCACTACCCAAAGAAGTCTCAAAGCGGCTTACAATCTCCTTTCCCTTCCCATCCCCACAACAGACACCCTGTGAGGTAGATGGAGCTGAGAGAGCTCTTTCGAGAACTGCTCCTAAGAGAACAGCTCTGAGAGAACTGTGACTGACCCAAGGTCACACCAGCAGATGCATGTGGAGGAGTGGGGAATCAAACCCTGTTCTCCCAGATTAGTCCACACTCCTAACCACTACACCAAACTGGTTCTCACCAGAAAGAGACACCTTCTGTTAGCTTGTCTTTTTTTCTTTCTTTCACTGAAGGGCCTAATAACAGCCTAGAGGTGCCAGTCTGGATTAAAGAATCAGCATGGAAGGAAGAATGAATGCCTCCCCATTCTCCAGCATATTGCCCATATTCCCTTCTCCCACCTCTGCAGCTGCTTTTCAAGACTCTCTCAACTACATGCAGGGTGATCAGATCACCTATTTCCCATTGTCATGTTTAGTCTTTAAGTCATGATTTCCAGCCATTTCAACAACTAAATAACAGCAGTGCCACTCTAGGGTGGTCTTTCATTGTATTGCTACCTTACTGCATACACTTTCGCAGCCTTTTGTGTGTACACTGAAAATGCTCCATCCATTACTGGCTCTGAAAATAAACTTCCGCTATATAAGTTGACACACAAGGGGACCATTGTCAGGTGAAATGCTAGGAAGATATGGCAGAGCCAGCACATAGAGAGCAGCTCTCCAAATTAACCTCATTTTTTATTTGAGTCAACTCTGCTTAATTTCTAAATAGTGAAGCGCCAGGATTGAAGTCAGGCTGGAAATCACACCTGCTAACTTGGAAGCAGTAATCCCCCATGCTAGATGAATGGCAACTCTGTGCAGTTGTGTGTGTGTGTAAAGTGCCATCAAGTCACAGTTGATTTATGGCAACCCCAGCAAAAGGCTTTCAAGGCAAGTGAGAAGCAGAAGTGGTTTGCCATTGCTTTCCTCTCGCAGAGCTTTCCTTGGTGGTCTCCCTTCCAAGTACTGACCCTGCTTAGCGTCTGAGATCTGATGAGATCGGACTATACCATGTTGCCTTCCCTCTCTTATTGGCAGTTATTCTGAGTGACTTCATATATACACATGAATATTTTCACCACTTGATAGCTGTCCCTTCAGCCTCAAGCGATAATGACTCACAGGTTTCTTTAAAATCTATCACCCACAGATTGAGTCTTGTGTCATCTCATGTAATCCACAGTACACTACAATTTACTGGAGTCATTTTACTCATTGTGGCTTGGTTGATAAGGTAGAAACCTGAGAGCTATGCCACTTTGAACTTCAGGGGAGAGAATATTTTAAAATGCTACCATGTTTTTAAAAAACACTGGTAGTTTAAAAAAAAAAGCTATCCCATTGGGGGAAATGTTCTGGCTGCACCTCATCTTTTCTGGGCTAACTTTCTGCTCGCATGGAGATATTTTTTATCAGAGGACAACCTTCAAAAAAGCGATCTTCCATCTGCATCCTAGCATAGTTCATTCTCAGTATTCTACCATTTTGTTGTACTACAAATCATCCTGCACTGAGTAATTATGTGAAGAACCAGCCATCAATGCATATTTCATAGCACTTTAATCTTCACTTTTGTTTCACTTCCAAGGCTCAACCTAAGTAAGCCTTGACTTAAAATAAATCTACGTATAATATTTGTGTCCTGCCCTTCTCCAAAAAAATCAAAGCAGCACAAATAGCTCCGGTCTCATTTTAACTTTATCACAAAACTGTGAGATAAATTAGACTAAGAGACATCACCCAGCAGATTTTAGGGAGTAGGAATTTGGACCCAAGTCTCCCAAATTCAATGTTATCGACGTTATCAATACAACAAACATGAAATTAAGCAAACTCCAGAGCACGACAGAATACAGGAGGGCCTGTGTGACCGTGTGACTGAACAACAACTCCCAAATTCTAGCCTGCTAACCACAACAAGGCAACACAAACTAATGATAGCTAAGTTTACTGAAGGTTATATTAGAAATAGATTTGTGGTGAAACGGATTTTAGTTGGAATATTATCGACCTATCAGTTCCAGATGCATGAGATTCTCCCTATGAAATTCATAGATTGGCCTTTTTCGTGTTAGGTTTCTGAAGCTACAAGCAAGGATCATGTAGTGAGTAGATGACATCACAGTAACCATATGACATCACAGGAAATCCACTGTGGTTACATGCAGCTGACATTAGGGAGAGGCAAAGAAAGGGAAGCGAGGGCAATACTTCCTAAATCCCTCTCTTTGAATGTTGTTGAGAGAGAGGGTGGCAGAGCAAGAATTGCCTGAATCAAGTCCACAGATTCCCCCTTCCCTTGCCATGAAAGCTTTCAAGGGAAGAGGATAAAAATGGGAAAACCACCAAGACCTCAATTTAGAACTTTAGGGAAATATGAAGGACCACCACACATCCCAGGAGCCACTGGAAGCCAGTCATGGCTGATTTGTGGATGGGGCCACACCAAGCATAAGCAAGTCTATGGAGGCAGGGATCTGGCTGCTAGTGTCAGCTGGGGGTGGATGAAGCTTCATACTCAGTTATGGAAGGGGCTTCAACATGCCCCTGCCCCCAATATAATATCACATAAAGAAATATAATTTGTTCTACTTATTCCAGAAAAACTCACAAAGGTTGATTGGGTGTATATGATAAAAAGTGGCAGCTTTCCCCATAGATTGCAGTGACTAAACCCTGAATCACATATCCCTTTTCACATAAGAAAGTGGTTCTGGGAGCTTGGTCTTGAAAATAGTTCAGTATGTGTCTAGTTGTGCCAACAGCCATATATGCAAGAAATCTAATTCTGGTCCTAAAATGTCTATTTATGCCTCCCAACGCTTATTTTATTCATGCAATTCACTTAAAGCTGCTTGTTCACTGTCAGCAATTCCACCCCTCCTCCTGTTGTTGGCTAAACTTCTGTGATGTCATGGAAATTGATACACATTCTGAGAAGGGAAATGGTCAGTGTGCTCAATTGTTTTGAGGAAACTGGGAGGTCAATTGCTGGAGGAAGCTGAATAGCTGAGGAAATACAGACTCAAGAAGGGAACAGGGAGACAGATAGTTTGGTGTAGTGGTTAGGAGCGTGGACTCTTATCTGGGAGAACCGGGTTTGATTCCCCACTCCTCCACATGCAGCTGTTAGTGTGACATTGGGTCAGTCATAAGTTCTTTCAGAGGTGTTCTCTCAAGGGCAGTTCTCGAAAGAGCTCTCTCAGCCCCACCTACCTCACAGGGTGTCTGTTGTGGGGATGGGAAGGGAAAGGGATTGTAAACCATGCTGAGACTCCTTCGGGTAGTGAAGGGCAGAGTATAAATCCAGTCTCCTCTTCTTCAAAGCCCATGGTTTCCAGTAGCAGCCATGCTGTTGGTGGAAAGGAGTCTCAGGAAGAAGGGAGGGCTGAATTCCACATGCTGTCTATCAACAACCAGTGACATCATTCACTGCAGCTATCAGTTTCTTTGGATTCCTGTCTCGCCTTATTCCCAGAACTTTGGCCAGGTTACAAAGATCGGTACTGTTGAGCTAGGTCAGGCTGAATGAAACTAAGCCAAGGCCACCTAGTGAGCTTCAAGTCTGAGCATGCTTGAAACCTGAGTCTCCCACAAGCAAATTGAGCAAACTGTCCATTTCCCCATGGCAGTTCTCACGCCAGTTTATATGGATGAGATGAATTCATACAAATATACCCAGTTTTAGAGGAAATGCATCCGTAATGTCAGGCTTAGAGGTGGTGTTTTGGCGAGGGCTGCTGGCTCAGGTCTGTGCCAGACCAACCAGATGATCCTATGGAAGAACTGGATGTTTTATAAAACCTGGTGGAAACTTATTTGCTCATTGTGTGTCTGGGAACATGCACACCTTAACATGTTCTAACCAGACTGTAGGAATCGAGCAATGGTAAATGACAGAGAAATAATGATTTCTATATTCATTTTTTTCATTTCATACTCATTCTCTTTTCATCTCCTTTATCACACTTGCTTTTCAAGAAACAACCTACCTCCTTATTCAACCTTCCATGTTTCTCTGCCCCCAAATTAGTTCTGACCAGACAAAATGGGTCTAGCTGCATGTCAGAATAACCTATGCCTCCATGACGAACAGGTAGCTGTAATGCTACCTTCTTACAGTGGTGCTGCTGTAGCGCTACCTTCTGCAGTGGTGGCACTGTGGTGCAGTGGAAAGCAGTGCCCCCCACCCTAAACGACAAGTGGCGTACAGGGGGGAAACATCTGGACCCTGCTGCTAAAGTCACTTGGTTAAGGGTTCCTGGCAGCTAGTCCTTCCCCAACAAAGACCACATTCTAAATGAAACCAACCCCTTGCTCTGCCGTGTGCAATATTCCCTTATGTGTCCGGCATTGACGCCCCCACAGTATTTTTGCCCGCAGGGAAAACATCCCACTGCTAATTGTCGGGGTCTCTTCATATCCAAGGAAGGCTCCATTAGAAATTAATTGCCCCAATGCCACCTGAACGGCATCATAAAAGTCCTGTCAGAATTGCACGGAGTGAGGAAGCCGTGTCAGCTCTCTCTCCACACTGTTTCATTTAGCGGCGGGTGTGAGAAGTGCTCTTCATCAATAATTTAGCCAGCAGTGTAAAGCCAAGCCTCGCCAAAGATGCCAGGGGAGAAGCTACCTCCCTGGTTTTAATGACACCAGCAGGGAGGGATAGCAGGGCCAGCGCAAATCAACATTCATTGCACATCTGGGCATGTCGGTAGATGAAGATATCAAGGACTGAGCTGACAGGACAAAGGGTTTGGAAAAAAAAGGAGTGTAACCTAGAAAACCTTTACTTTGAATTCTTTGTATAAATTCAAGGGGGATGACAGTTCCTAAGGTCATCTTCTAGAAGGA
>NW_015172557.1:225872-233748 GCF_001447785.1 Gekko japonicus
AAAGAAACGGCGAGTTAAAAGTTTGGATTATTCATTTTACAGATGTCAAAAATACACCGTCTTTAAATCTTCCAAAGCAGATCGTTTTAATGAGCGAAATGTTAACATTGATATGCCCAGCTCCATCTTCATAACCCTGATTACAGAGACAAAGTAAGTCCCCTGTTACTGACAGCCATCTATTCCTGTATTTCAGGACCCTGAGCTTAAAGGAGCATCTTTGTTACTTCAGAGCACATTGCAAGAAATGTTGATGTTACCTTTTGGTAATGTAGGCTGTTTTACTTTGCAAATGTTGATTGGATCAGATCTCTGGGCTGCCCAGCTCAAGTCACAGTAGAGAAACCTCGCACAAAGATGAAGCGGTACAAGAATATTCTGGCATATCTAGTGTTTCTCCCAAGAACAGAAGTAGATGCTTTAAGAGTCAACAAATGGACTCGGCCACCCCAACAACATCATTAAGTTCTTCCATGCTTGAAACCCCTGGCATTGCTCTTTACAGAAAACACAGCTAGAGAATTTGGCAGCTTGCTAGCTTCTCTTCCATTCACCCTTTCACAGTCCTCTCCCCACCCCTTCAGCCCAGCTTCTTCATACTTTGAACTGGAATTGAAGATCCCATAGGCTGTACTGGCCACAGGGGAAGACACTTGTCCCTGACTAATGGGTAGGGATGCCAGTCCCCAGGTGGGGGATCCCCTGATTTTTTGGCTCCCCCCAGACACCAGCCAGATGGCCTGCAGGGGAAGCCATGCCCCAACAGTCATCCGCAGCACCACTTGAAAAAAGGGGGCCACCAACTTCTGCCCTGCAAGTGGTGAATTCGAGGCAGCACCCACTTTCCCCCCAACCATTCCCAACCATTGCATTGGGGACAGCCCCACTCACTCCTGGCACACACCCCAAATCCCCCCGCCAGGGAGAAGATGGGACCTGGCAACCGTACTGATGTGTCTGTGCATAAAGGGCTGTCAAGTCACAGCCCACTTATGGTGACCCCTCATGGGGTTTTCAAAGCAAGACAGAAACAGAGGTGGTTAGCCATTGCCCACCTCTGCTTAATGACCTTGGACTTCCTTAGTGGTCTCCCATCCAAGTGTTAGCCAGGGTCCTTCGGAGATCTACAGATCAATGTGTTCAAGATCCCTGTGTCTACAGATCCTTTTTAAAATTTGAAATATCTTACATAATTACTGTCACAAGAGGTTCATAGAGGATTGGTCTTTCAATGATTTCTGACCATCATGTAGAGAAATAACTATTTTTCTTCCTTTCTTACAATACAAGAACTTGTTGGCGCTCAATAAAATTAATGGGCAGTAAGCTGAGAACACATAAAAGAAAGTACTTCTTCACCCAAAGAGTAATTAACATGTGGAATTCACTGCCACAGAAAGTGGTGGCAGCTACAAGCACAGACAGCTTCAAGAGAGGATTGGATAAACATATAGAGTAGTGGTCTATCAGTGGCTATTAGCCCCAACGTATAGGTGGAACACTATGCCTGGGGCAGTGATGCTCTGTATTCTTGGTGCTTGGGGGGCTTCTGGAGTTCTGGCCCCACTGGTGGACCTCTTGATGGCACCTGGGATTGGCCACTGTGTGACACAGAGTGTTGGACTAATGGGCCATTGCCCTGATCCAAGATGGCTTCTCTTATGTTCTTATCCTTATCTACTAAATCCCCCTGCAATCCAAACTTCAGTCTATATAGGGTATTTGTTGTAAACCCTGGCATTTTTCCAAGGAAATTTTGTGAATCCTTTGGCATCTTCATAGTAATTATACATCTTATAGGCAACATGAAATTGTAAAAGGTAATAATTACTTATGGGGAAACTGCAAATGGTGTCTAACTGAAAAGAAATCAGAATGCAATGTATAAAGCTGACAGTTAAGAGTAAATGAACAAAAAGAGCATTAGCAGCTCTCATAGGGGTTATTCAGAATCACAGGCAGCCTCCACTCACTTCCGCCCCATAACCCAGACTCTGGAGCAGCTAACGCTCTGTCCCTTCTTGTTGTTGAAGACGCCTGGTGATTCTGGATAGGGGTCAGGACAGGTGAGAGGTGGGGGTGGTCAGAGGGGCATCAGCCTCGGGCGTCACCCCTTGTTGAACCTCTGCTGATTCAAACTGAACAGAATCATTTGTGGCATCTGGCTGGCCAGTGTGGGAAAACAGGCTACAGGACTCAATGGACCATTGTTTTGAGCCGATGCTCAGTGCTCAGTATAAGTTCCTCAAACCACATGAGATGCTGTCAGATCCATCAGCAGATCTTCACAGTGTTTTTAAAGGGTAAATTGCTGCTCTAGGCCCTCCAGTTTAAAATGGGGCCATAGCATGGGGGCAAAGGGATTCAACCCCCCCCCCCAGTTTTGCCAGCTGAAACCAATGCTCCTTATTATTATTAGCCCTAGAAAGGGACAGGGAGAGACACCTTCTCTTTGCCTTTTCCCCCCTTCCAGGAAAGCACAGAGAAATGAATAGCCCTGTTCACATTTCTCAGTGAATGCATGTACAATCCATGTATGGTGTACACTTGATTGTTCTTTATATGTGCACTGCGTGCCAACTCCTGGCTCTTGATGGTGTGCCTCTAACATCAGCACTGAGTGTCAAGAGCCTGGGTGTGCTTCTGGATGCCTCCTTATCAATGGAGGCCCAGATCACAAATGTTGACAGACTGGCGTTTATTTATTTATTTATTTCTTCTATTTGTATACCGCCTTTTACCCGAGGGTCTCTGGGCGGTTTACAGGTATATGGCCTAAGTGCCTAATTAGTTCCTATCCTAGGGCCACAATTCGACTGGGGGAGGGGCTACCTATCGACACCTGAGCGGCGCGGTCCTGTGGTATTCCACCCAGCGGCTCTAGTAATAACAAGAGGAATGGGTACCTGCCTTAGGTGGCAGGGGGCACCCTCCTCCTGGCTCTGTGCCGGGAGTGCGGTCGGCGGTGAAAAGAGAGAGAGGCGGCGGCAGCGAGAGGAAAGATGGTGGCGGAGAGAGTCGAGCAATCCGGGGAGGGCAGCGGCCGAGTCGAGTGGAGGCGGAGGCGGAGCCAGAGCAACGTCGTGACGTGGAACACAGCACGGCGGGAGCCGACAGGACATTGCCGGAAGCTGCGCTCGAGGGGTGGTGTTGCTCCGAAGGAGAAGAAGTCATCGGGAGCCACCAGGTGCCATCAGGAGGTCAACCAGCATTCCTCCAGCTGTGCCAGATCAGGCAATTGGTCCGCCTCCTATCTTGCCCTGATTTTGCCATGGTGATCCATGCAATGGTCACCTCCAGAATAGATTACTGTAACTCACTCTATGCAGGGCTACCCTTGAGAATGACCTGACGATGAAATTAAAACTGGTCCAGAATGCAGTGGCACAGGTTCTTACTGGAACCCCATTGATAGCACACATCCAACCAGTGTTTCACTAGCTGCACTGGCTCCCGATTGAATATCGGATCAGGTTCACGGTTTTGGTACTAACCTTTAAGGCCCTAAATGGTCTGGGACCAATGCATCTATGGGACCCCTTCTCCTGGTATACCCCCCCCCCCAAAGAGCATTATGCTCTGGGGAGAAGAACCTTCTGGTGATCCTTGGTCTGAAAGTCATCCAGCTGTCTTCAACCAGAGCCAGGGCTTTTTCAGTGCTGGTGCTGACCTGGTGGAACTCTCTGCCAAATGACATCCGTGCCCTGCGGGACCTAATGTAGTGCCGCAGGGCTTGCAAGGCAGAGACGTTCTGCCAGACCTATGGCTGAGGGCAGCAATGGTTCCCATCGAGCCTGTCCCTTCCCTTCTTTCCTCTCCCCCCATGGGGTAAGGGTAAAAATTGGTTTCTTAGCTCCATCTGTAACTGAAATTGGAATTGCTATTGAATTGTTTACCGTTTTAATTGTTTCTAAATTGACTTGTAAATGTGTTTACTAAAATGTTCACCACCCTGAGCCCTGCTTGCAGGGGAGGGTAGTCTACAAATCGAATACATAAGTAAACAAGCAAATAAACAATTCTCATGTCATGCTCAACACATGTACAGCTGAAACCAACCCCACATTTATCCAGGTACTGGTCCACCATTTCATTCAGAATGTTGGCTCTTTCTTACAAACAGATGTACACTTGTAAAAGAAGGATGCATGTGTAATATGTGAACAGGGCTAGTCAGTTTCGATTAATAGCTGCATGGCTGGAGATTCACTCTCCTCCCAACACCTCAGGCCCAATCCAGATTGCCTCCCCCTGCACAGCTGCAATTTACCTTTTAAAAGGCTGGGAAGATCCAGATCTCTTGTCAGTATTACTTCTGATTTGTCCGAAATTAGGGATGCATATTCGGATATATCTGGTCCAAATATATATCCAAAATATATTTGGATCTCTGCTGGTATCCAGGATTTCCTGGGATACTGGGAAATGGGTCCCACCCCCCAAATCCCAGAAATATTCAGCACAAGCTATGAATATTGGGAGGCAGCATTTGAAGGCTCTCAGGACTATTTCCTTCCTTCCTTCCTTCCTTCCTTCCTTCCTTCCTTCCTTCCTTCCTTCCTTCCCTCTTTGTGTGTGTTTTCTCAGGCTCCCTGATAAATGGATCTGGAAAATACTGATTTTTTTCCAAGCTGTTCATCCCTACCCGAAATACATGAAGAGGATTTGCCCTTTGGCCCCCAGGTTAGCTGCACCTGTCCCACTTGTCCCTCCCCTCATTTTGTTGCTTTCCTCAGTGCTGACATCTAAACTGTGCGCTTCTCTAGTCACAGACAGTCTTACTTACTCCTGGGGCTCTATCAGGCTTCATGCCTTATTACAAATAACAACGTTCATGACGATGATAAAACAGTTACATTTTCTTGCCTTTTTGACAATAATCATGTATGAGACCCAACTAACTCCCTCCCTCTCTCTTCTCTGTGGTGATTTGGATGAGGAGAAAGAAGAACGGTGCTGCTAAAAACATTAATAAAGCAACTTTTTAATTTTAATACTTCATCTCTTTTCACTTTGCTTAGCTCTGCAAAACCTGCTCCTTGAATGGGTTTGAAGCCTCCCCTGTAAAAAGCTGACTATTTATATATTTGATTCTTTAAAAGCAATTAGGAATACAAAGCAGATGGTACGGCATTGTAGATTTCCCCTTTCATATTGCTTAAACACTAGAGATCAATAAGTCTAATATAAACAGATGATTTCCATAGCAGGGTTTTATAATTAGCTGGCACTGAATGTGTCCAAACTCTAAAATAATTAGCAGAAGCATGTGGCACACCATTAAAACCTTGTGGCTTGTCTGCATTTACATTTATAATTATTAAAGTTAATTATGATGCTTGTGGTGTGGTTCCAAGCTCCTTTACAAGTTAGATTAAATAATTTTTTCCCCAGTCCTACTTTTGCTTCTCACGTAACCTTCCCTGAGCCCTCTGCAAAAAAATCCCCAGCATCCTCGCAGCAATGCCAGTGGGCAAAGCAGATTTTATTTTTATGCCAGACAGCTGTTGTTCTGACCCAAAGCCTGATATTTTAAAGAGAACATTGCACGAGAGAGTCAGAGAGGCTCTGCCGTTCTGATATCGTGGGGCCCCGTTCGAGATTAACATGTTAAAAGAATGATTACACTTGGGGTTGGTAGCCTTTAAACTGGAATACAAAATGATTCTGAAAACCCCGCAGAATCCAGGCCATGCTGATTTGAGGGCAAGGGTGCCACAGAGAGGGCAGGGGGCAGGCATCCATCCTCACTCAGGCCACACATGTTTATCCCTCTGGAGCCTCCATATCCTAGATTCTTATGAAGTACAAAGAATTAACCGCAACTACTGCTTTATTTGCAATTTTATCTTCAAAATGTATAGGGGATCTTGTCGCCCTCTACGAAGCATAATGAAATGGTTTGAATGGGAGAACCAAGTTCCAGGTTTTCCCCAGAAGTGACACCAGTCCTCTAAGGAAGTCTCTATAAACCCAGCAATTCCTAAAGATGTTTGATGTCGCTTCCCAGTTTTCCTGCAATGTCGCACCATACTCTTTCTCCCACCAGCTGCTGGGGTGCTGGTGGGCAAGACCTGCAGGTGGTGGGACATCTCCTGCCCACAGAAGGCAGATAGCAACTCTATATAAATAACATAAATTTAAAAAGAGACCTCTGCTCATCCTCACTACATTTTAAATGCTGTCTTTCTGTGGGGAGTCCATGTGCTAGAAAAGAAACATTAATTATTCTACATTATTAACTGGTGCCAGGCAACAGAGTTAAAAAATGTTCCAACGATAGATACATTGTGGTTTGTGCTGCGCACACTCCTTTCTCTTGCACTACTATATTTCTATTAAAGAGGTTTTGCAGATTTTTAATGCCCTACAAATACCGTTCAAGACTGTGCAAAAGGGGCCAAACCAGATGTGATGGTGGCAGTTCTATGGATTAAAGCTAATGAAGCTGCTGTCCTCACAAACGATGTGCCTGAAAAATAGTCGTAATGGTTGCTTTTTTCTCAAGTAGATAACTCATGCTGCCAGGCTACTGATATGTTCACCATTTACAATATGGCAGTCTTTGAGTATGCTCTGCTCCTACCACTGCACAGTCAGCAGAATCTGTCATCATACCCAGGAATTAGCCAGGAGCTCAAAATTTACTGGTTTGCTGGCAAAGACATGTATGCACCAAGGTGAGGGGCATTTACAAATTCACGAGGAATGTTCAGAAAACAAAGCCATTTGTCAGGACAAATGAGAGCAGATCAGGTTGTTGGCACAAGGCTGGAAATTGGTGGAAAACTCACAGGTGGGAGTCCTCACTGGCAATTGAATGACTGGAAGTGATGACAGGGCTTTGCCAGCAATTCTCTACTGCTCTAGCATTAGGCCAAAACTCTATGGTTTGTACTATGTAAACCGCTCAGAGCCCTTCGGGGGTGAGCGGTCTAGAAATCGAAAGTTAAATAAATAAATAAATAAATAAATGATGTCAGTGCATGGGGATGTTGATGATCACTCCTCCCATTTCGTTCCCATTTTTCTCCTGCTGCCCAGTTGAGTGGCAACAGAAAGGGTTTACTGAGACCATGAGATCCCCACTGCTAGTGGGTACCTGGCAAGCCTCTGGCCGTTCTTCCTTCTTCCTCCCAAGCTGCCCAGTAAGGTCAGGTGCCCTCTTGATGCCTCTAGACAAAACCCTTGATAAAAGTAGATATTTTGTTCAAGTCTTGCAATTTGCTATCACGTTATGATTCAAGGGGAAAGAGAGACTGTGCATCACTGTTTTAAACATAAAACTGCCCCAATAATATAGAAAGAGAAATAATGGCCCCGGTCGCACGGGCTGGAAAATGCGAGGGGGAAGCGTGGCTCTTTGCCCTGGGGCAAACTAACGCGCAACTGCGAGATCAGACGTCCGGTTGAGGTCCCGTCGAGGTCCCATGGCTAGGGGGGAGGTGCCGATCACACCACAGGCAAAGAAGCACAGCAAACGGGGTTGTTGTGGGGTTTTTTACTTTTTTAAACTGAAGTGTGTGCATGCTCCGTTGGGTGCTTGTGCGCATCCATGGAGCCTTGGGGGAAAAAATGACCTGTTTGCGAGGGGACATGGCACCAGATGCCACTGAAAACGCAATCAGACGCCCGCCCTTGCCCCGCGGTTTCCGGAAACTAGTTTTTTGCTGCACATCTTCAGAGGGAAGCCTCAGTTGAGCCACGGGAGCGCTACGCTTCCCAGATGTGGCGGTGAGATCGTGCCCGGAAAATCCGCCTATCTGCCGTCTCTCTAGCATGGCTACTGTTCCGTGTGACCGCAGCCAATGTAGATCTGATTTTGAAAGAAAAAAGGGCACATGGGTGAGAGGCAGATGAATCATTCAGCATTTCA
>NW_015172557.1:233818-253995 GCF_001447785.1 Gekko japonicus
AGGCACTCCTCCCCACGCTGAGAAAAAGTGACAGTAGGGAAGGCCACAAGGAGCTAAATTATGAATTGTGACTTGGTTCTGAATTCCTCACCTGCACATTGGAATCTACCACCTTTTTCTGCATAACTGAGACATGGGAGGGCAATTCAACATTAGAACCACATGTTCCAAGAGCCTACTAATAATGCATAATGGGAACTAGGCTTTCCATTTACCCACTAACAGAAGGCAATCCCCTGTCCTCAGTGATCTGGAAGAAAAAAATGGGTGATGGAAATAACACTGATGGTGATGCTCTGGAGGGATTCCCCAAGGTTCAGCCCTAGCTGATGTCAGCTTCTTCAAACCTCCACCCAGAAGTGACGTCATATCTTCCACGACACTCTAGGAATTTCCCTATTCTCTATGGTCCTTACTTTTACTGGTGAGATTCCTAGAGAGTCAAAGAGGATGTGATATCACCACCCATGAATCACCACCCTCCTCAGGCACCACCCACTAAAATTTGCCAGCACACGACTGGCAATGTCAATGGGAACACATGCTTCCCACAAGCCTCCCAATAAATGTGGTTGGCAAGTTGTATGAAGAGGGGCAACATGTATTTACCAACTTTGATAAGTGAGAACTTACCATTGGATTTTTCAGGGATCTTGTTCATGTGACCGAGGCTGAACACACATAGCAAATACATGCAAGTCCCAGTGTTCACACAGTGTGGTGATTGAGTGTATCTAGAAAGATCATTCCCATTATATGCTGTCAGTGGGCTCCCAGAATGCATGGTTGTAATCACTGAATAATCCTTTCCATTCTTAAATGTATGATGCTTATGCCATCACATCTAATTCATCCCCAAGACTAATGCAATGAATGAACACACTATGGACAACAATGAGATTATTACACCACATTTAACTTTGTGAAGAAAAGTATCATCCACCTCACCCTTCACAGACTATGAATCCAATTCTAAGACTATGCATAAAAATGTACACCCCTCAACCAACTGGATACATTGCTACCGGTTTAGAACAGGTCTAAAGAGCCTGGTCCCCTAAAAGACAACATACAACTCCTCTTATTCATTCTACACCCACCCCACTAGACCCCCTGGAACAACATACTTCAGTTTTACAATACATATTCCTTTGCACTTTACACTCAACAGTTCAAACTCCTGCTGGTGCCATGGCAAATGATTTTCTACACATAACCATACCTGTAGCACATCTGTGTCCACCCTACTGTTGACCATTAAATATCATTATGAGCCTCCCACCGCCCACTAAGGATGAATGAGTGCTAGGTCCTTACAAAATGTCATATCAGTGGCAACATGGGGTTGGCCTTCACGGTGGCAGCTCCTATGTCATAGAAAACTGGCCTTCACGGTGGCAGCTCCTATGTCACAGAATTCAACTCCTTGGATGGCTCATCACTCCTTGTTCTCACTTGTTTCAAAAGGGAATCTGAGAGTCCGATCAGACGGCTCTTTAGATCCGCATCATGCACGATTCCCTGGTGGATTTAAAAGGCACGACCAGACACAAACATCTGGGAAATGTCCCTGTTCCATGGACATCCAGTTTTGCCACACCTCCTATCTGGACTGAAAATATAGCACTTTAAATCTAGAGTTTTCCGGGCCGATGGGACAACAGCGGACTTTCACCCGTCTGATCGTTCCACCAGCACGCAATCCTCCCATCAGGGTGGTCTGACGTCAGACCATCCCGAGCGGGTGTCATTTAAAAAAATCTCTACACATGCGCGGATCAACAAGGATGCCCTGTGACACCTATGTGCATGTGCAAAACTTTTTTTTAAAAAAACCCTCCTCATGTGCCTCAGATCTACAAGGACGCACAGTCCCACCTTTGCGCATGTGCAAAACCTTTTTTTCAAAAAAACCACCTCCACACACAACTCTTTCAGTGGACGCCGTCTAGACAATCCACAGCAGAAGCAGCGCATGGTAAGGCAATTCCCCGGGGGAATGTCTGATCATGCAAGGATGGATTAAGAAGATCAGGATCAAATTTGAGCCGGCATAATGGTGGGGTTAGCTGTCCGTCTGAACACACTCTGAGGTTCACACATCCATTTCTGCCATTTATTGACTGCCAAAGAAGACTTGCATGATTTAATGTGCTGTCACAAAATAAAGAACCACAAGAACTGTACACAGTGCGCTCAATATTTCTTTAACGAAAACCATAAAGTTATAAATATGAAATATACAAAAGTGATAATAATACATTCAAATGTGTAAGTTCAGATACATAAAGATAGAAGATGACAATGACGGAAAGAGCAGATTTATTTTCTGACAAGTACTCAAAATATACAAAAGTACAGCAATAGTTAGGGGATCCTGAATCCGAACGGAACAGCGACGTAATTGGATTGTCCGTCGTCTGCAGTCACTTTTCAACTCTAAGGACCCTGATACGCTCCTTGGTCTCCAGGGAATTGCTGGCCTCAAATCTGACAGCGATCCCAAAAGTCTTTCCAACGACGGGGCTCAACCGAGACGGTCACAAAGTGGCCGGAATGTGGCAGCCGCGTCGGTGAAGCAAACTCCAGAGAGGGGCCGGCATTGTAGGGTGAGTCTTCTCTTTCCGCCCCCGGTCATAAAGAACACCAGATTAAACTTTCATACCACCTACAATATAGAGCTCCTCACAAATGCCCATTCACATGTTCAACAATGAGTCACAAAGTGCAGAATAAGGAAGTGAGGCGAACAGACCATAAAGGCACATAATGCTGGGAATCTGTCATTAGTTTCCCAGATGTGTACTTTAGCTACAAAAAGCAGCCATCGGGGCAATCTGGATTGGGGACACAGGACAGGAGAACAGGGTCAACTCTTACTATTTCCCTGAGTTAGAAAGCAGCCCCAGGATGGAAAAGGCCAGCACAACCTGACTACCTGTCTTCTTGCCTTCTTGAGCTTAAAGTAGTTAATTTCTAATTGGAGAAATTATGCAGGTGAAGGACACACACACCCTTTTGCAGTACCGCGGCCATATTCCAGATCCCCCAACCCCCAATCTACCAACCCCCACATCTGCGTATTGTAGCTAAAATATACCTCTGAGAATCCAGCCATAGATGTCCAGCAAGCATAGATCTCCCATCTTGTCATTTCTTTTTAGAAAACGGTGTGATCCTGTGCAATTACTCCACCTAAATCAATGGGATTACATTGCAATAACTCTGCATAGGATTGTACTGTAATGTCACCTGGTTGTGCTTTATTGAGATGGTGTTTTCACTGTACATTTTTTTAAAGCTCTTCATTTAGATTATTTTGGGTTAGTGGGAGCCACAGTGATTACACCCCAAAAAAAAAAGCTGGAAAGTAAACATGGAAAATGATAATCAGTTATAAACTCTTCTGTTTTAGCAGTCTCTCTCCCTTCCCTCTGCACTCTTCTTGTTTCTCTTAAAACCTCAGTCTCCCTGTGTTCTTTATGTAACGGCATGTCTAGCCGATGCTTCCTGGCTCCCAGTCCCACTTCTTCCACCTCCGACCAGTCCTGGTGATGCCTGGAATCTGACAAGGTAGCACAGAGCCTGCCAAAACCAGTCAATTAGTGGATTTATTTTCTCCCCCTAGACTGATGATAAAATTGTCATGATGTGATACTCCAGCAGGCCCGTGCACTGCCCGCCTGCCGTGGTAGGGCATGTAACCATCTCAGAGCCAAAAGCTCCAGAAGGAAAACAGACCATAATGGCACCAATGTTATTCCTCTTGCATTGCTTGCCCTCTTGCTAAATGATGCAATATGGCCCCCCCGGGATTGCAAAAGGCATATTGTGTTTTCCTTCCCATTCCCTCCCCCTTTTCCCTGCCTTTCTTCTCTTGCCTTGACCAAGAGACAGCCCAACCTGCTGAATTTTTCATGAAAGAGATAATATCATTGTATACATAATAATGGTCTTCAGAATACATCTATCTGCCTGTAAGCTGTGAATGGATTGGTGGCAAGCCCCCTCTTCAGAAAAAGCATAGTTATAATTTGTCCTTTGTGATGAAAAATATGGGCCTTCCCAAACCTGATCTCTGTAGAATCCCTGGCTTATCATTTTAGATAACAGGACAAAGCAGGTAGGAAAGTGTGCGGCATGACCCACCAGGATCTCTGACAGGACAAAAAGGTGTTCTGATTTTTTTTTCTGTGTTCACAATGTCAGGCAGATTGTAGAATAAGATCCCCCCACACACACACACACAAATAAGCAGCATCCAGTGAATGAAATGCCAACATGATGACATAGTACATGGGAATGCCTGCTTTCTTTTTTCACTTGCCTGAAATATTTCCTAGCTCAAGACTACATAAATTCTTATCTTGGTAATGTCCTAACAGGAGGCTCTGTTCCTCTCCTCTCCTTGTAACCCCTTGCAGCTATCAGCCAATAAATCTCTGCTTCATTGGGTCTTCCTCTCTCTCTCCCTCTCAGTAAGATCTTTCACCCAGCTCTACACTTTAACCCTCAGGCCAGGAGCCCAGGCTTTAAGTACCTGTAAGCAGAGAAGAAACAAAAAGCTATATCTAGGCTTACCACATTGCTCTAGATACCATGAAGGTTGAGTAGGAATAATGTTAAAAATAAAAAGACAAAATAGAACAATTTATTGTACAGTGCACTCAAAGTACAAATTAAAAGCATAGGCTTGAATTTAACCTATAAATAAAAACTACCAGGCTAGATATTCCTCAATATACATTAAATGTAAAGGAGGAGGAGGAGGAGATTGGATGTATACCCCACCTTTCACTCAGAGTCTCAGAGCGGCTTACAAACTCCTTTGCCTTCCCCTCCCCACAACACACACCCTGTGAGGTAGGTGGGGCTGAGAGAGCTCTGACAGAAACTGCTCTTTTCAAGAACACCTCTGACAGGACTATGGCTTGCCCAAGGTCATGCAGCAGCTGCAAGTGGAGGAGTGGGAAATCAAACCCAGTTATCCCAGATTAGAGTCCGCACACTTAACCTCTACACCAAACTGGCACTACACTACACCAAACTGAAGAAGAGGAGGAGGAGGAGATTGGATTTATACCCCGCCTTTCACTACCCTATCGAGTCTCAGAGCAGCTTACAATCCCTTTCCCTTCCCCTCCCCACAACAGACACCCTGTGAGGTAGGTGGGACTGAGAGAGCTCTCCTGAGAACTGCCCTTGAGAGAACAGCTCTGAAAGAACTTATGACTGACCCAAGGTGACACCAGCAGCTGCATTAGGCGGAGTGGAGAATCAAGCCCACACAGTCCGTGCTCTTAACCACTACACCAAACTGGCTCACCTGTAGCCCCATCTGCAGATAGATAAATCCGTGGATCAGGGCCACACAGACTCTAAAGAGATTTTTCTACAAACTTGAGACTCCCCAGGTTTGAAGAAAAATTCTCACATCAAAATTAAAATATACAGGGGGTTGAAATCCCTCCAAAATACATCTGTGTTGTCTGTGCATGGGCAGACAACACTCTTACAAGATAAGTTGCTCCAGCCTGGCCCTGCAGCAGATTCTGGCAGCCGCTCTGTGTCTGGCCTCAGAGTCAAAGGAGGAGGATGCCGGCAGCCAGACCTGGCAGCAGTGGAGGATGCCGGCGGCAAGACCTGGTGGCAGTGGAGGATGCCAGGAGCCATGCCAGGCCCAGCCACAAAGGATGCTGCAGCCACGCTGGGCTCAGCCACTGTGACAGAAGACATTGACAGACACGGCAGGCCTGACCACGGAGGACACTGGCAGCCGCACTGGGCTTGGTAGAAGTCAGGGAGGTTGCGGCAGCCATGCTGGGTTCAGGTGTGGTGGCAGAAGACATTGGCAGCTGCACTGGGCTCAGCAGCAGAGGCCCAGTGGCAGCAGAAGACCCTAGCGATGGCAGCAGAAGACCCTGGACTCATTAGTAACTGTGCCAGGCTTGGTGCTGGGGGGGATATGGGATTCCCCCCTGTACAGGATTAACCTACCCAAGCTGCCACCAGGTACAGGTTTTTCCCACCCAGGCCAGCCCAGTAATCACAGGAGAAGGCATGGATTATAGCAGAAAGCAAAATTTCTATACACCCCCATCGGTCTCCCCCACACACTGAGTCATGTGTGGAATCAGCAGCAATGGGGATAGGGATTCCTCCCCCCACCCCACAACTTGTAATACAAATAAATATTCACAGGGTGATGACATATAATTTAGACCACAATCACAATAGGAAGGACCAAATGCATTTCGGCCCAATGAGCCTTCTTCAGTGGTCCCAAGTACATACACCAGGAACAATTATTGGTATAATACACCAAAACAGGTGTGGAATGACTCTTGTATATTTTATTCTGTGTGACCAAATGGTGCCCTTAAAAACACAAGAACATAAGAGAAGCCATGTTGGATCAGGCCAACACTCTGTCACACAGTGGCCAAAACCCAGGTGCCATCAGGTGGTCCACCAGCGAAGCCCTCCCACTGTTGCCCCCCAAGCACCAAGGATACAGAGCATCACTGCCCCAGACATAGTGTTCCACCTATACGTTGGGGCTAACAGCCACTGATGGACCTCTGCTTCCATATGTTTATCCAATCCCCTCTTGAAGCTGTCTGTGCTTGTAGCTTCCACTACTTCCTGTGGCAGTGAATTCCACGTGTTAATTACTCTCTGGATGAATTCACTGCCACAGGACGTTGCAGCGGCTACAAGCATAGATAATGGATCTTGTTCCATAATTTCCATGCTCACACATAAAAATGTATGGTTGTAAATTATATCTAATTTTGGCAATTCCCTTTTGGTCTGTATGTATATATAAACCAGAAATCTGACAAAAATAGCACTTACTGGAAAACGCTGTTTCCCATATCCAGTATCAAACCCCGGAGAGCTGCTGCCAGTCCAATATTGGACTAAAGGAACCACAAGTCTTAGGCAGTTTCATGTGTTTTAGGCAGCTTTAGAAGTACGCTTATAAACTACAAAATCGCTGCTGCCCTAAACTTTTATTCCTTATTTGGTATCCCTTAGAAGTGTGTCCCTGACGATAACCACTCATAGAACATTTTTGGTTCCTATTCACTACCATTATACTCATTAAATGATGAAAAACATTGTTTTTTGTCCCTTTTTGATATTTATTTAGATTTTTCATCTCTTTACCACTTTCATCCATCTGTCACGCAGTCTGTGGCCCAATTATTTTTGGCTTCTGAGGCTTCCCACATATTGCTATCTATGTTGTAAGAGGGTGGAGCTTTTTTCTGAGAACATTGCAGCAACCTTTCTGCTGGACTTTTGATCGTTTGCCATTGGAAGTCCCACCCACTACAACATTCTATGAGAGCCTTGTAGCCTACATAGAGAGGACATGTCTAGTCCAGTACAACCATGTGCTTTTCCAAATGCTTCTTCCATGATACTGCAATTCCTCTGCATGATCTCATCATTTCTAATTTCTGACTTGCAATTAACTATGCATAATAATGTGTGTTGTTGATTAAATTTTCAGAATTTTTATGCACTTGCCGTGACTTGCCTATGGAGTAAGCTTTTCTACCCGGAGATTAGAATTAGGACAACAGTTTTCAAATATTCTACCAAGAGGGAATCTTTTCAGTACAGAGATCTGCTGACATTTTTGTTGTTGTTGTTGTTCAGTTGCACAGTTGAGTTTGACTCTTCATGACCCCATGGGCCACATCACGCCAGGCCCTCCTGTCTTCTGTCATCCTCCAGAGTTTGCTTAATTTCATGTTCGTTGCATCTATGACACTGTCTAACCATCTCGTCCTTTGCTGTCCCTTCTTCTTTGACTTTCAGTCTTTCCCAGCATCAGGGTCTTCTCCAGTGAGTGCTCCCTTCTCATTTGGTGGTCAAAGTATTTGAGCTTCAGCTTCAGTATCTGGCCTTCCAGGGAACAGTCAGGTTTGATTTCCTTTAGGATTTAGGATGTCTGCTGACATACCCCTGCACATTTGTTAAGGAATTCCTGTACATGTGGGGGAAATCTGACGCTTATTCTAGGGCATACAGTCTGTTAGGTCAGTATCGCTCTCTGTGAACTAGGATTGTCAACTCTGGCCCAGGGGATTTGGTGGCAGTGCCTGTGGAGGGGGAAATTTGGGGAGGGATTTCACCTCAAACCTATGGCATACCATAGAGTTTGCCTTCTAATGCTGCCATTTTCTCTAGGGAAACTGATATGTGTAGTCTGAAGATTGTTAGCCAAATTGCTTTATTTACAGCAATTGGCAATTTATAAATGGGTTCTTGCCAATTTATACCAAGGTCCTGTTCCCACCAAGGGTTACCAGTAAAAGATTTCGAGGTTGTTGTGGTTAAAATAGATGTATTTTACTTAAGAGTATAAATCTCCTACAAACAATACTGATACACTCACACATTCAATCAAGTTTCTTAGAAATACAGTATTAAAATAAGCACTGTTGCATTAGCAGGTGGGGGTGATGACGGGTAGTATGTGACTACAACTATTTCTGCAATGGGGGCTGTCTCTACTCAAGCTGTTGGTTTCTCATTGCTCACAATAATGGAGGTGTGTGCTTCTTCACCAGGCTGGGTAACTGTGTAGCTGAAACCTTATTCACGTGTAAGGTATGTGCAGGCACCTTCTATGTGTTGCATCACAACAGGTGACTTCATGTACAGTCTTCTGAGCCTATGTGTGTGTACACAGTGTGTGAAGCAATAAATATAGTTCATAAAGCGAAGATCAATCTCATTCTCTAACAAGATCAGCTATAATTAAGAACTCCAGGATCCACTTGGAGGTTGGCGACTTTAGTGTGAACTGAGAATACATCCTTGAACCAGAGTTGTACATTGCAAGGAATTGTATGACACATACTCAGCCTCTGGTGTTTGTCTGTAGGAGTGGTTTTCAAACTGTAGCCCAAGGATCCTTTAGAGAAAAGACCAGTAATGGTGACCAAACTCTCTTCAAAAATAGTTTGCTTGCCACTAATGACATTTCTCTATAGGTATAGGAAACAGTCTTCTGGGTACTCCCCAATTACCAGTTTTGACCATGAAACCCAGAATTGTCCAATGTTCTGTGAGAAGCGATTCTGCACCCATCTGATCAATACTTTTGTGTGTTCCCCCAACACCTGATTTGGGCAAATGGGTGCGTGAGACAGGGTCTATTCAATAGTGGTTCCAAAATTTTGGAATTCACCATTATTGACATTCAAGTCAAAGGAATATAATTTTAGAGAGCATTTGGGGATGATTGATTGATTATGACTGTAGAGACTGCTGATTTTTATGTTGTTGCTATTTCCTATTCTACTTCTGTTTTTATTTTGTGAAACTAGAATGGATTAAAATGCAGAATGCAATTTTTAAAAAAAATCTTATGCAACAGGCAGAATTTCTATTGAAGATGTGCATGGGTTTCCTGATAAATAAGACAAGCCAAAATTTCTGGAAACTAGACAGTATCAGAAACGGATCTGTGATATAACCTACAAAGTAAGAAGTTTTGAATGTGTGCATCCACAATCTCTATTTCAAAAGCTATCACCTGCATGCCAAACTGGTACAAATCTTCATGAAATCTATTTCATATAGTAACTCTACCAGGTATAAACTAGAATGCCTTTGTAGTATACTACAAAGACATACACACACAACTACTTGCATGGGGGGGGGGAGTTCCCACAGAAACTTCTTATTTGCTTTGGCGCAGCCTTTCAATCTTGTTTTGAGTTAAAGAAGAGCTTGCCAGATGTTCAAAACTGAATAAATATTTCTGGCACTTGATCCCTAGTGGCATTATCAATCATGCCTATCTAGAAAATGGCAAGAAGACTCTGTGCCAAAATATATCTTTTGCTATTACAAATGGATCCAGCAGAATGCAAAGGATCAATTACTTTCAGAGCACCATGGTGAAAATGATGGATCATCTCATGATCTTTTTTGGACATGAAAATACTGCCAGAGATATCCACAGCCTGAGAAGTCTTTGTACCAAATCTTTCTTCAGTCAGTTCAGCGTCTTCAAAATCCAAGTTTTTCTCCCTTACCTTCTTCCTCATGACTCAGATTTACATGGATGGTAGTTCTCTCCTTCATTAGCTTTCCAAAACCTAGACAATGTCCTGATATTATAAAGAACCTAATGTGGTATTCAGGGGAAATGTAGGTAAATAAAATATAAGTACAGTTGACTTCTACAAAGTCAAGATAATTTCACTGCAGCTTTTTTGGCAAATATTCTACCTAGAGGGAATATGAAAATTACTCCTGTGAAAGTGCTCTTAGGACTGCAGCCATGCTGTCCTTATTCCAGTTGCATAGGACTACTGCTCCTTTCTGAGGAGTCACAGATTCTCCAGTCACCAATCCTCAACCCAGTGTTACCTTCAGCCTAGAAAAAGGTCAATACAGGCATGGGCAGGAACTACAGTGTAGACACCTCCCTCATGGTCCAGGGCTTCTGAAGTTAACATCAGTAGTGGGCACTGGACAATGAAGAAAGCTGACAGGAAAAAAGTGGATTCATCTGAAATGTGGTGTTGGAGAAAAGTTTTACAGATATCGTGGACCGCCAAAACCCCCCAAATAAGTGGATTCTAGATCAAATCAAGCCTGAACCTAGAAGCCAAAAAGACTAAACTGAGGCTATCGAACCTTGGTCATACTATGAGATAAGAGTCACTGGAAGAGACAACAAAATATTAGGAAAAGTTGAAGGCAGCAGGAAAAGAGGAAGACCCAACATGAGATGGATTGACTCAATCAAGGAAGCCATGGCCCTTAGTTTGCAAGGCCTGAACAAGGCTGTTAATGATAGGGCGTTTTGGAGGTCATTACTTCATTGGGTTGCCATAAGTTGGAAGCAACTTGATGGCACTTAACACACGCATACAAACTTAGTGGGAGAGGCAGTATTACTTTGGCTCTCATTCCACAGTGGTCAAGAACATTACCTCTCTGGACCAAGTGAGAGAGCGTATATTGGAGAGGCAACGTTGAAACAACTTCCTGTAGCTCAAGACTCGACCGCCTCATTCTATGCATGCATGGATCTGGCCCAAGTAAAATATCAAACTGTCCTGTTCATACACTCCAACAGTATGTATGCGATGGCCTCTGCTTCATACCTGGCCCATTAATCAACCAGTGTTTATTTAAGATCTCCAATCACTACTCCTCACTTCCCAAAGCTCTGTCACCTAGACATTTCCTTGCTTTGGCTCCAGGGCCTATTCTACAGCCAAGCAACCACTCAGGAGAAGAGCACCAATTAGGATTGCCAACCTCCAGGTGGTGACTGGAGTTCTCCTGGAATTGTAACTGATCTCCAGACTACAGAGATCAGTTCCCCTGGGAAAAAAATGGATGCTTTGGAGGGTGGACTCTTTGTCATCACATCCCCAGTGAGCTCCCTCCCCTCCCCAGACTCTGCCCTCCCGGGGATCCCCCAGAATTACAGCTTATCTCCAGACTACAGAGATCAGTTCCCTTGGAGAAAATAGATGCTTTGGAGGGTGGACTCTGTGGTATTGTAGCGTACTGAGGTCCCTGCCCTCCCCAGGCTCCATCCCCAAATCTCCAGGAGTTTCCCAACCTCGTTCTAGCAACCCTATCCCACCCCCACCCCCCACTGCCCGGGGAGACCTGGCAACCCTAGCCCTCCCTAGGCTCATCCCCAAATCTCCCGAGATTTCCCAACTCGGATTTGGCCACCCTACCACCAATGCCCTGCTAGGACCCAGCTTGCTCCCAAGCTTCAGCCACACAGGAAGCAGATGGCATCCCTCCCCAGGCTTATGCTGCTGCCAGCCAGGTCCAGGAGGGGATGGGGGTACCTGGATTGCATTGACAAAGTACCCTGAAGCAACCCTACTTGGCTTTTTTCTCTTTTGCCCTTTATCTCTTTTTCACTGACTGACTGCTTGGCTCCTAGCTGAGGGTGCTTCCCCTCCATGACTGTCACTGAAATCCATTCAAGGGCACTGCCCATTTAGGGACAAAGGTACATGGCTCATCCTTCCTTTGGACTTTCCTTCCATCTCTTCAATCCAAAAGCACACCCTTCTTGCTTTTAAACTGTGTTAGCAGACCCATTCTCGGCAGCTGTCGATACCATCTCAGTTACCAAGAGCAAGAAGTCAGCCGGTGCCGGGCATCCCCTCGTCCTTCACAGATCCAGGCAGTCAGTGTTGCTGAATATCCTTTAAGTTGAGGCTGTTTTATAATCAATGCCACCATTGTGAGATTGACTGTTGTCAAGATATTTTTTTAAGGAAAGGATTATGATTGCTTTACTGACACTCACTAGTCAGTAGGGCAAACTATTGCAGAGCAAGGCTGCCACTGGGCTCACAGCTTGGGGAGATTCTTTTCTTTTTAGAAACCTTTAAGCAGCCTAAAGGAATACAGAACTCAAACAGGCAGGAGAAAAGCTTTCAGCCATGTAAAATGGGGAGCGCTCAAGGAGTTGTCATGCCAGATGCTTGAAGTCTACTGGAGCTGACCTAATTTCCTCTGTGGAATTTTGGAGGGTCAGCAGTGGGTGCCCTCAGCCCTCTGACTACCTGTGGACATATACAGCTGGACACATGAAACTGTCTTATATTGAATCACATCATTGGTCCATCAAAATCAGTATTGACTTCTCAGACTGGCCGTGGCTCTCCAGGGTCTCAGGCAGAGGTCCTTCACATCACTGATTGCCTGTTCTTCTTTAACTGGAGATGCTGGGCATTGAACTTGGGATCTTCTGCATGCCAGACGGATGCTCTAACACTGAGCCACAGCCCCTCTAGATGTGGGGGTGGGGACTGTTTTAGCACTTGAAACGGCAGAGGACAAAAGCTCCTGGTTCTGACACACTGTCATCGGGACCTTGCAGCATTTTTAAGTGGCCCAAATTCCAGCTCTCAAATGGCGGTGACATCCACAAGTCTGACTGTGGATGTCATGACATCTAGTTTGTCCCTTAGACATCTATCATATAAGTGGGAATTTGCAACTGATCGTTACAGACTTTTGGGGATTAGAGAGCCAGTGTGATGTAGTGGTTAAGAGTGTTGGACTAGTATCCAGGAGACCCAGGATAAAATCCTCACTCGTGTCATGGGAAGTTCACTGGGTCAGTCAGCCGAGTTGGGTCCCCACTGAGAAGAAAGGCAAGGTACAAATCACTTCAATAAATCTATTTTGCAGGCTTCCTATGGTTAAGCGTGGGTGGGAGTCCTTCAGCTGAGTTGCTCCAGTGGGAGGAGAGGAACCAGAGACTCTCCCCTCACCTGTGCTCAGCTCCAGGGATGCTGTGAGATCACTCTTTCTTCTAGGCTTACCAGGTGCCCACAAATGTCAGGCAAACTCCTGGTGATTGTTGATAAGGCCCACTGACATTCATCTGCCTCCTGGGCGGAAGCAAGCCAGCAAAGCAGAGTGTGTTGTGGTATTCATGGCTGCACAATGATGTCACTTCCAGTGCAATCTGGAAGCGCTGGCATCACACTGGGACAATACTCTAGCACTCACCCAGAAACTTCATAGAGTTTGGAGGCAAATACTAGATCATCACCCCAGTGCAATGCTGGTACTTCTCGGTCGTGCTTGAAGTGACATCATTTCACAGTGGCAAAGTTCACTCCTTTCCCCAACCCCATCTCCCGCCAGTTGCCAGGCCATTCCTGCAACCCTACTTTCTTCCCATCATCCCTGAGAAGTATTTTTTTTCCAGGAGGAAGACATCACTTTCATACTGTACAGCTCCCTGGGGAAATAGTCCTGATCAGACACCTTACTGAATTCTCATTTCTAGGCTAAAGCAAGGTTCTGTAAAACTACTCAGAAATCTCTAATGAATGCTGATATCAGTGGATCTGTTCTTCTATGGCTTCTCACACCCTGCCCACGCCTATCCTAAACCCTTCTCCCCGTCCAGACCCATTGTTAGCCCTTTTAAGTTGTTACAATTTTGGCACTCCTACTTTGCATCTCCAGACATAGGGGTGGCCAAATCTAGGTGAGAAAATGCCTGAAGATTTGGGAGTGGAGCCTGGAGAGGGTGGGGCTTAGGGAGGGGAGGGACCATAGTGGAATAGAATGCCATAAAACCCATGATCTAAAGCAGCCATTTTCTCCAGGGGAATTATCATCTGGAGATTAGTTGTAATTTGGGGAGATCTTTAGGCCCCTTTGGAGACTGGCAGCTCTAACTGGGACAGCATTCTGCACAATTCCCTTAATATGTGAGGCTGTGAATTTTTGGGACTAGAACAATTCATTTATTCCCGCTTCTGCGGGAGAGCGGGGTAGAAATTTAATAAATAAATAAATAAATATCCTGTCCTTATATATAATTGAGTTTTGGTCCCACAATGTTCTATGCGCTCCAAAATCAGTTGGCTCCGTGATGTGTCAATCACAAGGTGTCTCTATCCACTGGCTGTGTTGCCTGAGTTCTCTCCCACCCACTGCAGCCTAGGCCACTCTTCTCTGATTGGGCTAGCATTTCAAGGTCATTTGCATATGGAAGCTGATTGGACTCCACTCCATTCCGTACCTCAAACTCCACTCCCACCCCCACGAGACAGTTGGAACTGTCACTTGCATATGCTACCTGGTGTATTCTGAGGTAAAATATGTCCTCACTCACAACACATCACTTCCTCTTCAAAAGAAACAAACCCAATAACACAACCATGCCACACCACAAAAAAGACAGATCACACCACAAGCAAAATACCACAAGGCAAAAAATGATAGGAAGTGGTGCCAGCAGTCACCCCATTACTGCCACAGATATGTACTTGAGAGTGCTTTAGACGATGGTATGTAGGTCCCAGGTTCATGTTATAAAAGCTGCCTGGGGGATTATGGACCATTCACAGACTTTCAACCTTAACATACCTCACAGGGTTGTTGTGCGGATCATACGAGGGAGAGGAGAATAATGTCAGTTGCTTTGGTTCCCACTGCAGGGAAAGACTGCCCTTTTCCTAGGCAGATGCTGTGGGGGGCAGGGGATGTAAACCTGAAGACAGACAGGCAGATAAAGGTAGGCTGATAGTTGCCTGGAAAGAACATAGGGTTGCCAACTCCAGGTTGGAAACTTCAAGGATATTTTATGGATGAAGCCTGCTGAGGGTGGGGTCTGAGGAGAAGGAAGAGGGGGACCTCAGACAGATACAATGCCATAGACCCCACCCTCCAGACAAGCTTTTGCCAATCTCTAGGTGACAGCTGGAGAGTTCTTAAAGCTCTGGTGCGAATTCAAAGGGCTATGGATGTGTTGCATTCTGGCAGGGGACGCTGTGAGTGTAGAAAATGATTTATCGACAGAGTAGTGCTTTGGAAAATCTTTAGGAACTGTTTGGTCCATTTACCATGGGGCACCCATCCAAAGCCTCTGGCATTTTCTCACTCTGCTGGCATCAAAACCAATTTAAGGCAAAATAGAGATATGGAGACTTTCCCATCCTCCTTTGCATCAATCTGTCTTTGTTGGCAACCCTAGGCCTGCCAGCACTCTCAGGGTGACTTCATGCCTCCTGGCTGCTTGCTCCTGACTAACAGAAGAGGAGAATGAAGTAAGCTGCTTTGCTCCCCACTAACGAGAAAGACAGAACTTTGCCTAGGAAGAGGCTGCTGAGAGAGGAGGAGATAATGTTGCCAACTTTAGGTATGGAAATTCCTGGAGATTTGAGGGGTAGAGCCTGGAGAGGGTGGGGTTTGAGAAGGGGGTGGGACCTCAGACAGGTACACTGCCATAAACTCCACCCTCCAAACCAGCCATTTCCTCCTGGGGAAACATTGTTGCCAATCTCCAGGTTGGAGATCACTTAGAAATACAACTGCTCTCCAGGAGGGAGGGGGGAGGAGATGAAAAACTGAAGTCAGAAGGGGAGATAAAGGTAGGTTGACGGTTGGTTGGAGAGGAGATAGGGTTGCCAACTCCAGGCTGGGAAATTCCTAGAGATTTGAGAGGTGGAGACTGGAGAGGGTGGGGTTTGAGGAGGGGTGGAACCTCAGACAGGTACAATGTCATAGATGCCACCCTCCAAACCAGCCATTTCCTCCTGAGGAAACATTGTTGTCAATCTCCAGGTGAGGCTTGGAGATCACTCAAAATTACAACTGCTCTCCAGGAGGGAGGGGGGAGGAGATGGAAAACTGAAGTCAGAGAGGCAGATAAAGGTAGGTTTATGGTTGGCTGGGAAGGAGACAGGGTTGCCAACTCCAGGTTGGGAATTCCTAGAGATTTGAGGGGTGGAGCCTGGAGAGGGTGGGGTTTGAGGAGGGGTGGGACCTCAGACAGGTACAATGCCATAGACTCCACCCTCCAAACCAGCCAGTCCCTCATGGGGATCCATTGTTGACAATCTCCAGGTGGGGGCTGGAGATCACTCAAATTACAACTTCTCTTCAGATGGTAGAGATCAGTTCCCCTGGAGAAAACGGTAAGCTCTGTGCCATTATACCCTGCTGAGGTCACCACAGCAAATTGACGCTGAGTGCCCAAGACCGGGGCACATGCCCAGAGCCTCTTTTTAGAGTTCGCTGTATTTATTTCCACAACGGGCCTTATTCCTAGTAAACAAATAAATAAATTTCACGCTTTTTCAATCAGAAAGCTTCAAAGAAACCCCATTCTGATTGTGTGAACTGAAGCTGGAATATACACATATTCCCCTACTTACACAAAATTGCAGCTGTACATATTGAGAGGACTGTGTGTAGCATGCTTTCCCAGTATGCAAGGTGGGAATGTCAAAACCATAGGGACTGCAAAGGGCTCTTGATGTTTCTTTCTTCTTTCTTCTTTTGACTTTAAACTTTTTGTTCTGCAGTTGCAGGGTACAGCAAACACTCGCTCCTGCATTCTTCCCTCTTGATGCCAAGGCCTTTTCGTTTCTCTTTTGATTAATTTACAAAGTCCTATTTTCCTGCATACCTAGAAAGTCCCTTGGGTATGTTGAGACTTGACCTTTGCCTGTTGGTGGCCTGGTTTTACTGCTTTGGCATGAGGACTAGCCACTTTACAAGGGTGAGGCCCAGTCTTTGTGTGAATGGGAGCGTGAAAATTTGTTTCCTCTTAACCCTTGAAACAAAACCAGATGAGTCTTGAAAAGCGGAGGAAAAACAGAATCTAACCATTTCTGCCAGAACTTTGAATGCTCCCCTCTCAAGTACCGACTGACACACTCAGGATCACTTGCCCCGTGCTTGTGCATGTGTTTAATTTAGGGTTGCCAAGTCTGGGTTGGGAAATTACTGGAGATTTTTGGGGGTGGAGCCTCGGAAAGGTAAGGTTTGTGGAGGGAAGGAACTCAGCTGGATATAGGGTTGTCAGCTCCAGGTTAGAAATACGGAGATATTTTGGGGGTAGACCCTGAGGAGGGTGGGGTTTGGGGATGGGAGGACTTCAGTGGGGTATAAAGGCATACAGTCCACCTTCCCAAAGCAGCCATTTTCTCCAGGTGAATTGATCTCTGTCACCTGGAAATCAGTTGTAATAGCAGGAGATCTCCAGCCGCCACCTTGAGGGTGGCAACCCTAATGGGAAATAATCCTGCTCTCCAAAGCAGCCATATTCTCCAGGGGAACTGATCCCTGTGGTCTGGAAATCAGATGTCATTCCGGGAGATATCTAGGCCACACCTGGAGGTTGGCAACCCTAGTTAATTTTACTTTGCCTGATGCTCTGTTTCCCTTCCCATCTCTACTGCTAATCGATGGTGCAGGTCAGGTTGAAAGAACAGCCAGACTGAGAGCAGCGCACGTTTACACCACTTTGAAGCAAATTATTGATCAAAGGAATACAGACACATCGGGGGTGCTGTTTTTGTTAATGGCTATTCTCTCTCTCCCCCCACTTCCTCCCACAGCCTGCTTTCCTTTTTCTCTAGGCATTCACTTTGTATGGCCAAACCGATCAGAATGAATTAGAAGCGAAGCAGCCAGGGTCAAGCATGAGAATAACTCGATAAAATCATTCCAGAGAGGAGTCGCTGTGTTAGTCTGTTGCAGCTAAAATAACCGCGAGTCATGTGCATTTTAAAGATGAATGACAGTTCATTCCAGCATAAGCTTTCGTGGACTATAGCCCACTTTTTCAGATGCTGAATAATTATCCTCACTCTGCAAACATTTAATGTGGTTGGCAGGGTTGCCACCTCCAGTTGGTGACTGGAGATTTCCCGCTATCACAACTAGGGTTGCCAGGTTTCCTTGCCGCACCAGTGGGGAGATTTGGGAGGCATTCTGGGATGTCACCGACATGATGACGTCACCCAGAAGTGACGTCATCACATCAGCGATGTCATGTGGCAACGCTCTGGTTCAAGGGCAGAACTCTATGGGTTTTTTTACCATAGTGTTTTGGTACCAAATTTACCATAGTGTCTTGCCCTCAAACCGGAGCGTTGAATGTGACATCCCCAACGTGATGACGTCACTTCCAGGAGACATTGTGTTGGGGTCGTTGTGCCCGGATGTGGCTGTTTGTGGGTGGGGCTTCCCCTGCCAGCCAGTTGGCCAGCAGCTTCTGCTCCGTAAAGCAGGGGAACCCCTGCTGGGACCTGGGGACTGGCAACCGTAATTACAACTGATTTCTGGGCGATATACATCAGTTCACCTGGAGAAAATGGAAGGTGGACTCTCTGGCATCATACCCTACTGAAGACCTTCCCCTCTCCAAACCATGCCCTCCACAGGCTCCACCCGCAAAATCTCCAGGTATTTCCTAACCTGGAGCTGGCAACCCCGCTAGGTGGAAATGTGGAAGGGGGAACAAAAACAAACCAGAGAGGGGCCAAAGGCCTTTCAATGCAGGAAAGCCATGATAATTATATAACATTCAAATCTAATCATTCACAAATTAATACATATAATGGATGGGGAGCCCCAGGTTATGCTAAAGTTGAAAACCCCAGTCTCTAAAATTGATTCTAGGATACACAGAACCCCTGAAGTTCTGGGATGCTACAGCAGCAGCTTTGCCATTACATGACTGTCAACAGTCAACAAAGGAAACCCTGTTTTGTAATGTTTTCCACCAACAACCCATTCTTCTGAATACTTTGGGCTTGTTTTAAGGCTTGGTCCTCTCGGCACCATGCTTGGAAAAGTGCTACCTTCACTTCCAGTTCCAGCTGGTTTTCTGCCTGAACAGCGGCATGCACAGACATACCCAGTATTATTATCACTGCCATCATCATTTAACAATACTAATGATGATCAGTTGGATCCAAGCATGCCATTGCAGCAGCCATAATGGCACTGACTCCATTGTAACAGCACTGTAGTTGGTGGAGGAGAGAAGATTCCAGTTTTGCAGCAGACCCCTACCCAGACTTTATTTCACCACTACCCCATGATGTTCTTGTGGGCCCTTTATATCCCCTGCAACAGAATTTCAGGTGAATTCTGTGGGCCACAGTAGGAGAAAGGAGGTGGAAAAATCCAGATATGCTAATAGTGATTTGGATCTAGAATAACAACAACAATAATAATAATAACAATAACAACAACAACAATCCATATGAACATATATAAGGGTCACAGGAAGAGGTCTTTAGTACTATCTGACCTTTTTAACTGGAAATGCCAGGGCTTGAACCTGGGGCCTTCTGCATGCAAAACAGTTGCTGTACCACTTTACAGATAACATACACAAAAGGCAGCCTCTGCCCTGAAGAGGCCACAGTCTCAATTTAGACTGCTGGCTGAAAGAAGACAACAAAAGAAGAGGCAGCAGTCAAGGCAAACAACAGATAACATAAGAGACCAGTTAGTGATGGGGCAATTCCTTCAGTTTGCCTATCTTGAGCCAAATTTAAAAATCATCACAAGCCCATCAGAAAAGGCTTAGAGGAGAAGTTTACCTGTTGCTAAAAACTATACAGTTGTGCTGCCGATTTGATATGAACTTTTTGAAAACCCACTGAAGGGGAATATCACTGAGTAACTTTAGCCTTCAGAAAGTTGGAATGGTCACAATTGAGCCTCACACTTGGAACTGGCAGACTTATTTCAGAATTTATTCGCTACCATCTCCATGTACCATGTACCATGTACCATAGTAACATAAAACCCAGAGGTCCTTTCGGGGGGGATCGTGGGGGATCGCAGTTCCCCCGGGTGAGGTATGGGGGGCGGGGCACATGACGAAGCCC
>NW_015172557.1:254106-294935 GCF_001447785.1 Gekko japonicus
GGTGATGTCAGGGGGTGTGGCCTTACGACACACTTCTGGTGATGTCAGGGGGTGTGGCCTTACGACACACTTCTGGTGATGTCAGGGGGTGTGGCCTTATGACACACTTCCAGTGATGTCAGGGGGTGTGGCATATGCTAATAAGTTATGCTAATGAGTTCCCCTAGATCTTTTTCTACGAAACGACCCCTGGTAAAACCATGCATGTGGGGAGTGAAGTGACAAGATCACACTTGTAGGCCAGAGCTGCTTCTCCAGGAGCTGTCTTGGGGACCTATTTGATTGGAAAAGCAACCTAAAAATATTTTCAGTAAAATACAATAAAAGGAGCTCTCTCATTTTCCACAAAGTCCCACCCCTTCCATGGTTTCAGGTGGGTAGCTGCATTGGTCTGCAGTAGAAGAGCAAGATTTGAGTCTGGTGGCACCTTAAAGACCAACAAGATTTCTATGGTATAAGCTTTCAAGAGTCAAAGCTCCTTCATCAAATATCGGATGAAGGGAGCTTTAATTCTCAAAAGCTTATACGCTAGAAACTTGTTGGACTTTAAGGTGCTACTGGACTGGTATCCATCTAGGGTTGCCCGTTGAGGCTGACAAGCCAATGGGGGCCTCTGGGAGAAGGGAGGGAAGAAGCATCATTGATTTAAAGGGACCATGTTCCTTTTAAATGCCTTCCCTCCATTGGAAATAATGGAGGATGGGGCACCTTCTTTTGGGGCTCATAGAATTGGACCTCCTGGTCCAATCTTTTTGAAACTTGGAGGGGAGGTTTGAGGAGAGGCATCAGATGCTATGTTGAAAATTTGGTGCCTCTACCTGAAAAAAACAGTCCCAGATACCCAAAGATCAATACTCCATTATACCCTATGGGGACGGGTCTCCATAGGGTATAAAGCACCCAGCAAACATCCCCCCCTGCTTTCTGATAACTCTGAAGTGGGGGGAGGGCCTCCAAACCAGGAGATCCTTTGCCCCCAACTAGACCTAATTGCCAATGAAAGAACAGACAGCATTTTGTGCTGCTTATCAAAATAATTACTCTTGAGCATTGGTTCCATTGATAACTCACAACCTGGAAAAAGGCTACTGAAACATGAAGAAAACCTGGACTCATGTTGGTCATTGATAGCATCTCCATTGTAATTGGACCCAGCTGAGCACTGAGATGCAGCAGGAGACAGAGCTGCTAGGGGGTGAGTGTCTTTTATTTGCTTTCAGCTGAGGAGATGTAGCTGAGGGTACTGTGTGGGAGGACAGTGTTCGGACGTGTGTGGGTGAGTTTTAAGTCATTGCAGAGTCCTGGCTGCTTGAGAAAGGGTGCTTTTTATTGTAATCAGATTGCCTTGGTGTAATTTGAATAGCTGATGGCCCTGCCCTCTGCTGGGTGAGGCTTCTATTTAAGGCTGCACCTTGCCAGAGGCATGAACATCTTGGCCCATGGCTCTTAGCCTAGGGACTCTTAGACTAGGGTCTCTGTAAGAAGCCCAGGAAGGACCAGAAAGCCAGGGCCCTTGTCTCCTTGGGTTCCCAGTAAGGTAAGTAGTCTTTCCACAAAGAGAGCCACATAAATACGAAGGGTTTTAAAAGGGGGATTATATATAATTTTTTTAAAAAAAGCAATTAGGAAGGCAGAATGCTAGCAGGGGGTTGGGGGCTATCCAGAGTTTTGCATGGAGTGTCACATGTCACTGAACAGAAGTCTTGGGTGTGTGCCTGATGCAAGGAGCTCTTGGTTCTAAGGGAATGAGTTTGTACCCTTGAGGCCAAGGTGGCTGACTTGGAAAAGCAGAGACAGTCAGTTAGGCGAATGGCGAAGACTCTTGGGGATTTGTTATGTCCCACTCTGAAAATGGCCCCCCTGCCACTGTCAGGGAGCATGAAGGTCCAGAGGAAACAGGGCACTGTACTGAGGATAAGGGGAATGTACCCTAAGAAGGGACCTCTTCTTCAGCTGGTGAATGGGTATCCTATGGGTATCCTTTCGCACCAAAGAAGCATCCCTGGGCAGGGAGGGAGGGGGGCTCGATAGTTGGTGATTCGATCCTCGGGCAGGTAGACAGCTGGGGGGTAAACCCGCGTACTGACCGTATGGTGACTTGCCTGCCTGGTGCGAAGGTAGCGGACATTACGCATGTTCTAGATAGGCTGGTAGATAGTGCTGGGGAGGAGCCAGTGGTCGTGGTACATGTTGGCACCAATGATGTGGGGGAAATGCAGTTGTGATGTTCTGGTGGAAAATTTTAGACTGCTAGGCAGGAGACTCAAAGCCAGGACCTCCAAGGTAGCCTTCTCAGAAGTGCTACCTGTGCCACGTGCAGGGCCAGAGAGACAGGCACAGATCAGGAGACTTAAATGTCTGGATGAGACAATGGGGTAGGGAGGAAGGGTTTAAGTTTGTTAGGCACTGGGATGCTTTTTGGAACAAGAAGGAGTGGTACAAAAGAGAGGGTCTCCACTTCTCCTGAGAAAGAACCAGGCTGCTGACGTTTAAAATCAAAAAGGTGGCAGAGCTGTTTTTAAACTGAATATTGGGGAAAAGGCCACACAAAATGAAAAGTCTCTGGTTTGGAATGGCTCATCTCAAAGAGATGAAGGGGTAGCTGTTCCTTTTCTATAGGGAAATGAATTAGAATTGTCCACTGAGACTGTGGCAAACAACATGGACTGCCTGGCAAGGTCTCGAGGCAGCAGGAGAAGGTTGTGGGCCTAACATGCCTGCGAAATTATTGATGTTTATGTACAAATGCTAGAAGTGTTTGAGATGAAATCAGGAAGCTGGAATGCTTGGTATTGGGGGGGATAGACATTGTTAGCTAATGTCACTCCCATCTTTTAAAAAACGCCAATACCAGGTAAGTTGGTGGAAGCTATTATTAAAGAGATAATTAGTAGGCACATTGATGAACAAAAACTATTGAGGAAGACTCAGCATGTGTTCTGTAAGGGAAGATCTTGTCTCACTAACCTGTTAGTGTTCTTTGAGGGGGTGAACAAACATGTGGACAAGGGGGACCCAATAGATCAGGGGTGTCAAACTCATTTGGTATGAGGGCCGGATCTGACATAAATGAGAGCTTGTTGGGCCGAGCCATGTGTGTCATAAAATGTAATGGCAGGCAGCACAGATATAAACTTTATAAAGGGCACAAACACAAAGGGTTTTTTTTACTTAAATAAAAACATGCTTAAAATATTAGCACTCTTGCAATATTTTGTTTATTTAGCAGTGTCTGATAACTGACATCTCTTGCTCTGAATTATTGCATCAAAATGTCTGTGTTGTTGCAATCTTGAGTATGCTATTCAGGTGTGTATCTGTAAGCTGCAAACCTACGATGATGCAGCAGCAGCAGAAGTGGAAGCAGAAGACAGCCAGTTCTACTGCAGGCCTGATAGAATCCCTCTGGGGGCCTGATCCGGCCTCTGGGCCGCATGTTTGACACCCATGCAATAGATGTTGTTTACCTTGACTTCTAGAAAGCTTTTGATGAAGTTCATCATCAAAGGCTCCTAAATAAGTTCAATAGTCATGGGATAAAAGGACACGTCCTCTTGTGGATCAAAAACTGGCTAATTAATAGGAAACAGAGTATAAATGGGCAATTTTCTCAGTGGAGGGTGGTAAGCACTGGGGTACCACAGGGGTCAGTACTGGGTCCGATGCTTTTTAACTTGTTTATTAATGATTTGGAGTTGGGAGTAAGCAGTGAAGTGGCTAAATTCGCAGATGACACAAAATTGTTCAGGGTGGTGAAAACCAGGGAGGATTGTGAAGCACTCCAAAGGGATCTGTCAAGGATGGGTGAGTGGGCACCAATGTGGCAAATGGGCCAAAAATTCTAACTATAAATACATGTTGATGGGGTCTGAACTGGCAGAGACTGACCAAGAGAGAGATCTTGGAGTCATAGTAGATAACTCACTGAAAATGTCAAAACAGCATGTGACTGCAATAAAAAAGGGAATATGCTGGGGTTTATTAGGAAGGGAATTGAAAACGAATCAGCCAGTATCATAATGCCCCAGAATAAATCAATGGTGTGACCTCATTTGGAGTACTGTGTACAGTTCTGGTCACACACCTCAGAAAGCATATTATAGCATTGGAAAAAGTTCAGAAAAGGGCAACTAGAATGATAAAAGGGTTGGAACACTTTCTCTATGAAGAAAGGTTAAAACGCTTGCAGCTCTTTGGCTTGGAGAAACAATGACTGCGGGGTGACATGATAGAGGTTTACAAGATTATGCATGAGATAGAGCAGGTAGAGAAAGAAGTACTTTTCTCCCTTTTCTCACAATACAAGAACTGATAAACCACTTGGGGGGGAGAATTGTATTTTTAATGCTCTCTTGCATATCAACAACAAAGTAGAAAACTAGCACATAAAAAGGGACTGGGTAGAACCTTTCTCCTGAACATCTACATGTTTATTTGGCAGCATTCCAAAATGGCTTCTTCCGCCTGCAGAGGTACTTTCCATCCTACCACTCCAGGCCTGTGAGGGATACTCGGTCAATGGTAGACAATGCCATTGGTTTGCAGAAGACCCAGGTTCATTCTGTGGCATCTCCAGGCAAAAAGCAGCAGGTGGCGGGAAAGAATTCCCCTGCTTGGAACTGTGGAGAACTGCTGCTAGTCAAAGTAGGCAATACTGAGGTAGATGGGACAACGGTCTGACTATTTTTTAAATGATCTTCCGCCCCCCCAAAAATCATACCTAATGTAAGCTCATATGACTCTGCAATTCCTTGGCACAACTGGGATATAATAATCTTTACGGCAATTCTATACAGTAGGCCAGCATGGTTACTCTCATATCATAGATGTGATGGAAGTCTGGAGCTAACAGAATAACAGCTTGCTAGCCTACCTAGTCTTTTCGATTATACCTGAAATGGGAATAGCTTGGTTCACAGCTTGGCCTCTTAGCCATTGTACTAACATGCCAAGGAATGTCCTTCAGCTTTGCAAGTACATGCATGAAACTGCCCTCTCCGCCACACACAAGCAGGAGTGCCTTGTGTTGGCATAGCCCAACCAGAAGAGCTCTGTATTTAATTCCCATGTACACAGGGCTATCAAAGTTTCATTTTTTTTAACTAATCGAAAGCTCCTGTCTGTGGTGTATATTTAGAAACATGAGCGCTAGTCCAAGCTGCAATCCAAAAGAGGAGATCAAGGGAAGGGAAGGAATTGTAAGGACCGCTTTGAAATTCAACACTAAAAAAGATCTGACATGTTTCTATCTGTAGGCATTTTTAGGTTGGGTTGAAAAATAAAAAGAAAACCTGTTTGTACAGAGAATGCTTGCGTGGCTTTAAGCCAAGACAGGAAGTCCATCAAAGCAAAGGCTGTGTTTGAAAGCAACAGAGTACCAGCACAAAACTAAAGCGGGGTGACGGAGGAAAAGAAATTAAAATGAGTTGTTTCAGCATCAGGGGTAGATTTTCTGCTCTTCTTGCAGACAGATGCATAATCGTAGATGCTTAGGGATCTGCCCTACCTCCAGGCTCCCTGTAAATAAAAGAAAAAACCTTGATATTGTAGAACTGGGGTGGCCAAAAGACCAGAAAGAAAGGTGAAGTCTAGTCTCTGCTGCAAGGCAAGACTATCAACCGTAACAAGCCCAACCAATCAACTGCTGTAATCTAGTTCCTAAAATGTGTCTTAAACAGACAGCAGATGTTTTACAACAATGTTCTTACAAAGCAAGTAACTGGTGGTGCCAAATATTTTGAAACTTCACATGGTTCAAACACTGGGGTGAGATTATTAACAGAGACTCATTGCAAGTGTTGAAGGATCTAAAATAGATCCTAGTATATTTCTGGGCACAGTTCAAAGCGGCAGTTGTGAATTACAAAGGTCTGAACAGCTTCAGATCTGAAGCAGCACCTTCTGTATGATAATTTTCTCAGTTCACTGAGATCATCATATCCCTGATGTGCTCCAAAAAGCAAAAGGTTGGACTACGTGATGCGTATGTTCTCTTCCAACTCTATGATTCTATGATCACTAGGAAACATGATGTGGGTGCCCCAGGACTGCAACTCAAGATTAGGTGGGCAGTTACTTTTTCTGTTGTGGAACCCTGAATTTAGAACACAGTTCCCAGATTTGGACTGGCTGACATCCACATTGTGTTCCTTTAGACACCAGATAAAATTACTCTGATCTTTCCTACCTTATGTGGTTATATACACATTTTCCTGGTGCTGAATGTTTGTTGTCGCTATTAATTTTATGTCTATGATGTTCTATTGTTTCATTGTATTTTACGTGGGGATTTTTTACTTTTCTGAGGCAACATATGTATGCAACGTATGGTAAACATTCTTATCATCGGCCCCGGTCACACAAGCGGGAAAACCCGCACTGGAAAGGAGGCGCTTTAGAGGTGGAGCTAAAAGAAGCGCAGGAGCATGATCTTATGGTCCCCCGCGGCTCTGTCCTCAGGCCGTCGGCAGCCGATCACACCAGGGAGGCAACAGCGTAGTCCCAGCAAAGCAACACGGCAGTACTGCATTACTGTGCATGCGCGGGTCACGGACGGCTGATGGATGCCACCGGCATGTCTCCGATCAGATGCCCGCCAGTGCCGCTACTTTTTAACGGAAGCTACTACCTTTTCCCCATTGCCTTTTAAATCTGCTTCTTCAGGCCGACGGTACGGGTTGGAGACGGGTGCGCTATGCTTCACAGGTGCTGTGGTATGATCATGCCCATTTGATGCGCCCTCAATCCATCCCTTTTGCAGGGAAAATCCTTCGTGTGACCAGGACCATCATCACCACTTGAATCCCACCTGACTTCTAAGTGGCTCAGAGTGACATGCTCAGGATTTTCCTCATTGCAGTACTGTGAGGTAAATTAAATAGCTTGATAATGGCTGCCCAAAGTCCTTCAGTAAACTTCACTGCTAAGCAGGCATCTGAACCTATGTCTTCTCAGTTCACATCTAGTATTCAATAGTTCTTCATAACAGCAACATTTTCAAAACAGAAGAACTCGTAAATTGGCCTGGGTACATCCCCAACTAATATCCTGTCCCTGAAGAAATGGGACAGAGAGCCAAACTACTCTTTACAAAATGGCTATTTTGGCACTTGGAAATGTGCGCAGAGAGAGGGGAGAATCATCTAGTGCTGCAGCAGTGTGGGCCCAATCAGGACTGGGCCCTCAAAGCATTTTTTATACATGGCTACATTTTCCTCTAAAATGGCATTGGTTACTGGTCCTCCTCCCTGGTTTGTCTATTGTTTGTTTATGCATTTTTTGTTTATGCATTTTAGTACATTATTTTATAATTTTAATGTTTTTAATTTTTCAAATGTTTTAATGTTTTGTATGTGCTGCCTTGGGGAGCATGACTGGGTAGAAAGACATCATAAAATGTTTTATCTAAAATAAATAAATAACATGTAGTTTGGCCCAAAGTACAAATATTTATGTATGCTGGAAGTGGCGGCAGACTTGATGCATGGAAAATAATACCAAAACGAAGTAAAATCTGATTGTTGCAATTAATTGTTATGAGTACCAGGTCCTGTAAATTCATATTAGTATGAGTTTTTGGCATATAAGGCAAAGTTGTACTTCACCATGTCTAAGAATTTTTTTTTTTAAAGTGGAATGAACCAGTCAGGATATGTTGAGTTGTAAGCCTGTCCCTATTGGAGTATTCTGGAAATTACTTTACTAGGCCAAAAGTAGAGAACCACTGCAGCATAATGACCAAGCCCTGATTTGAACATGGCACCGGTGTGGGGGGGGGAACCCTCACCTACAGGACTTGGACTCACAAAAAGTTTTGTTAGGCTGTTTGCTTTTGCTATAAACTTCCTGGGCCCTGGTCACACGAACGGTTTTGAGCCGGGAGAGGGATGGATCGGGGGTGCAGCAAACGCGCGCGATCCCACCGCAACATCTGGGAAACATTGTGCACCCGTTCCCGATCCAGCCCTTCAGGCCGAAAAGCCACATCTAAAATAAACCACCTACAGAGGTGGACTTACCAGCACGGCCGTGGGATCGCCAGCGCGTCCTTCTGCTGGCACACCCAAGACCCCTGGCCGAACTGTGCATGCTCACACATGTGCAGTTCAGCAGCCTCCGTCTCTGTCTCGTCGCTTTCTCCCCGGTCTCCCCGGCATCTGATCGTGCCAGGTAGCAATTGCGCGGCGGCTCACGGGATCTGTATGATCCCGCCACCGCATGTCTATTTTGGTGCGGCTTTCAAAAGCCGCACTTTGCCCGCGTTTCCCCCCCCCCCAATGTGGCAGGGACCCTGGATAGGCAAGTCATCCTCTCTTGGGACATAGCACTGCATTCCTCTGCTTTGTGGAGCCATCAGAAGTCTTTATAAGATCAGCATCCATTACATCAATCCCCTTCCTCATCTCATATCTGATGGGATGGTGGGACCAGAGTCAGTAATACCTCACAGAAGTCCTACCCTGTGAGTTTTCTTGTGGAATTAAAAAAAACCCAATAAATTCTCTCTCTCTCTCCCCCCCCCCTTTATTTTTGCTTCCTAGATAGCTCTGGGATCCTTTAGATGTTTAAATTTATTTAGATATTCACACCCTGTTTTTCTCCCCGATAAGGAACCAGAGTGGCTTACGTGGTTCTTTTCTCCTCCTCCATGCTCTCACAGAACCCCTATGAGCAGGGGTCATTTCGTAGAAAAAGAGGTGCAGGAGCTCATTAGCATAACTCATTAGCATAACTTATTTGCATATGCCAAACCCCCTGACCTCATCGGAAGTGTGTCAGAAGGCAACACCTACCACTCAAGCTCCACTGGACTGTCTTGGATTGCTAACTATTGGGAGGGGGAGAGAATGTGCAGATCTGTCCTCGCAGAGGAGGGAGAGCTTGTACCTGAATAAAACTTGGTCTTAAAGGTGCCAATAGACTGTTTTGGACCGGGGGGCCAGGGGGAGCCCTGCAATTTACCTGGCTGCTTCTTGCTCTGACTGAGGGCTGCTGGGAGCAGGGGGTTGGACTTGTTGCATGTGCCCGCCCCCTGGGCTCTTTACTGCCGGAGCTCCGCTCCTGTGCGCTCCTGCAGGAAATGACCCCTGCCTATGAGGCCAGTTAAGCCTAAGGTCATGCAGTAAGCTTCCATGGCTGCATGGGGATTTGAACCAAGGTCTCCCAGATCCTAGTGTGGCACTTTAAGTACTGCACAATACTGCACCATTGGTAGTTTTCTAAACACCACGAAACAGCCAAGGATTTCAAAGACTCCTCGACCACTCTTATGGAGGATGAAGAAATTAACAGATCATTTCCTTTCTGGAGTTGGGTCACATAAAAAAAACTTTTTTCACTATTATGAATATTGCTAAGGTAAATTGTTAAATGAGTAGATTAGGATTCTACTTGCATAGCATACATTTACATTTTTAAAAGACTAATTTATCCAATAGGCAAATGCTCAAATAGCTTCATCTCATTATGTCCTGCTGATAAAAATGGCCTTCCATTTATTCTCTTGATATCTCCCTTAAAAAACCAACCCTCACTAGGGTAACTCCATAATATTAATTAAGAAGGTAATACTACTAATGCCATACTATGCATTGGGTAGGAGACTACATAATATATAGCATAGGCATTAGTAGCATTGATTACCTGTCAGTTTAACTCACACCCTACTCACTGGCAGGGAATACTGAAGCCAAAACATTTGTGATTGTTATTGTGCTTTCAAACAGTTCAGAGATGTATGATGGGGGGGGGGGGGGGGGGGAGACAACTGGACATGTGTGATCTTGTGCTGTTTTCTTGCAGATACTCCCCCCAATACACACACACACACACACTATTGCAACTGGTGGCACCTTCAACTTAAAAGGGAAAATAGAAAAATTGCATTTTGTGTTGAAACATACTCTTTTGGTACCCTTTTGTTTCTTATATCAGCATAAATTTAGTCTTCATTAATGGCTGCTGACCTCCCCCCCCCCCCACACCCACACACTAGGATTGCCAAGCCATGCCTGGCAACCAGTGGGAGCTTTGGGGGCAGGGGTAGGGCTGGCATCATGTCCACTGCAATGTGACACAGCAGTGACACAGCATAGCTCTAGGAATTGTCGGAAATTTTATGGTAAAGCCATAGAATGTCCAGAGCTTTCTAGAACCACCCTATGTCACTTTCCCCCAGAAGTGACGTCTCCCATCATTCCTTCCAATGGCAATGGGCAATGAGGGCTGCTGGCAGGAAGCTGACAGCCCTACCCCACACATTCCCATCCATTAAAAAATTGTTTTTAAAGAACGATTAAAAGGGAGGTGTCTCAGGGCTTGCTGCAGTTTTCCTGGGACAAGGTACCTGCATTAACAACAAAAAAAGCAAAGAGAGTCAAACTCTCCCAGAGGTATGTCCATGTAAATAGGGCAAATCTATGAGTGATGTGTGCTTGAAAAGTAGGTCATGTTAATGATCCAACCATGACCCCTGGGAGATGGGTACTGTCTTGTCCAGTGATCAAGAAGATAGAGTTCACTGACTGGGCGGGCACAAAAGCTGCACAAGCTGCAACACAGAAGTAAATGAAACATATCCATCTTACCAAGGCATACCCAAGCTATGGCCCTGTAGCACAAACAGTTACAGCTGCTTGGTCTCATGTTTGAGTCAAACACCAAACAGCCACACTGAGGCAATCATTCATGCATAAGTAAGGAATCTGAACACAATAAGCTTGACCACTGCTCACATGCATGTCAGAACTCTCAGTATGCCTGTATGAAACCCTGTATGAATGTAAATGTCATCTTTCCACTGTGGAGGCTGTCCTGACGTGAAGCTGGTTCACAGCATACCTGTTTGTTCATCATTTGATGCTTGCAACATCAAGCAATGAATGAACATCTATGAATTACTTGCATGTGTGAATGGGCCTTTGGGGATATCTCTTCTCTCCAATATATAATAATCCTGTTTTGGGGTGGCAAGATTCCATGCTCTCCCTCAGCCATTGGCCTGTCAGCCGCCACTCAAGGGTACTCGCGTGCCATTGGCCGGGTGCTTGGTCTGCTCCTTTTCCCCGCCCACTCCCCCTTCAGTCACTGTGCCCTGTCAGAATTGCTGGCAAACGGCTTTCTCTCTTGACGAAGACGCTTTTCCTGTGTGGGACTAACTTTCCCCTAAGTGGCTGTTGGTAGGTGTCATGAAATGGCAGTTACCTGTGTTTGTAAGATGGCTGTGGTTACTTGTTTAAAATGTTCCCCCATAAGGTTTAATTGAGCTGTAGTTCCAGAGAGGGGCCTGCAGAGGTATCACTCACTGGGTTGAATGGGGCTTCCTCATCTGCTGGCCTCCAGTTCCCAGCTGCCCGAAGGCCAAAAAGTGCGGGAAGACAGGGACTGTCCCAAGGCAGTCTTCGTCCCTGGGAGCAGCAGAAATTCAGCCACTCCACAGTCAGCTGGACTGGGGAATGAATGGAAGTTTCCCTGCTCTCTTGGGCAAGAGACAGAAGCTGAAATACAGGTGAGCCCACAACTTCCAGAGGTAGAGTGTATTGTGTGTATGGAAAGATGATTGAGTTTAACCCCTGTTGATTTATGTCCCGTTGGTTCATAGTGTGTGCTTACTCCTACAGTGTGTGTGCACGCCATACCTATGTAAATAGTTAAATAAATTCTTTAATTTGGGCTAATAATCTGTGTTGTGCTTTGCCCACCTAGTCTCCCCCACTCTGCACAATACCAAGAGGAGGGAGTAGCCCAGGGAAGCAAGGAAAGACCAACCCTTGGGTTGCCAACTTTCCAGGGATCCCCCAAAGATTGGAGATTCTATCTCCAAATAGGGAGATTCGGCCAGAGGGGTCTCACTGTCCCTCTAAGAAGGCAGTGACAATTCTGTGAGTGGTGGCAGTGAACTTAAGGAGTGAGATACGCTCACGGGATGAGGATGGGAGGCAAACAGCTGAGTGGTAAACTGGAGCCCATTTCGCCACAGTAGGCAACCAAGCTTGGTTCAGACAAAGGAAGGAAACCCTTTGCAGACCTTTGTGAGGAACTCATTGGGGCCAGTCCTGACTAGGGTTGCCAGCTCCAGGTAGGGAGATTCCTGGAGATTTTCTGGTAGAGTCTATGGAAGCCAGGGTTTGGGGAGGGGAGAGGCCTCAGCTGAACAGAATGCCATATAGACCACCTTCCAAAGCAGTTATTTTCTCTTGGGGGGGGGGAGATCTGTTCTAGAGTTCAGTTGTGATACCTGGTGATCTTAAGGCTCCACCTGGAGGTTGGCTGCCCTAGGCATAGCAGTCAGTGCTTCAGAGCAGGGTCTGCTAGATCCAGGTTCTTGCTGTAGAAGCTGAGTGAGTGGGTGATTTTGGACCAGTCACAGACTTTCAGCCTAACCTACCTCACAGGGTTGTTATGCAAGTCAAAAGGGGAGAGAAGAATGATGTAAGCTGCTTTGGTCCCCATTGCAGAGAAGGACTACTTTTCCTCCTGGGAAAACATTGTTGCCAATCTCTAGGTGAGGACTGGAGATCACTCAGAATTACAACTGCTCTCCAGATGGCAGAGATCAGTTCCCCTGGAGAAGATGGTGGACTCTGTGGCAGTCAGGGCTTCAGAGCATGGAAAATGGTGGACTCTGTGGCAATCAGGGCTTCAGAGCATGGAAGAGGCTGCAGGTGTGTGTGTGGGGGGGGAATGGGAAGCTGAAGAGAGAGGGGGAAATAAAGGTAGGTTGATGATTGGCTGGGAAGGGGATAGGGTTGCCAACTCCAGGGGGGCTGAAATCAGAGGGGCAGATAATGGCAGGTTGATGCTTGGATGGGAAGGAGACAGGGTTGCCAATTCCAGCTGGGGAAATTCATGGAGATTTGAGGGGTGGAGCCTGGAGAGGGTAAGGTTTGAGGAGGGGTGGGACCTCAGACAGGTACAATGCCATAAACTCCACCCTCCAAACCAGCCCTTGCTTCCTGGGTAACAATTGTTGCCAATCTTCAGGTGAGGGCTGAAGATCACTGAAAATTACAACTGCTATTCAGTTAGCAGAGGTCAGTTACTCTGGAGAAAATAGTGGACTCAGTGTCATTATACCCTGCTGAGGTCACCACAGCACATTGACTCTGAGTGCCCAAGGCCTTGGCACTCACCCAGAGCCTCTTTCTAGAGCTTGTTGTATTTATTTCCACAATGGGCGGGCCTTATTTCTAGTAACATTATAAACCAGAGGTGTCAAATATGCAGCCCGAGGGCCGGATCAGGCCCTTGGAGGGTCCCAATCCAGCCCTCAAGGCCCTGGCTGTTTTCTACTTCGTTCTAGTTCTACTGCTGCTGCCACATCACAACTTGCTTTACCAGTCTCTCAGTCGCACAGGAGAGACAGATAGGCAAGCCTCTCTGGTGTGATTGAGAGAGTCTGATAAAGAACTGGCTGAGGCTCCTCTTCCTCCTCCTCTTAGTGGGGGGAGGCAACAGCCAGAGCTTGCTTCCTGGCCAGGCAGCAGTAGACAAAGGGAAGCCTTTCTTTCCTTCCATTCGCTGAGACTCCTCCCTGAAGGGAAGGAGGGAGGGAACAAGGGAGAGCTTGCTTTGCTGGACTGCCTCAATTGCACGGGAGAAATACCAAGCACCTTTAAGACCAACAAAGTTTTGTTCAAGGTATAAACTTTTTTTTGTGTGCGTTTTGTTGGACTCTTTATGCCAGGGCTCTCCTGGGTGCCACTGGATTCCCTCCCCCATTTCACTGTGTTCATGCTATCATGATTCAGTCATTCTCAGTAAGAAAGCAATGTGAACTATTTAGAGGAAGAATAACAACAAGCCAGTGGGGTGGGTTAGGCTGAGAGTGTGTGTCCAGACCAAGTTCACCAGCACATTTCCTTTGTAGGAAGTTGTAGTTATTTCTCTGGGGAAGACTATAGTTTTGTATTTATTTATTTATTTTTATTTATTAAATTTCTAACCCGCCCTCCCGCTGAAGCGGCTCAGGGTGGCTTACATACAACATACAGTTTAAAACCAGCAAGAACAAAATAAAATATAATTCCATAAAAATTCCATAAATACAGTAAACTATTTAAATATGATGGCATCATATCATAAAGTGCAAGTGCTACTCGACTGATGAAATCAATTTATTACTGGAACGCCCGGCAGAACAGCTCCGTTTTCATGGCTCTGCAGAATTGCTGGAGGTCCTGCAGAGCTCTGATCTCAGCAGGGAGCTCGTTCCAAAGCATTGGCACCACCAGGAAAAATGCCCTGGTCCTAGTTGCCACCAACCTGGCGTCCCTAGGCCCAGGGGGAGCCAGGCAGTTTTGAGTTCCAGATCGCAGTGCTCTCTGGGGGACATACGGGGAAAGGCGGTCCCTCAGGTAAGCAGGCCCCTGACCATATAGGGCTTTAAAGGTCAAAAACAGTGCCTTGAAGCGAATCCGGAACGCTATTGGCAGCCAGTGCAATGACTTTAGCACAGGCTGGATGTGCTCCTGCATAGGGAGGCTCATCAACAGCCTGGCCGCAGCGTTTTGTACTAGCTGCAGCTTCCAGAGTTGCCCCAAGGGCAGCCCCATGTAGAGAGTGTTGCAGTAGTCCAATCTCGAGGTGACCATAGCATGGATCACTGAAGCCAGATCATCACATTCGAGGAAGGGGACCAACTGCCTAATCAGCCAAAGATGGAAAAAGGTTGTCTTGGCAGTGGCTGCTACCTGGGCCTCCATTGTCAGGGAGGCATCCAGGAGCACTCCCAAACTCCTGACCCTCGGCGCTGGCACCAACGGCACCCCACCAAAGGCCAGAAGTGGGACCCCTAACCCCAAACCGCTCCGATTCAATTTCAGTTGGCTCAGCCTAAGCCATCCCACCACGTCCTGCAGTGCCCGGTCCAGATCTTCCGGGGTAGAGCCAGACTGACCGCCCAACAACAGATAGAGCTGGGTGTCATCTGCATATTGATGGCACCCTAGCCCATGCCTCTGGGCAATCTGGGCAAGGGGGTGCATATAGATGTTAAATAGCACTGGGGGGCGCACTGCCCCTTGCGGCACTCCACAGACTAGTGGGTGCCTTTGAGACAGCTTCTCCCCAAGTGCCACCCTTTGTCCCCGACCCTGGAGAAAGGAGACAGGCCATTGTAAGGCCAGCCCCCGGATCCTCGCGTCGGCAAGGCAGTGGGTGAGCAGCTGATGATCAACCATGTCAAATGCCGCTGACAGATCTAACAACAGCAGCACCACTGTCCTGATCCAGATGCCTCCAGAGGTCATCTGTGAAGGTGACCAGTGCTGTCTCCGTCCTGTGACCCGGGCGGAAGCAGGATTGGAAAGGATCAAGCATGGAAGTGTAATCCAGAAAGCTCTGCAACTGTATTGCCACCGCCCTCTCTATTAATTTGCTCAAGTAGGGCAATTCAGCCGGGTCCAAACATGTTTTTTTTAGGAGAGGGTGGACCATCACTCCCTTGAGAGCCCCTGGGAACAGGCCCTCAGCAAGGGACCTGTTGATAATGTTCCAAAGGGAGCCTCAAAACCCCTCGTGGCCAGCTTTAATTAGCCAGGAGGGGCACGGATCAAGGATGCATGTGGATGGGCATACAGTTGAGATCAGTCTGTCAACTTCCTCTAGGCTGAGTGGACCAAAATAATCCAGAATTGTAGACAAACACATGGCCCTCAGTCTCTGTCAGGATTCCTTCTCATGTTCTTGACCAGCCCATGAAGCAACTTATGTACAAAAGCTTGCAATGCCCAGCCATTTCATGTTTTCCCCTGGGTCCTAGGCTCTGAGCATGAGATTTCTGTAATGAATGTCAATAAATCAAAACAGATACACACCTGAACATCATACTCAAGATTGCTACAGCACAGACATTTCAATGCAATAATTCAGAGCAAGCGGTGTCAGTTATCAGAGACCATTAAATAGAAAAAATATTGCAAGAGTGCTAGTATTTAAGCATGTTTTATTTAAAGTTAAAAAATATTTAATTGTGTTTGTGTCCTTTATAAAGTTTATATCTCCGCTACCTGGCATTACTTTTTATGACAAACATGGCCCGGCCCAACAAGGTCTCATTTATGTCTTGCTCTTTTCTACTGCTGCAGACAGACTAATATGGCTACCCATCTTGATCCGTTAAAGATAGAATGTCACTGATAAAGTGTTCATATCAGTTACTCTTTTTAGCTGAGAGTGGCAAAGGGAAATGCCAGCGGGATATTAAATTGCTGCTGTCTTTTATTAATTATTCTGTGGTTTCCAAATTGAATTGTCTGATTTTTAGGATGTCCCATGGTTTTCTGTTGTTTGTGCTTTCTTGTAGATCACTTTGAGGACCATATGGTGGCGTAGTCACACATACAATTTTTTTAAAAAAACTACACTTTTCAATGGGAACAATTCATGCATTCCTGATTTGTTGCACCAAAGGTGCTGCATTCACAATCCCTCTTGTAAATGTTATTTAATTTTTGAATGCTTTCCTACACCACTTCGGTGTAGTGGTTAAGTGTGCGGACTGTAATCTGGGAGAACTGGGTTTGATTCCCCGCTCCTCCACTTGCACCTGGCTGGATGACCTTGGGCAAGCTGTAGTTCTGATAAGAGTTGTTCTTGAAAAAGAACAGTTTCTGTCAAGAGCTCTCTCAGCCCCACCTGCCTCACAAGGTGTCTGTTATGGGGAGAGGAAGGGAAAGGAGTTTGTAAGCCGCTCTGAGACACCTTCGGGTAGTGAAGGGCAGGGTATAAATCCAATATCTTCTTCTCTTCTTCAAACACACTTCTTCCTAAGTGGAAATAAACTACCATATCTGACAGAAGATCCTATCAGCTCAGTCTTTTCTCTGACACATTAGTTTTAATCTTGTAGGGAGTTTGGTTATTTATTTACTTTTAATTTAGGGGAACATTTGAACATGAAATGTTACACCTGCCGATGGGAGTGGCACACTCTATTCTTATAACCTCTGCACTTCCTTACCCTTATTCTATTGTGTGTGGGGCTGGGGCTCAATGGTACAACATCTGCTTTGAATGTAGTTGGTCCCAAATTCAATCCTTCTGGTATAGGCAATGTGAAAGATCTCTGCCAGAGAAACTGGAGAGCTGCTGCCAGTCAGAGTAGACCCTAGTAACCTTGACAGACCACCATAATGCAGTATCATGTGTAGACCCAAGGCTAACGTGGCTATCCAAATGTATAATATATAGACCTTTCAGATTGCCAGCATCCCTTCAAACACAATGCCTTTCAATGTAATCAGCCCGGCTGCCACTGAGTATACTGTAAGCAAGTGATGTTCATGGGTAAAAGCCCACTATCAGTGTTGTCGCTTGATAAATGAGGTAATAATGTAATAACAGTAGTTCACATTCTTCTTTGAATGTTAAGGAATGCATTCCTGAGCAAGAAGGAGGGAAATTTGTGTTCCATTGACTTTTCATGAGATTTGAGTTTTGCTGTGAAAGTTACTATGTCAGGGCATGAAAAACGTTTTCTAAGAACCAGCTCTACACTCATATATTTTTATGCCTCTTTGCAGCCATTTTGATGCTCTAAGGCAAGCCCTACTATGCTGTGGTACACTGGCAGTTTCATTGCCCGAGATGTTGCACAGGAAGACTTGGCCCTAATTAATCTTTTGTAGCATGTAGTCACCCATGGCTACTGAGGACAGAATGAGGATGGAGATCGACATTGGAATGACCACCACACTGAAAATTGTAATGCACTTTGGAGGGATGGTATCTGCACTTAGCTTTGCATCTGCATACCAGGTGTGCACTCCCATGTGGTCTATCTGCACTTCATTACTTTAATTGGGAAAGCTCATCCTCCTCCATGTATTGCCCTTACTTGTCAACTGAGAGCAACTGTATTATGGCAAGGGAACATTGGCATAGTTGCTTGGGAGATGCACTCTCTGTTTCCCCCAACAATTTCACACCGCTTGAAAGGGAGCACAAAAACTGACAAAAGGGGGATTACCTTTCTGCGCAAGGTGAAAGTAATTTTTTGAACAAACAAATACTGTTCCCCACTGCATCTAACTACTAAAAAATAATCCCTCAATATGTTGATTGTCAAATGAAAAATCTGATTATATGCAAAATAACATACATGGTGTATTCCTTTTATCAGTTCCACAGTGTCCAAAGATAACACACCTCAAGATTTGTCAGGAACAGAAAAGATTGTGTGTTAAGGAACCACACACCAATGCACGAACATCCGATAGCAACACTGTAAAGAGGTAGCGATTCAGCCCCTGACCTTGAAACAGCATTAATACTTAAGAAGTATGTATATATACACACATATTAGAAATTTTGAGCAGTAATATATTCACGTAAAATCGGGGCTGTCATCTCAAGCTACAAGTTAGAAAGTTATTACTTTTAATACGCCACTACCTCAGGCCCATACTGTTATGTAAAAGAAAAATAACCTTGTGTGACAGTTTAACATTGATCGATGGGCCTGCCAAACGCAAAGAGATAAATAAGCAGGTGATGAATAAACAGCACTTCAAGTAAAGACATTACGCCGCATGCATAAAACGACGCCAGGCACCTAGGAGCCGTGGGTGGCCGAAGGTTAGCCATTTCATGCCCACTCAGTAAAGCAGACTTAATCGCTTCCAATATTTTCTGTTAAAAAGCACGCTTAATGAGCCAATTTCACAAGCCCAGAGAAACTGATTATTATCTCCGAGTTCCAACAGAGTTGGTTGTTTTCCAAGAGCCGGGTTTTCCTTGACGGGATAAAAACCTTTTTAGAAAAAAAAGAGGCTAAGGAAGCAAGGGGGGAAGGGGGAAGACAGACATAGCTGGGGAAGGGAACGCTAGATGGAGATGTTGCTCTGCCATCTGGAAATTAGGTCTGGCCTCCAACAAGATCTGTGAGACGCTGGCGAAGTTGACTGTAAATAAAACAGACAGTGGTCACCTGAAGATTTAGCAGTCTTAAATCCTTGCTTATCTGTATTTTTTTCTGGCACATCTTATTGGACTTTGTGGCACTAAAAGAAGATTGTAGTGTCCATTTCAGCTTAAAATCTTACAGTCATTGAACACCACAGAAATATTTTAAATATGAAAACACTTTTGAATTATCACAAATTTCAGCACCTTGGTTAATTCTAGATGGTTCAAGGTTCACCACCTGGTAGCTTTCAAATTATAAGGGAAGCTCTAAAGAATGTAGGGAAAGCTTATAAGGGTCATGGGAGCACACATTTCCTCTGGCAAGGGTGATCTGATGCTCATTCAAATCCAGGCCTGACCAGAAACAGGTAACTAAAGTGTATCATAGGAAGCTGAAGCCACAATAAATTCTATAATAAAAAACCAAGGTAGGAGTTATAGGATGGGGTAAGAGAGAGAATGAGAATGTACCCACTTTCAAAAACACTATGGTAATAATAATTTACTTTTAAAATGACGTACTGGCCTGTCACAACTGGAAGCCCTCAGGGAGAAAATGAGGGTGGGGCCTAGCATGCAAGTGCCACACTGACACACTTATGTCACTTCCGGTAAAAACTGGAAAGGATGTCTATGAATGCTACGTACGCTTTATGATTTTACCACAGAGTTTGTGTGAAATGCTAGTGCATCTAAACGTCACTTCTGGTTTTAGCAGAAGTGACATCAGTGCTCTGGTGCAATGCTGGTTCACAGTCCATTCCCCTCAATTTCTACCCACTAGTCCTTTTGCTATAATGAGAGGCCCGTTATCATTCCCTACCTCTGTCTGATGGTACACTTCCTGAATCTGATGAAGGGCCATTAAGGTGTCACAAGACTCCTTTTCATTCTTTTTTCAGCAGACAAACGTGGTTACCCCATATGAATTTGATATTTGCTCATTACACTGTATGCCCACATGGAGCTCTTTTCTCCTGCTCTTAGTGTTTGAAAGAAACAACAGAAACCATAGCTATGTTGGTCTTAGACTTAGTGAACTACCTCACATCCCAATCTAGAATGTGGCTGAATGAGATCCCTGGGGTTGAAAAGAAATTATGGTATCTGCTCAGTTGAAAGTCATATTTATTATTATTTATTTACAAAATGTATACATTGCCTCTCCAAAGACCTGTTCAAGGTGTCTCTAAAGATAAACACAATACAATAAAACTCTAAAAACAGCAAATATTAAAAAATTAATTTCAAAACAGGCCAGATTTGAGGCATACCATTAACACAACTAAAAAAAAGTGGAACCCATCAGTAAGAAATGTTTCAACCTGGTGCCTAAAGGCACCACCAATGAGCCACAAGGAGGAGGCACCACCAATGAAAAAACCCTGACCGATTTCACATAAGAGCTGCGCCACGGTCGCACCTCCCTTTGCCCCGCTTCTATTGGTCAATATCCCACTCAAAGCCGCGCAGCCGCATCTTGACCCACAGCTTCGCCCGATTTTCCCCGTAGTTTCGTGATCCTAAAAAAAACAGAATCACAAAACCGCGGGGAAAATCAGGCGAAGCTGCGGGTCAAAATGTGGCCACACAGCTTTGAGTGGGAAATTGACTGATAGAAGCGGGGCAAAGGGAGGTGTAACCACGGCGCAGCTCTTGTGTGAAATCGGTTCCTGTTTCTCATTGACACTTGCCTCACCTTTGAAAGTAGGAAGCATAGGCCCATAACTGGGTATGATAGTATCCTCATGTCCACTACAGGGACACCGCTGCCATTTTAAACTGATCCTGATTGGCCCACTGCACAATGGGCTGAGGAGCTCTGGTCCCATACCTGTGCAACTTTTCAAGTGCAGAAACACTTTAAAATGGTGGCAACATCCCCATGGTGGATATGGGGACAGCATCATGTCTAGCTTGGGCCACAGAGATAATTGTTCATGGCATGTGTGCACTCATTGGCCCACTATCTTCATTGATTTAACAGGTTTTGCAAGTTTTCACAGCCCCTCAATCACTGGGTATGGCTGGAGAGTGAAATGACAAAATATAGAGATATGTACCTACTTGGTAATCTAGCTATCCTGCCAAAGAATGACAATTTTGCCACATTTGATCAGTAAGTTACTTGATCAGAAATCTAGGGAAATAATCAAGTGGTAAGATTCTTCACATCAACTCAGATAATACAGATGAATGATCTACCAGATGGTTTTACATACACTGTGGTGACGTACCACTCAGTTCACATAACAGGGCTAAAGAACTGAGTGTGTTTATTCTACAGGCAATGATAGCCACATCAGACTACCTTGAACTCCACACTCTCCAAACACAGTTGAGATTTTGATTGTGCCCCCCTCATTTTCCCATTTGATTTAAAGATCCACTGGTCTCTGAGATATGGAAGCTTTCATTATTTGGCCTTTCTTACACAACCATGTTTTCAAACACTCAAAATTTAAGAACATAAGAGCCCTGCTGGATCAGTTCAGTGGTCCATCAAATTCAGCATCTTGTCTCACACAGTCGCCAACCAGTTCCTCTGAAGGGCCAACAATAGGACATAGAGGCTGAGGCCTTCCCCTGATGTTGCCTCCTCACCCTGGTATTCAACTGTTTACTGACTGAATGTGGAGGTTCTCTTTAGTCACCATAACTAGTTGCTAGTGATAGACCTCCATGAATCTGTCTGTCTAATCCCCTTTTAAAGGTGTCTATGCCTATGGCCATCACTACCTGTAGCAGTGATTCCACATTTTAATCAACTGCTGTCTAAAGAATTATTTCCTTTTGGCCATCCTGAATCTACTATCAATCAGCTTCATTGGATTCCCTCCAGTTCTAGTATTTTGGCAGATGGAGAAAAAGTTCTCTTTGTCAACTTTCTCAACTGCATGCATAATTTTATATGTTTCTGTCGTGTCCCTCCTTAGTCATCTTGTTTCTAAATGGAAAAGTCCCAGGATCTTCAGCTTTTCCTGATAGGAAAGGTGCTCCAACCCCTAATCATCTTGGTCACTCTCTTCTGTGCTTTTTCAAGCTCTGTCATGTCCTTTTTGAGATACGGTGACCAGAACTGAACACAGTATTCCAAGTGAGGCTGTACCACAGATCTATACAGGGGTATTATACTATTGGATGTTTTATTTTCAATCCATTTCCTAATAATCCCAAAGATAGAGTTTGCCTTTTTCATTGCTGCAGCACACTGGGTTGACACTTCATTGAGCTATCTACTATGATCCCTACGTAAGTTTGCCAGCCCCCAGTTGAGAGTGGGGGATCCCCCAATTTCACAGGCCCCTGCCCCACCTCCAACAGCCACAACCAAGTGTGTTGTCCCCAATGTGCTGTCCTCAAAATACCAGAGCATCCCCATGATCAGGGGCGTCATGCACGGTGACGTTGCCCTGCCCCCCTACTCCCGGAAAGCTCCTTCCACCCCTCCACCAGTGAGAGCAAAGGACCTGGCAACCCTATTCCTAAATCTCTTTCTCTCAAAGTCTCAGCAAGTTCAGACCCCATTAGCATATACTTGAAATAGGATTTTTTTTGTTCCAGTCTGTATCATCCTACACTTACTAACACTGAATGTAATTTAGCCAGTTGCCTTTCCTGTATTTGTATCAGGCTTAAAATAAAGGACCAATTGTTGCTTATGCTTCAAAGGGGTTCCCATTTGCTACAGCTCAACTTGGTTTTCCTAGTGGCAAAATATAGGGGATCTAAAAATTCAGCCATTTTGAAAATGGGGACCCCTCCCACACACACAAATGGGGCTAATAGGGAGCCATATTCGCCCCCAGGGGAGCTCTTAGTAACTTCCCACTGGCAGCAAGGAGAGTTAATTATAAGTTTCCTGGGAGAAAGAATGGAGTCCTTGAGAGCCAGAGCGGGATGATGGTTGGAAAGGGGGAAGAGGCGTTCACATTAGGGAGCCATTGCCTCTCTTGGGCAAATGGCTGAGCACCTCCCTCCAGCTGCACAGCCCCATTGTGAAAGCACAAAAACCCCACACAGGGTTATTGTCACCAGAAGCAGTTAGTCAATCGTCACTTAGGATTGAAACCCCCAGCAACTAAACCTCAGTATATAATTAACTCATCTATCAAAAAAAAAAAAAAATGGAAGCAAACTCTTGTTGGGTTCTAAATCAGGAGGCAAGTTAATTATTTTTTATGAATATTCATTGAAAAACTTGTACAATTTCCAAACGAGGCCCTTCAATTACTAATCAGTTAACTAAATAACTCACACACCTACCTTTTCCTCAGGAGGAAATGGCTTAAAAGATGCCACAGGCCCCTCAAAGCGGGTTAAAAATAAAGGAGGGGGGGAGAAGAAATCAGTAGAAATTTAAAGCTGAACAAGGAGATGTGCCAACAATTTGTACCAAATCATTTCTACGGCTTTTTTCATGTTAAGGTACATATCCACACAAGTTATATGTACGTGCAAAGGACAGCATAGTCCAGGGCTCTATTTGTTGTTTCTACCACAACATTTTCCATTTTTAGTACAATCTGTGATGTTTCTTGGAGGGCAAGGGGATATTTTAATATCTCCACGTTGTTACTAAGTGTTCCCTAAAGTGAAATTCAAGCTGAACTCAGCAGGTCTTGCTCAAATGAAAAACATAAGAGAAGTAATGCAGTGCAATCCTAAACACAGTGCAGTCCAGTAAAGTCAATGGGCTTAGAAAGGTATAATTCTGTTTAGGACTGCACTGTTAATCCTCTGGTTCCTTTCCCGCACAATGCCTTTGGTGCGTTATAAACACCATCTCACCCGACAACTCTTTGCAGACAATAGCTTTGATTCAACAGTAACATGTTCAGAGAAGCACTTATAATGGAAAGAAGTGTCTCAGGAAGGCCATTTCTTACCTATTTGCACGGGAATCATGCAAATATAATTATTGAATGCCCTGATCATTTAGTGATAGGCGATGACAGAGCACAGCATTTTTCCAATTCCAGGCCAATACAATACATAGCACAAATAATTCAGTCTCTTTGCCAAATTAGAAAAAAAAATCAAAACAATGGAATTACATCTTTTTCACAGTTAAAGCTGAGCAGTTTTCTTCTGATAGGGTATACTATGCTAGACTGCAGAAATCCATTCAAATACCTATTGAGAAGGTCCAATAGTTACATTTAAAAGACGACATGTACTCTATCCCATATATGTTGATGTTTAATCCCACTAGTGAAAACAGTTCCAGTTACAACTTTCTCCAGTGCATCAAAGCATACCTGTCAGAACTGATAAATCTGGAGCTTAGCAGATGATCTAGGAAAGAGTTGTTCATAAGGTGAAATCAGGCCTGTTTTATACAGTAAGCTGTTTTATACGGCCAAGAAGAATGGAAATTACCTATTGAGTCACTTCCTGTTGGTATATATAGCTTGCAGAGTGCTCTGGGCTTTAAAGCAATGAAGCTTATCTGGTCACAAAGTGTGTGTATGCGCGAGCAAGAAACAAAAGTTACACAGAGGCACGTTATATTTGCAAGCTAATAATAGGAGTTTATTATATGAACTCCATTCTAGATATGAAAGAGGAGAGATAGGTCCTCTAATCTGATCTAACTAGCTAGATGGATTGAGATACAGGAAAGCATCCTGCCCTCCTGTTGCCAAGATGGATTCAGGCAAAGTGTGTGGATAGAGTGAGAGGGAAGAAGTGGAAAGAAGAGAAGCTTTTCCCTAAGAGTACCAATCTACACATCAAAGGGGATAGTATCAGAGAGAGAAGGAAAGGATGCTGATTTTCCGAGCCTATCTGTCTCTCTGACTCTGTTGCAGTCTTCCTATGTAGTCTCAAGCAGGAGACAGCGTAAACAGTCCTCCGCTTCCAACACATCCCCTGCTAAACTGGTAGCTGCAATACCACCCTTTGGCCATCTGCAATGGTGGTGCTGCTGTACCTCAAAAGCAAGCCAGCAGCTCTCTCCTCCAGCAAGTTATCATGGTGGAACAGAAGATAAGAGACCTAGATTCCTGAGTTTAAGATCCCTGGGATCTCATAACTAAGCTATTGGTTGCTAAGTCAGGGTTCCTGCCATAGTGGCTTCAAAGGGAACTTGTTCCTGTCACTTTGCAGAAAACCTTTTCTGTGAGAGCCTATGCATATAGTCAGCTGAGAGCAGAATGGTCTCAGGAAAACCCTGCATTAGGTGGCCACTATCCCTGACAAGATTTCATTGGGACTTGATTTATTTATTGCACTGTGTGCAATTCTGGTCACCACACCTTAAAAAGGATATTGTAGCTTTGGAAATAGTGCAGAAAAGGGCAACTCGAATGATAAAAGGGTTGGAACACTTTCCCTATGAGGAAAGGTTAAGGCGCTTAGGGCTCTTTAGCTTGGAGAAACGACGACTGAGGGGTGACATGATTGAGGTTTATAAGATTATGCATGGGATAGAGCAGGTCGAGAAAGAGGTACTTTTCTCCCTTTCTCATAATACAAGAACTCGTGGGCACTCCATGAAATTGCTGAACGGTCAGGTTAGAACAGATAAAAGGAAGTACTTCTTCACCCAAAGAGAGATTAACACATGGAATTCACTGCCACAGAAGATGGTGGCGGCTACAAGCATGGACGGCTTCAAAAGGGAATTAGATAAGCATATGGAGCAGAGGTCCATCAGTGGCTATTAGGTATAGATAGGGACTCTGGGGCAAGTGATGCTCTGTCATCTTGGTGCTTGGGGGGGTCAACAGTGGGAGGGCTTCTAATGTCCTGGCCCCACTGGTGGACCTCCTGATGGCACTGGTATTTCTGGCCACTGTGTGATACAGAGTGTTGGACTGGATGGGCCTTTGGCCTGATCCAACAGTGGCATCTCTTATGTTCTTATGTTCTTATGTTCTTATTTATACCCCACCCTCCCCACCAAAGCAGGCTCAGGGATTTGTCAGAGAATGCAGGATTCAGCAATGAGTACATACCAGAAAGTTCCACTTCCCCAGCATTTCATAGTGTTTGCTGAAAAATAAATGTATTTATTTATTAATTAAAACATTTATGTCCTGCCTTTCCTCTTCCCCTCAGAGACACAGCAAGATTTCAGGGCTGAGTTCCTATTCCTTAGAGCACGGGTATCAAACAAACATTGAATTGGATTCAGTATTCAACTGGGAGCCAGTGCATCCGGCGGAGCACCAGTAGTATATGGGTTTTTCCTATGAAGACACATGCCACTGCATTCTGAACCAGCTGAAGTTTATGGGTCAATCTCAAGGGTAGCTCTGTGTACAGCGAATTAAAGTAATCCAGCCTGGAGGTGACCATTGCATGGATCACTGTGGCTACATCACAGGAGAGAGGCAGGGAACCAATTGCCTGACCTGACGAAGATGGAAAAATACTGATCTGACTGTCAGGTTCAACAGCAAGTAAATCTCCACACATGTTTCCAGGGAAGCGTTATGCTTTATTAGACTACAGGTCTGTTACCATGTCCACAGGGTTATTGTTAGGAATGACAATAGGGCGGAAACATCCTTACATATAGCAGGATGAGGCAAATGGCTAAGCAAATTAAATCTGAGCGCGCGCGCGGGAATTCTCCCGGCAGGAGGTTAGATAATAAGCGGGAGAGTCTCAGTGCTCCACGAGAGCTGAAATATTCACACCAGCAGTGGAACGCAAGCCCTCCCCCTGTCACAAGGTCAGACAGATAGCTCAGTCTGGCAGCACTGGTTCTCACGGTCTCCCTATCGCTGTTTACAGCAAGTGGGCAGAGCAGCGAGCAAGCTATGAGGTGTGCGCCGTAGCGCCAGGGTCAGAGAAGGGAGCAAGCAAAACATGGCAGCTAGCTGACACTGGCAAAATTTGCGATTTGAGCCTCCACTGATAGTGAGGCATTCAAAATCATGCCCAAACTCTTCACTGTTGACACCAGTGTTAACAATGCCCCATCAAGAGTTGTGAGTTGGATCCCTAATTCCACCCCTCCCCAGCTCAGGCACAGGATCTCCATCTTTGATGGGTTTAATTTCAGTCAACTCTGTTTTAACCACGCAGCCACAGCCTCCAAACCCTTGGCCAAAATATTTGGGACAGTGTCTGGCTGGCCGTCCATCAACAGATACAGATGGGTGTCATCAGTGTACTGGTGACAACCCAGCCCAAAGCTCTACACCAGCTGGGCAAGGGAGCACATATAGATGTTAAATACTATGGGAGAGAGGATCGTTGTTTGCAAGACACCGCATACCGATGGGTAACACAGTGAAACCTTCTTCCCAAGCACCACCCTCTGTTCTGGATTAATCTGCATCTGCATCGATTAATGAGTGATGGCAATGTTTATGCTAGAGGAGTGCATGGGGAAAAAATACGGTATTTTTCAAGTTCAGGTAAATCAAACCTGAAATATATCAATAAATTCAGGAAATACTGGGCACTGTCAAAAATATTTGGCTTGCCAGTAGAGCATGTCAGTTTCACTCCGCCTCTGTTTCCAAGTGGGGTGGGAATGAAACTGACCTGCTCTCCCTCCCCTGAGCTTCCTGAGTCATCCCGCCACCACCTCCCCTCCTCTTCCCTCCCCAGCTGGCCTGCCAAGGTGGGCCGTCTGGAGAAGCAAAGAGAGAAGAGGTTTATAGGGGCTATGGGATACAATGGAGCTATAGGATACAATGGGGCTATAGGATACAATGGAGAGATCATGCCCACTTTAAACCCCTTCTATCTTCACTTCCCTAGCTGGCCAGTCTTGGCAGGATGGCTGGGGGAAGCAAAGACCAATTGGGGAGGCATCTTTAAATGCCTCCCTTTCGCTTCCCCTTCCCAGACAGTTCCTCCAGCTGACCTTACCTTTTCTGAGGAGGCGCACCACTGTGGCACATCTCTCCAGCAAAGGGAAGGTGTTTAAACTTTTAAACACTTTCCCCCTTGCCTCTGGGGTTCTTGCCGCCTCTGTGGCGGAACTCTCCAGCCAAAGGAAGGTATTTAAAGTCATTCAGGGAATCCATATTCGGCCAGCTGAATCAGATCAGAGAATCGGATTTGGCTTTCTATGTGCTTGAATAATGCCAAATTGGCATTATTTGGGTATTTCTTCATTTCGGCCAAACTGAATGCACATTCCTAGATTATGCTTTGTGCCAGCTTGGTTTCAACTCTGTTTTCAGATTTCTGTTCATTTTCAGTTTTCTGCAGTTCAAACCCTATTGCACTGTTTATTGTATGTCCCCTTCCTCTTGATTTAAATTGCTTCTCTTACACCATGCACTGCCTTCAATGATCAACACATGGTCACCAACCAAGAATACAGTAGCTATAACATTTACACTAGACTTGAGGCAAGATTCCAGACCCAGCTTCCTGTTCTATATATTCTCCTTCCAGGAGAAAGAGAAGGGGAAAATGAGCCAGAGGTCATCTCCTGTTACCAGCACTATACCCAGAGTTGGAACTGTACCCGGCACAGAAATATTACTTACACCATTCTAGATCCAATACTACTTTCCTGTGGTGAAGAATAAACATCACTGACTCATCACAGTTTAAAGGTACAGCTTTTCCCACCCACACCATACACTCTATGAATAAACTATCAGCTAAAACGACATTTTGAGAGTCCAAAGTCAACTTTTACTTAGCCATTTTTTCCTACAACTCATGGCATATATGCAGGTTCTTTGGCATTTTTTTTAGCAGCAGGAGCAATCTCTCATACTTTCAGCAGTGCTCTGAATTTACTTTTTTTGTATTAATGATTTCACCAAGAGGAGTGGGGGAAAGTGTACTGTGAATGTAGGATGGCCATATGGAAAAGACAATGAAGTTTAGTAATTAAAACTGAAAAGGGAAAGAACTATGCAGTAATTAGAACACTGATTAATCAGCTGATAATTTTATCTTGATTAATGCTGCTGCTTTTCCTCTTGTTATTGACCTAGGAAAGGTAGGTTTAGACCAATTAAATATAAATTATTCCCTTTTTCACATTCCAGAGAGATCCCAGCTTTCACAGTCACACTACATATAAGAAGTAATGGGAAACAGCTCCGTCTAAAGGGGGGGACTCAGCAAAAGACAAAATAAAGTTTGGGTTCTGAAAAGGACTGACGTTTCTTGCAACAACTGATTAATTGGACAGAATTTGTGTGCCTCTTATTAACTTGGTATCAATGTAACTGGAGTGAAATTACTGGGCAAAAAAACCCCATTAAAACATATAATTGCCTTCATTGATTTGGAAGAGATGGCTCCCCCCTCCCCTAATTTCACGATGAGTAAAATTATAAACGATGTGGCTGAGGAAAGGACACTCCTCCAGCAGAACACCCAAGAAATTATGAGGGAAGCTGAAACAATGTGGAGAAGATCAAGAAAACATCTCAGAGGAAAGCTTTTCTAGGTTGTCTCACGATTTTGTGTAAATCGATTATGAATGAAATCAGGGGAGGGGGTATTGGCAGCTTGTCTCAAGAGAAACTTCCAAGGAATTTCAAGGGAAGCCAAAATAATTTCAGTGACACAAATTATAGTCCTAAGCGTGGGAGGTTCAAGCATCCCTAGTCTATTCCCACTTTTTTAGGCGAATGCTCTGACATGTAACAAACCTGTAGAGAGATTAGAGAGTTCACAGACCAATTTTGGTGCTGCACCATCAGAAACAAAGTGCCAATCTTACCATTTGCCCATGCCAAAGTATTTATAATTATAGCTTCACCAACAGATATCTTCTCAAGTAGATTTACACTTGTGGATTGAAGTCTTCAGTACAGTGGCCATTCAACTGTTATGTCAGCCTTGATAGGAAGGGTGGGCCTTCCCGTGTCCTAGACTCTGTTCATAGCTATTGCACCTCCAAGTACCACAAGATATGTCAACAAGGGTCATCAAATTCATGGCATACTTCTGAATCTCCCAATGCCATTTGGCAGGCTGCTTTTAGACCAAAGTAAAGTGGGAAGAGAATATAATTTCCATGCACATGCTACTTCATAATTCACATGGTATTTGTTTACTCTTTAGGGAGGTAATTATCTGACATGTGGTGAAGCTCAGATTACCATCTCTACAAGACCATATGAAAATACAGAAATGTGGAAAGACAGTATTATTGCACTTAACCACATTCAGGGAGGAGGAGGAGGAGGAGGAGAGATTGGATTTATACCCCAAGCTTCACTACCCAAAGGAGTCTCAGAGTGGCTTACAATCTCCTTTCTCTTCCCCTCCTCACAACAGATACCCTGTGAGGTAGGTGGGGCTAAGAGAGCTCTTTCGAGAACTGCTTCAGAGAGAACAGTTCTGAAAGATGTTTTCACTAACCCAAAGTCACACCAGCAGCTGCATGAAGCATCATATATGCCAAGCAGTAAGATGTTAAGCAACTATTACTTACTCCCTAATTATCTGAATTCACCCTTAGTTATACCTCAACTGTTCAGTTGAGCCAGTTTGGTATAGTGGTTAAGTGCGCAGACTCTAATCTGGGAGAACCGGGTTTGATTCCCCACTCCTCCACTTGCACCTGGCTGGATGACCTAGTGCAAGCCATAGTTCTGATAAGAGTTGTTCTTGAAAAAGAGCAGTTTCTGTCAGAGCTCTCTCAGCCCCACCTACCTCACAGGGTATCTGTTGTGGGGAGGGGAAGGGAAAGGAGTTTGTAAGACACTCTGAGACACCTTTGGGTAGTGAAGGGTGGGGTATAAATCCAATCTCCTCTTCTCTTCTTCATCTGAATCCACCTCCCACAGTCTCCCCTTTCCTAGTGCTATTCATATGAATTATCAAGTTTGATTTCAATGCAGGCAACAAATCCCAGGAAGGACCTTGAATAGTTGCATGGCAGCCCTGTGAGTTACTGAATGTCTGACATATCATCTGCACTTGCTTACTTCTTTCCTCACCTCCAGAGTAGGATTAGATTTTAGGGATTAAATGAGGGTTCCCTAGGAAAAGTGGAGAAAGATGAATAGAGGCCCAGAAACATGGCCTTTTCCATGATGGCATCCATTCCTTGGAATCACTTATCCCACTATATTCTTCAAGTATATATACTGTTAATTTCTGTTTGCCCAAGCTATTTGGTGACATATGCCTCATATTTGGTCATCTTAATGTTTCTTTTAATGGGAAGAGATTGTTTTATACAGGGCTTTTTTGTAGAAAAAGCCCAGCAGGAACTCAATAGCATAATAGGCCATACCCAACAGCAGAAACTCATTAGCATATTAGGCCACACCCCTGACAGCACAACTCATTGGCATATTAGGCCACACCCCCATGTTACCAGAGGTGTGCTCATCCAGCCACACCCACCTTTTGCTTCTTATTCTGTTTACCCAGGGCTTTTTTTGTAGCAGGAACTCCTTTGCATGTTAGGCCACACACCCCTAATGTAGCCAATCCTAATGAGCTTCTGCTGTTGGGTGTGGCCTATTATGCTAATGAGTTCCTGCTGGGTGTGGCCAACTTGGAAGCCAGCTGGAACTCCGTTCCTGTGCGTTCCTGCCCCAAAATAGCCCTGGTTTTATAATTGTTGTTAATCCACTTTGGATATACAAGGATAGAACTATTTTAAATAAACAACCATCTTCCTATAAGGCTACTACTATCATGTGGTAAACTTTCCCACCATTTTTCCTTTTTACTTTGTGGTTCTTGGTCAGTCATCTTTGCTTTGAGGGCCAAACCACACTGTGACTCCTATGACTGAACCTTCCCATTATTTTAAAAAGGAAAATAGTGGATGAGTGGTGCCTCAGTTTAGGTCAGTGCCATAGATGGGTCATAGGAAGGAAGAAGTGTTAACTCCTTCCCACTCTGAGAATTGGCAATCAAAAATGCCCCTCCTGCTTTTATTAGGCAGGGGGAGGGAATCTTCTCTATTCTTAACCAGGAAAATGTGGAAGTTGACATCACACACTTTTAGGAATCATTGGAAACTCTATGGTAAAAACATATTGTAAAAAAAATGCTATCGGTGAGAGCACAATGTGCTTCCAAGATTTTCCCTGAAAGTGATGTCACGCCTTCCTAGGTATCTCCTGATACTCCTTGGTCTTACCATAGAATTTTCAGTTATTCCTAGAGAGACATAACTTCACTTCTAGTTTTCCCCCAGAATCAATCACACTTCAAATGACAGCATTTTTAAAAAAATTTACTTATCTCCTTCTGGCTACTGTAGTGCCAGCAGACGTCAGGTTCAATCAATTTGACCATCTTGGGACACTGAAATCTCTTCTCCCCCAGCACTGCAGTTTCAGTCCAAATTGTGTGTGGGGTCATAATTCATCTTTTTAAAAATTAGGAAGCTCTGATTGTTTTGACCCTCATTCAACCTACTTTGTCAGTATTATTTTGATTTTAAAAAATTACAACATGGTGGAAAAACCCTTGCCCTGAGTCCACCATTAGGATCCAATCCATATTATTTATTTATCCACATTAGTGGAAAATTTATATATAAAAGACATTTGTGCGTGAAGGCCATGTTGTTCCTTTTGTCCTTTCCTGAGGTGACAGAATCTACTGATATAGAACTACAGGTTGTCCTATGTAAATCAAGGACAATGGACAGTCTGGGAAACAGTCAGAATTCAGCCACAGCAAATGGAAAAGATACATGAGGAAAAAGCGGAAGTGAATCAGTAGCCTGGAAAAAGTCAGAACAATTGAATTCAAACTGAACAATGATGCAGCAATTCTTATTTTAATTTGATTCTAAAAAGAGATATTTTACACAGACACATACAAATAACAATGCTTTTCAACCTTAGGGAGAAGAAAGCCAAAGTCTTTGATAAATGACCTAATATTTGTGACATTAGATGCAGAAATACTGAGATGGTTATATTCTCACAAAGACTCAAAAATACTGACAATAACTTGAGACAGCAATTTTAAAAGGAACACACAATCTTCATTATATCAACCATTGTGTTATAAGTACATTCGTGCTGGGGGAAGATGATATTTTCAAGACTAAAAATTGCCAGGGTTGTGTCAAAATACAAAATATTGTTTTCAGAAAAGCAGATTGAGTTCAGTGGGGTTTTATAGTCATTCAAGATTAGCTGCATTGTAGTTAATTTATGCTTATATTTTTAAAAAGGGCAGTATATTGCACACTTTACTGCAGTGACTGTTAAAATTTCAGTGTTTTGGAATACAACATTTTTTCTTTTTTCTTTTTAAGACTTGAAACTCAACATTCAAATCCAAACCACTTGATAGCTATTTTTTACGATTCAAGAATTAAAATGGAGGAGGGTTATCACAAATAGAGATTGTCCTCCGAAGACATTGGTTTTTGGTTCTGTATCACCCTAGACAAAATTAAAAGCAGTTACGTTTAAAAAAAAATAGTGATGAAATACAACAAATGGAAAGAAGCAAATAAGCTTTAAAATGAGAATTCAACCCTATATGTATCTGACAAGAACAAGATCATTCTCATGTTTCAAGGACTGGCTGTCTTGAGATTTTGCTGCCATCCTCCTCCATCATCCTGCCTGTGGCTCCACCTATCCTTTCTTACCACCTTCTCCACCCCTTTATGTTATTTAAACTATGACTAATATTTATTACTATTTTAAAAGTGTTTAAAGTGTTTAAAATAGCAACTGCTCTGTGTCTTTGCCTTTTCTCTGAACCTATATCCATCTTTCCTCTAGAAGTATATATACAGTGACATTGTTAACCACACAACATGTACCAACCTATTGCTGAGTTGGTTACAGATTTAGTTCTGGCAAAACAGAAATTATATTATGACTGACAATCCATTTATTGTTGCTTGTTTCTGTATTTGCCTCAAAACTTAGTAATCACAAAACTGGGAAGGAGGAAAAACAGCTAATTCAAGAAGAACAAAATTATAAGCAAGAATTACGGAAAGTCTTAAAGATTCAAGTAGGCAACGCATGAGCCAAATCAAAGCATATTGTAAATTAATTCAGAACAATCAGTTCTAAGAGATGACAGTCTGATAATTGTAAATCTTTTGTGCATTCTGAACGGTGGCTATGTATGAATAAATCTGGAAACAGAGGGAAAGATAAAATAATATTCGTTTTAAAAACCAAAAATATTTAGTGTTTACTGTTTAATGACCCTTGTAGCCCCTGTGAGTTTCAGCAATTCAACAGAGGGCACAGAAATATTATGAACAGGTAAAGGAACAAACCATCTTGAGGTTTCTGTCTCCAAAGGCTTTGGATGCCAAGTGAAAAGACAGGTGTGAAAGATCCAGAGAGTACCTGCTATATTTTACAACAAATGCCACTGAGGGAAATGTAAGCGCTTCATTTTAAAGGCAACTCGACAATAGGGCAGTCAGTTAAAAAGAGAACACCGGTGTTATTTTTGTAGGAGAATAAAAAGGAAATGAGAATTGAGCAAAACTGTACAAGGTGCAATGAAATAACAAATAACATGATATACAAAGAAGGTACGTTGTGGGGGGGGGGAGTTCTGGGGATGTTAAATTATAATGAGCAAAGCCAACTGAAAGTACCAAACACTTCACTGTTATATTGAATAGGAAAACACTTCAACGCTGACATAATGTAGCATTATTCATCAGGTCTTTGTAATGTAAAATATAAGTAAGCATTTGCACCCATTGCATCATAATGAAACTGCTGTGAAAAATAATGAACATTTGATCGGAGAACCACCAGAACGCAGAGACTCAATTTGTCAGGTCTGGGGGAAAAAACTGAAAGACAATAAGGATTCCACTAGAGCGAGATGAGATAATTGCACACAAACCAAGCTGTGAACCATACAGCCTTGCTTTAGAAAGTATGAAACCCTGAGCCAATTGCCTCTGCTTTCGGCTAGAGAAGAAATCTGAGATAATCTGGAGATTTACAAGAGACCCTGTGGGTTAAAGATGGAATAGCATCTTTCTTAAGAGTAAGGGAGCTGGAATATGAGATCTACCATTAGATGAATGAAAGAATGTTTCCAGCTTATCTGAAGGAGCAAGAATCTATACAGATACCAGCTTCCAGAATTCAAATTCCACACGAGAATTCTAAAAAAGAAATTCATAAGAACAGTTTCAGCACATACCATCAATCTTAATTTCTGTCCTATGGTAGGAAGGAACAATAGCAAAGCATTTCCAATCTTTGTATAAATTAATAATAAGCGTTTCTATTTCAAAGTATAGTAAATTCAAAAGCATTATTAGAATCTATTCTCTACCCAAATGCTATGCCACCACGTGTGTTAGGAATCATGTCTGATCATTACTGAAACATCCAGAATTCAGAACCTTCAGTGTATTCTTTACAGAAGCTACCATGTTAACCATATTCCTGTTTCCAATCCTTGCTCAGTAGGGTTCACTTAGCACTCCACAAAAAAGACTGCTTTGCCTCAGGCACCAAATACGAGAGCTGACTGTGACTTCTGCTCCAGAAGGAAATTAGCTATCTCCAACTTCTAGAGTTGGTAGTTGCCTCCTTAAGGTTTTCCAGTATTTCGAGAGTTTTCAGCAAATGCCATCACTCACATGCTTTCCCCCTACTGTCCAAAGAGTTTAAGTTCTCCACTCCCAGCATAACTGAAGTCTCTTCTTGGTAGTTCCATCAGATTTTTTAAAATAAAACTGTCAGGTTCCTGGCTAACTGCACACTATGTCAAACCTCTTATGTACTCCTGCCTTCTTGTGCCAGCAATTGTTTCATTGCAGTCCCAGCAACTCATGGATCCGACACCCAGCCAAACTCAGGTGTGTGTGTGGGGGGGTTTCCTTCTAAAAAGCTGCCATGATTGCCCCTGGTCAAAATTATTCTGTACTTTTCTGCGGCCCCAACAGCACTTTTCACAGTCAGGATTATTCTCCACATTGTTGTCAGCAGTCAAAGTCACTCAAAAAATTCCTATGGTCCCAGCAGCACTAAAAATACATAACAGCTTCCTTACAATAATGGCTGTGAATCGCAGCGTTCCACGCCTGACATAAGTAGTTAAAATAGGGATTTTTTTTTTGAAAAAAAGTTGAAATGAAACTTTTTAAAAAGTTCAAGTGAGAAACGGGGAAAAGGTTGAAAAGGACTCCCCTACCGTCTAACAATATTAAAGTCTGCCTCAAATTTACAAACGTTCTCAGCCACATCAAACACGCTGGCTTCAAACACACGCGCCGGCTTCAAACCCGGCAACTTCAAACCCCGGAGCTTCAAACACACGCGGCAGCTTCAAATGCGGCAGCTTCAAACACCCTTATGGCAGCCATTTTGCTCACGCTCAAAAGAGCACAACCTTAGACACCTTAGGCAGGCACCTTATCCACTAGGCTACACAGAGTCTTTGTTACAAGAAAAGAATTATTGGAATTTGTCGACGTTAAATTAGCCCATAGAGGGAGCTCACACCGTCCCACAAATGTACAGTAATTGGAACATACTGTAATTTAAAACATATTTCTATTAAGATCTCTATAGAGAGGCTACCAGAGGTCAACGTTGAGAATTCCTTACTTCATACCAACCTCTGAGTGCCCATAAAATTTCATTCAAATTAGACCCCATTGACCATGTACTTTGTAACTTCAACCAGAAGAAGAAGAAGAGGATTTGGTTGTATATTCTCCAACAGAAGCCCTGATTCTTATAATGATTATTTGCATCTGATGTAGGAACATGTAAAATCCATTATAAGACTGCAAGAAGAATAAAGTTGTAGTAATTGGGATTGTCATGGCAATGCTCTCGATCCATGTGGTTCTGTTAAGACATCTACAGTAGAGCTCTTTTTATAGCTTGCCTAGACTTGCTATTGTGTCTCGCCAATGCCCTATATTCCATGCAGTGCTTTTTTAACCAAAAAAGCGGTATGATTGATATTTGAAGATCGACAATGAAATTGAAGCTGTCAGATGTTAAATGGCCTTTTTTCCAGATAAACACAAGGTAAACAAAATCCAGAATTCCTGCGGAGATATAGAACAGAAAGCCTACTCAACAGAAGAAAACAAAGAGTAAGTACAAAAATGAAGCATTGGATTTCCAATCTCATACTGATGTTTAGATTGTAAAGGGTAAAAAAAAAACCCTTATAGCATATTGCAGCAGATTCTAAATATTTTAATTCATTTCTATGACAGAAGAATGAAATGAAATGAAAATAATATCCCATATAGGAGAGAGAGGCTGAAAATGTACGTGCAACACAACAAAACGTTTTGTAGATAGAATTTAAAAGGATAACAAAAATAATGGCTTATTGTGTTAGGGTGATTGAATGGATTTCTACAATGATATAGGTAACATTAAAACATCCCTGTAAGCCCCAATGTTGTATGCTCTTCTAAGAACCAACAATTTTTTATCATTGCTCTCTTTTCTCCACTGTAAATGCCTTTCTTTCATAAGTTTACTTACTGATGAGCTTATTCTTACAATGTTTAAAATAACATAATTATTTGGAAGTGCCTAATGGTACTGCAGTCATACGGTTCGATTCAACCAGCTTTTCTGCTGCTAAAAGAGGAAGGAGGGGTAACATATGACCACCAAAAAGGACTGTGCTAGAGATCATAGGACTTGTATGGACAAAGGCAATATGGGACGGGGGCTGTAGTAAGGACAGAAATTGGGAACGATTGAGTGGGAAAGCCGACTGGATCCAACCCACAAACCACAGAACTATTTAAGTGCTACATAACGGGAGTGTGGTCAGTTAACATTTCCACAAGACCAAAAAAAATAAAATGATTGATCAATGTCCATCATGGCATTATGTTGAGCAAAATAATTTCTGAACTGCTAGAACCCTGGTCATCAGTTCCTCCCCTAGAGGTGCTGGTCCTAACGTCAGCTAATAGAAGTTTCTCCAGCCTAAGGAGCCTTCCTCCAACGTAAACAGCTCTTCCACTGAAGGAAGTCTACCTAGGCTGGAGGAAGTCTTCAATGTGTGCTTAGTGAAACAGGACAGACTATTATTTAAACTTTATGTACATAGTGCTTGATATCATGCACTTGCCATCTGAAATAAGACTTCATTACAAATTAACTTCAGAATGAAGCACCAGGTCCTGAGATCCTTAGATCTGCATGTCAACTTCACTGACTCCTACACTGTTGATTTGTCAGGGTCTTGAGTTAACCCTACCTTTATGAAAATTAGTACTTCCATCGAGGATGATTCCTGACAGCAGAAGGCAGAAAAGGAGACAAAGAAATGAAGAAGACAAAACATGAAAGAGCTTACTGGTTTTCGGCAGCATGACGTTTCAAAGTCACCAGTCTGCTTTATGGAAGAAATAGAGAAGACAAAACATAAAGGAACTTACCAGGTTTCAGTGGCATGAAGTTGAGAAGCACCTGCCAGCTTCACCAAATATGAATTGGAGATTAGGGGTGGATTCTAACATATACTTCTGATCAGAAGAGCCTGAGACTGCACCAAATATCCTCTTGCTTTAAAAATTTGCACATTCAATGCCACCAAACAGATTACTGATTTTCTTCTTGGCTAAACCTTTCCCTTTTCAGTGATGTCTGATACTCTTCAATTCCTCTTACTGCTGCTGCTCAGTGGCACCATTTTCTTCTTCAGAGCTGCTGGTCTTAATTGTCCACATCGCTGTTTAATCTTGGTGAATGTGATGATCGCTACGATTTTATAGATGAGATTGCAAATAGGGCTGTTTTGAACCATCCCACTCAGCTAAGGGTGGAACATCCCATCACACCTGCAGCAGAGCAGGGTAGTTGGACACGGCCCATTATGCCATGATGTCATAGCATCAAATGTTAGATAGTCAAACCCATTTCGCCGTCATTTTAATGATTTTCTATCTCACTTGGTGGTTTACAGACAATTTAAAACCCATCAGCAAGTTAAAAACACCAACATAATCATATATTAAAACAACTTTTTTTAAAAAACACCTAACAGATTTGGATAAACTGCCAAATTCCTAGTGAAATACAAACATTTTTATTTCTGGAAACCAAAAACAGAGTAGGCCTATGTTGAAAGGTGCTCCACAACTGGTATCACCAGTTATCACTTAGTTATGAAATACAAGTTATCTAACGAATTTCTGTTTATTTGTCGATAAATCGTAGATCCAAGAAACTAGTTTTCAGAATGTTTCAAATGATCTCTAGGTCATTTGTGAGGACTCATTGCAATTATTCTGAATTTCCCCCTGCCCTCCCTCTTTCTTCATATTACCTAGACTTTCTGCCTAACAGCAAATTCTACAGCAAATTCCCACATGCTTTGACACATGCAATTCTCCATTCTTAAATTTAAATGCTTCTGTTATACTTTCTCCTACCTACAATATTGTGTCTGTTTGCTTAAAGTTCTACCAACACTATGCAAATAAGAAAATCAAGATATGATATAAGAAGATGCTGTAGGCCACTGATTCATCTAACTCAATTTTGTCTGTTCTGGCTGGCAGCAGCTCTCCATGTTCTCAAATATGCTGTTACTCGTTTATTACATGACAAGAGTAGATGAAATGATTTTGTGTCTCACCTTCAGAATTTTTCAAATATGTTTACTTGTGGTTTAACATTCTAACATGTCACTCTCAGACACCCATAAACTGATTTTCCAGGTAAACAGCACACATGGCAACCTGTCAAAGTGCCTTGGCTAGCTAAACATTATCTGTGTTGATATTTCAGTTTAAACTGGAACTTTTTTCTATTTTAATTCAACTCAATTTCTAATTAATGGCATAGATCTGTCATTGTTATTTAGTATTGCTACCTTAGATTTTCATTTTGTTGTTGTTTATGATGATGATGATGATAATGATAATTTCATTTCTATACCACCAAAAGCCAAAGCTCTCTGGGTGGTTTACAAGTAGTATAAAAACAATAAAATACAATAGATATAACATTTAGAATCAAAAGTTAATTTATGATAACATTAAAACGTTAAAACAATAAACAAACATTAGCTGTTAAATTGTTTTCCGCAATTCACTCTCATCTCTTTCATTAGACATCTAAGCCACCTTTGTAACCATTGTTTTTGCACTCAACCACTCCATATTTCTATACTCCTTCATTTATATCTGGCACCAATGCTCAAGACCCTTCAGTGCAAAGAGGAGAAATACCCTAGAAACATGGGACACCACTGGTGCTTACAGAATATTCATGCTCAGATATATATTTATTTATTTATTTTAAATGTGAATTTCAGATTTTCCCCATAACTTCTTACAGACCAAGCATACATGTGCAAAATTTTCTAGCCAGAGTGGAAGTTGGTTAAAAAAATAGAGATATGGGTGAAAAAAGACTTTATGACAAGCAAAATGACTGTGAAAATATATGACCATGGGCTGCAAGAGGATTTTCAGGAGTGGATGGGAAAGGCAGTCGATTTGACTTTTCCAGAATATGTTTCTAGTATTTTTTTTTAAAAAAATTATATCCCACTTTTCTTCCTGAGCAGGGACTCAAAGTGGTGTTTCGCATCTTCCCCATCCTTCTCCAATCTCCATAAGAACAACCCTGTGAGGATAGGTTAGGCTGAGAAATTGTGATGGGCCTGTATAGAAATATTGATTTCTAAAAGTCTCCCGCCTTCTCCTGTGATGTCTTTCTGATAACAGGCTGTGCCTTATTTCCTGTTACAAGCCAAATGGTGGGCCAGATGGCTTGAACAACTTTATAACCCACATTCTTCACACTTCCATGCTAGAAGCTAGAAATGGTGGGCCAGATGGCCTGAACAACTTTATAACCCACATTCCTCACACTTCCATGCTAGAAGCTAGACTGTAAGGCTCCACTTCCTGGCCCACATGCAACAAGTCACGTACACAATGAAGTAGCTGGAAACTGGGTCACATGACTGCAGGAGGGGCCTCCAAACTTCTAGCCATTCCTGTGTTGCAGCTATGGCAACCTGAAATTGGCCACACACCCCTGCTGCTCGTGATTGGC
>NW_015172557.1:295511-304761 GCF_001447785.1 Gekko japonicus
AGGGTGGTGACTGCCTACCAGCACCCCGGGCTAGTTGTCATCCGGCTTCCTTCCGCGGCTTCAGATATTGGTGTCCTGGTGCCCTTTCTGGAGCCAATCTTCCCCGAGCAGCTTCTTCCGGCAGGTCTCGTCTTGGCGCGTGGCTCTGTGTTGGCTGCAGTTCCGGCTACTATCCACAGGTGGCTCTGCCGCGGTGGCTTTCGAACAGCCGTAATGGCTGTTCATTGATGTTACTTTGCAGGCGTTCTTTACTGCCTGCGCCACCGCTCGTGGTTTGTTGTTTAATGTACTGAAAGGTACAGGATTCCCTCTCATCCCTGGACTGGCCTGAGTGGGCTAATCCTGTACAGGGCCTAAGGTCACGTGGCAGGTTTCCATGTTCTAGCCAGGGATTCAAACCCAGTAACCCCAGTTTCTAGTCCAACACTCTAACCGCTATACCAACCAGCCCTTGCACTTTCTAAGTGTTTCGGTAACACTTCAAATGTGAACATGTCCATTCCACAGCCACAGAATGCTGATAGATGACGTAATATGGAACCCCAAAATGTACCTCAGAATACCCTCAGTCATCTGAACCATTTGATGCCGTGAGTCAAGCCCAGTTTGGAAATGGACAAAGCCTTCATCCAAGAATATCTGAAAACAGGTGACCTCCCCATCAAATGACCAGTGGAATTCTCCCTCCTATTTTTTAAAAAATTGCCATGGCTTGCGTTCCCTCCCTTTCAAAATACATTTTAGGACACAGGTGTCATTAGTTCCTGGTAATGATGCTGACAAATTTATAAGCAAAGGAGACTGAAAAGCAAACTTATCCTCAAAAAGCACCATTTTTAAGATGGGCACAGGCCCCTTCAGACAGGCCCCACACCTATTAGTTCTGCAAAACATGGGTTTGCCACCCAGCATGCTGTCAACCTTCCCCTTAGGCCACAAATCTTACCTTTCCTGGCTCGGGTTTATCTTTCCTCCACATTATTCACCCTAAAATGTTCCCAGCATGACTTCCTTCTATGGTTGATGGGAAAAGGTTTTTCAGCCTTCCAGTGCAAGTTGGGAGACTGAGAAAACTACAGTTCCCATCAACCCCAGCAGGCAGTTGTGCTGAGGAAGTTTGGTGAGAATGACAGTCTGTTTAAGGAGCTATTTCCTGAGGCTGGTTACTCTCCCTCTGTAAAAAGAGGGAGTTGTTAAGGAGGGGAACGTGTGTGTGTGTGTGTGTGCACGCATTCTGCAAATGCCCCTTCAAACGTAAGTATTCTGTCAAGCATTTTTTAGTGTTCACTGAGGATGCTTACAAAAATGCAAACAGTCTGTAGTCATAGCTCAAGGTGGGGAGCCGTGTTAGTCTGTATGTAGCAGTAGAAAACAGCAAGAGTCCAGTCCAGTAGCACTAATGAAATATGTGGCAGGGTATGAGCTTTCGTGAGTCACTGCTCACTTCTTCAGATATCTGAAGAAGTGAGCAGTAACTCACGAAAGCTCATACCCTGCCACACAGTTTGTTAGTCTTTAAGGTGCTACTGGACTCTTGCTCGGGTCTATGGTCAGATATGGGGGTGTTTGTCCATTTTTAATCCCTTCTATCTCCTATGAAAATGATCTGACAGCTGATAATTGACAAGGATCTTTCGCTGCCTGGGTTCCTAGACAGCAACTGCCAGGCATCATTGACAGTATTAAACTAGGTGAACGAATAGTTTCACTCAGTGTAAGGTATCACCTTAATATGAGGATGTCTTAATAACGCAAGAAGAGCCCTGCTGGCCAGATCAGTGTTTCATCTAGTCCAGATCCTCTTTCACAGGACAACTAGGCAGACGATCCACAAGGCCCATGTGTCGCAGAGGCCAAAATTTCAGAGGGTAGCCATGTTGGTCTGCAGTAGAACAGCTTGGTTTCAAGTCTAGTAGTACCTTAGAGACCAATAAGATTTTGGGGGTATAAGCTTTCAAGAGACAAATCTCCCTTTGCCAGAGACAGGTGTCTGATGAAGGGACCTTTGACCTTTGAAAGCTTATACCAGAACTGTTAGATCGCGCTAACAAAGGACTCGTAGAGTGATTTCAGCAGTGATTCAGCTTTAATCAGAAGTAACGAACATTAGAAGTAACGCATTAGAAACCAGAACAGAAAACATTGGAGCAGGGCTCCTTTTTAAAACAACCGGGCTAATATAGCCACTCCCACTACGTACAATAACAACCAATCAGATTGCAAGGATAAAGACAAATCAGAGGTCTTCCCGCTCAGGGAACAGCTTATCCGTGATTGGTCGCTGTTTAGAAGCGACCAATAGCTTTTCAGTACAACGGAACCTTGGCTGGCTCGAAGCTTAACATGGGAGTTGGATTAGGTGATTCATGTTATATTTGCTAATACATAACAAGAACCCTGACCTGCATAGCCCAGGCAAGCCTGATCTCACCTGATCTTGTCAGATCTTGGAAGCTACGCAGGGTCGACTCTGGCAAGTTCATGGATGGGTGACCTCCTTGAAATGCCAGAGTTGAAAGAAGGGGCAGGCTTTATTCAGCCACCTCTCTGAATATCCTCCAGGCCCCCAGGAGGGGTCAGTCACCAGAGGTTGCTATGACTTCCAGGTGCACACACACACAAACGCATATATTAAAAAAGAAAGCTTATACCACAGAAATCTTGTTGGTCTCTAAGGTGCTACTGGACTTGAATCTAGCGAAGCCTAAAGTTTATCTCCAGCAACTTAAATTTGGGAATATATTACATCCAAACATGGAAGTCCCGTTTAGCCATCATGACAAATAGCCATCAATAGGCCTAATTTGCAGGATTTTTTCCTACTTGCTCTTTAAAGTCATCTAGCGGCTATCACTCCACACTGCAGTAGTTGTGTGAAAAGTACTCTTTTGTTTGTCTTGACTCTACTTCCCTCCCCCAAGGAATTAGAACTATGAAATGGACTTGTGAAGTTGCCATATGACAAGTCATATCACTGGTCCATCTAGCTCAGTATTGTTCACTCTGACTGGCAGCATCTTTCCAGGATTTCAGATGAGGAAAGGTCTTTCCCACTGTCTGTTACCCGAGATCCTTTAACTGAAGATGCTTAGGACCCATGGCCCCTCTTGGCAAAGAGACCTTTAAAGAAGATGATTTTTTAAGAGAAAAAAAGTATCACTAGTGAGAAATTTGGAGGTGGCTGTGGTTGTTTCCGAAAATACGGCCCCAACTGTGACTTCAATTGTATGCTTGAAGCATAAGCTCTATGAAACCTATTTCCAGTAACACAAGCCAACCACAAAATATAACTATGAAGTCCTTTTATTGACCATGCTAAGTAAAGCAGCATCGTTCGCCGATACGTTTTTCCACCTCTCTGTATAGATTTCAGATTGCCCTCATAATCTCTTGCACTAAAACCTACATTTTCTTATGTCAATTTTCGTGTCCTACATACAGCTCCTAGTGTGAAGAGGTTCAGTACTTACATCTAGTTGTAGGATGTGTAAAATAAGATACAGAAGAAGACGAGGTAAAAAAAAAAAGGCGTTGTGACCTTGACAGATCTTGCTATTATTAGGAAGTATTTCCTACTGAAAAGATTTGAGGGTGAGAGAAACTTATTTTTTTTGCCAGTTTTTGTCTGTCTCATAGGCCTTTTTCTACTGTATTTTCCCCTAAGCTTCCCCCCTCCCCATCTTCTTTCTATGAAAAGAAGTTACAATAGTTTCCTTGTATATAAAATCTCAGTATTCGTACCTTATATCCCATATACCGAAGTTGCTGTAACATTTCTAAAGGGGGAGGGGAATTTAGTCATAAAATCCATATTAAAAATGTAAGTATTGATTCATCTGGGGATGTTTTGTTACAGGTTGCATTTTCAGACTAAAGCCATTGTGTGAGCACTTAACACATGGACAACATCTTGGTCCCTCATCCAAAACACAGGGGTGAAAAATGGTCAGTAAAATCAGTAAAAGTCGGTAATTTGTCAGTTTTTTAAAAAATTGGTCAGTTAAGTCAGTATTTCTGTGATTTTTGTGAATGCAGTTTATGTTTTTCCGATTTCATTACTGCATTTTGGGGGAAACATGATGACTTCCCAGTGAGAAGACAGATTGTTTTCAGTTTAGTTATGAAGGACTTTGTTCCTAAGAGTAAAAGTGATTTGGTGAAATCTTCCGCAAAATATAGAAACATAATTAACCTCTTAAAACATGAGACAATGAAAGTAGAGATGATGGACATTGTGGGCTTTAACATGGCACAGCTCATGCTAGAAGGAGTTGAGAAAGCAATGGGAAAAAAGAACAAGAGGGGAAAATACTTGTGGATGCAGTGCAGAAAACTGTTGAGAAATGAAAAAGTTTGTGAATAACTTTTTATTTATTTATTTATTTATTTATTTATTTATTTATTTATTTATTTATTTATTTATTTATTTATTTATTTATTTATTTATTTATTTATTTATTTATTTATTTATTTATTTATTTATTTATTTATTTATTTATTTATTTATTTATTTATTTATTTATTTATTTATTTATTTATTTATTTATTTATTTATTTATTTATTTATTTATTTATTCGATTTATACCCCGCCCTCCCTGCTGGAGCGGGCTCAGGGCGGCTTATAAAGATATTAAACAAATAGGTAACTAATTATATACAATCTTAAAACAAATAAAGCTCTACATTATCATAAAGTGCTAGTAAGTGATCAGGTACTTATAACAATGTTTACAGAAGGCAGAGCCAATACTAGTGTTGTAATCAGGTGATCTATATTGGTGGTTGGCTCGTTTTGGTCTCTATATTTAGGCAACAGCACAGGTTGTTGGTGGTAAGCCAAGGACCAGGGTACTGTCACTTCTCAGTTATTTGATGTTATTTGGTGTGGCTCCTTAGTCAAAGGCCTGGTGGAAGAGCTCCATCTTGCAGACCCTGCAGAACTGTAAAAGGTCCCAAGGGCCTGATCTCTTCTGGGAGCTCATTCTACCAGTATGAAGCCACCACTGAGAAGGCCCTGGCCCTGGTTGTGGCCAGCCTGGCATCTTTAGGACCTGGGAGGCCACTCGATTTTGTGACCCTAAACACAGTGCTCTGTGGGGAACATGTGAGGAAAGGTGTTCCCTCAGGTATGTTTGTTTATGTTTATGTTTATTTGGATTTATATCCCGCCCTCCCCTTGACGGGCTCAGGGCAGATTCCAACAATATAAATACAGTCCAACAATATAAAATTCAATACAATTAAAACCACATTAAAACATATAAACCACACACATATGTGGGCCCCTGACCGTAAAGGGCTTTAAAGGTAAGTACCAGCACCTTGAAGTGAATTTGGTATGCTATCGGCAGCCAGTGCAGTGCTTTCAGCATAGGCTGGATGTGCTCCCGCATAGGGAGGCCCATCAGAAGCCTGGCTGCAGCATTTTGCACTAGCTGTATCTTCAGGATTTGGGTCAAGGGCAGCCCCGTGTAGAGAGCATTACAGTAGTCCAGTCTCGAGGTGACCATCGCATGGATCACTGTCGCCAAGAACAGTCATAGACCAATTTATTCTAAATAATTGGGCTGGGCATGAGCTCGCAGACGCAATCATGGCTGCATAGTATTCTCAGTGGCTTTGATTGCCATCTCGTAGGATCTCATAAACGTCCTATAAGCGCACCGCTACTGTCTCTCTAGCCATCTTAGCCTTTACTTCATCAGCCACAACACCTGGGTAAACCAAGAATCCAGCCAAGAGTGTGGGTGCAGAGGGCGTCGGGGAGTGATCTCATCGATGGCTGCTGAGAGTCAGCTGTGCCAATCCTTCACAAGCTCATCTAATGAGCTGCCAGAGGGCATCAGATCCCACAGGGCCATTTGAAGCCACATAGGGTCCATTTGGCTCTGTGGGCGAGCTGAAATCTGCTCGCCGCCCAAACAGGGTCAGGGTGAAACATTCAGATGGGCCTTTAAGGTATGATGGTCTGACTATGGCACTGCTAAGGCAGTGACCCAGTCGACCAACCAATTCAGGAGTGTGTCGAATGTTCTGGAGAGTGCCACCACCAGAACGCTTTTATTATATATAGAGATTTTTTAATGTTTACAATAATGTAAACATTATCCTCTATTCATTAAAAAAAAAAAAGATGTGCAATCCTTTTATCTGGGTCATATGTAACTATGGGGCAGGCTATGGGGATAGTAGAGGCCAGATAATAATAATTTTTAATGAAGTCCTAGTTTTACATTTGGAGCTGCGGTGGCTCAAGTGGTTAAGACGCTGAACTGCAGGCTGTGGAAGGTCGGTAGTTCAGCAGTTCGAGGCCCGAGTGTGCCGCATGACGGAATGAGCTCCCGTCTCTAGTTCCAGCTCCTGCCAACCTAGCAGTTCGAAAGCAAGAAATTGCAAGTAGATAAATAGGTACCACTTTAGTGGGAAGGGAACAGCGTTCCGTGCACCTTGGTGTTTAGTCATGCTGGCCACATGACCACGGAAACGTCTTCGGACAGCGCTTGCTTTTCGGCTTTGAAACGGAGATGAGCACCGCAACCCTAGAGTCGGATTCGACTGGCTTTCAAGCAAGGGAACCTTTACCTAGTTTTATATTTAAAACACTAGCTTATCAGTAGGCTGACATTAAATTGTTCAGTAGTTTGTTAGTTTTTTGTCAGTATTTTGTCAGTTTTCTTGGAATTTTGGTCAGTAAAATCAGTATTTTTGACCCTCTGACTAGTTTCCACCCCTGAAAACAGTCTAGACATGCTTCTGTCTCATTTGCACAGTTCAGTCCTTCCTGAGGAAATTCATCCCCATTGGCAAAGTTTTCAATAAGGGAGGAAAAGCAAAAAATAATTAAAAAAAATAACCTTGGCTATTTTGCCTGGCTGACTAAGTGTTCATTCATGGGAGTGTTTGGCTCTAGACCATAATAACTTTGTGCATGTGCATTCCTGTACCCCTTTGCCTCACCGCTGTTCCTCCCCATGAATTTGTTCAAAGACAGAGAATGGCTTTCCTGTTGTCTCTGTTCTGCTGGGATTGGGGGCGAGCTATACAGCTTGACTCTCTGAATGTTCAGCCCATATATAGTTGGTATAGATGACCAAGTATAGATTGTTGTAGTAAGTTCTGAGCACTGCTGTAATACTCAGATGCCCAGCCCAGGTTTTATTACAGTTTCAGGGTACTAGAATCTGGAGTCACTCCAGGCCAGGCTTCATTTGACTGCTGTAAATAGGCTACCTCCAGGGAAGCTGCTATGAAGAGGCTCTGGTAGGCCTTTCTCTCCCTCCCTCCCCGCCCCCCTCTTTTCATACTGCTTGTTTTGAGCGAAGTTATATCCTGTTTTAGGGTTGAGAAATTCCTGGAGGCTTGGGGAGGGTATGAGGGTCCTCAGCAGAGTATAATGGCATAGAGGCTACTCCGACAATGCTGCCCAGGGCTATTTTTGGGCAGGAACGCACAGGAACAGAGTTCCGGCTGGCTCCCAAGTTGGCCACGCCCAGCAGGAACACATTAGCATAATAGGCCACACCCAACAGCAGAAACTCATTAGGATTGGCTACATTAGGGGTGTGTGGCCTAACATGCAAAGGAGTTCCTGCTACAAAAAAGCCCTGGGTTTTGACAACAAACAAGGTAAACAGAATAACAAGCAAAAGGTGGGTGTGGCTGGATAACCACACTTCTGGTAACATGTGGGTGCGGCCTAATGTGCTATCAGGGCTCTTTTTGTAGCAGGTACTCCTTTGCATATTAAGCGACACCCCCTAATGTAGCCAATCCTCCAAGAGCTTACAGTAGCTCCTGTAAGAAGAGCTCTGTAAGCTCTTGGAGGATTGGCTACAGTAGGGGGTGTGACCTAATATGCAAAGGAGTTCCTGCTACAAAAAGAGCCCTGACTAATGAGCTGTGCTGTTGGGGGTGTGGCCTAATATGCTAATGAGTTCCTGGTGGGCTTTTTCTACAAAAAGAGCCCTGTCATTGTAATTCTGGGCGTGGGAGATCTCCAGGCTGTACCTGGAGGCTGGCAACCATATAACCTAAAAGAGCCTCAGAATATTCCTGACTTATAGGCTTGCAAACAATGAATTGTGGATTTCCTGGAGACTAGTGGGTGTAGCGTGGGGAGGGCAGAGTCTGGGGGAAATGAATGCGCTCAGCAGGGATATGATGCTGTTTCCCATCGTCCAGAGCTGTCATTTTCTCCAGGGGAGCTGATCCCTGTCATTCAGAGAGCGTTTGTAATTCAGGGAGAACTCTAGGCCCCACCTAGAGGTTGGTAACCCACTATCATGTCTTTAGAGAACACCAAAGGTTTAGTAAAGTCGTGTGTTGACCTGTGCAACAGCATCTCTATAAAATGGCAACACGCTATAACCTCTGAAACTCTCTTATGTGGAATTCAGTAAAATCAGCTTTCCCCTGTTTTGACAAAGCTCTGAGAAAGAAGCTTTGAAACGTAACAATCTTTTTATTTATTTTTTATTTTTATATACTTTTTTACAATGCACAAAACACGGTAAACATAACCAGGAAAACCACCCTGATCCCGTTTTATAGGGAGGGCAGTATATAAATCAAATAAATAAATAAATAAAATAAATGTAGGCAAAATAGGAATACATGTATCCTTATATAGGATTGATTTCAGTGAGGTACACCAGTCTGTTTCTGTTTAATAGTGTTTTGCTTAATCAGATTATTTTTAAATAGAACTCCTAAATAATACATTGTTTATTGACTGAGAAATTCAGGGTTTTGCTTTGAATCCGGAACAAACAAATAAACCTCAGTGGCTTTCTTAGAGATTGAGAGTGATGCATTCAGATATCAAGCAGCACTGTGACTTAGTGGTAAATGTGTTGCTTTAATTCAGTCAGTGACATTTTAAACTTAATGTGGCTACTTGAATACGCCATCCAGGCATCTTTTCATAGAAAAAGAGCTGCATGAGCGCATTAGCATATGGTATGCTAATGAGCTACTAGGCTATTAGCATAATAGCTCATTAGCATGTGCAGCGCCCCCCTGACATCACCGGAAGTGATGTCGGGGAAGCAATGGGGGGGAGGCATCTTCAAATGCCTCCCCTTCCCTTCCCCAGTCGGGGGGGGGGGAGCGAAGAAAGAAGGGGTTTAATTTTAAACCCCTTTTCACTAGAGTTGGGCCGCAGAAGGAGGGAAGAAGGAAGGAAAGAGAGAGAGAGAGAGTAGAGAGAAGGAACGAAGGAAGGAAAGAGGGAAAGAAAGAGAAGGAAAG
>NW_015172557.1:304840-330243 GCF_001447785.1 Gekko japonicus
GGGAAAGAGGGGAAAAGAGAGAAGGAAAGAAGAAGGAAAAGAGAGGAAGGAAGGAAGAGAAGAGAAAGAGATAAAGAAAAGGAGGGAAAGAAAAGGAAAGGGGAAGGAAAGGAGGGAAGGAAGAGGGCAAAGAGATGGGGGAGGGGGAGGCTCTCCTACCCCCACCCCCCCACGCAAGCCTCAGCCACCGCCCACGGATCCCTCACTGACCCCTGGAGGCAGCAGGGGAGCCCTCTTCTGGCCTCCTCTGGGTTGCAGCGCTCCGGCGCTGGCCCGGGGAGGTGGGGGGGGCTCTTCTGGACTGCTCTGGGTCACAGCAGTCTGGCACTTGCGCAGGGAGGCGGCAGGGTGGGATCTTCTGGCCTCCTCTGGGTCGCAGCGCCCCAGCACTGGCCCAGGGAGGCAGCGGGGGGGCTCTTCTGCCCTCCGCTGGGTCGCAGCATTGCAGTGCTGGCCCAGGGAGGCGGCGGGGGGGCTCTTCTGACCTCCGCTGGGTCGCAGCGCTCCGGGGCTGGCCCAGGGATGTGGCGGGGGGGCTCTTCTGGCTTTCTCTGGGTTGCAGCACTCCGGCACTGACCCAGGGAGGCAGCGGGGGGATTTCTTCTGGCCTCCTCTGGGTCGCAGCACTCTGGCACAGGCCCTGGAAAGGCAGCGACAGGCATCCCCAAGGCCGCAGCGCTCCAGCACGGGCCCTGGGAAGGCGGCGACGGGCCTCCCTGGGGCCGCAGCACTTCAGCGCGGGCCCTGGGAGGCCGGCTGCAGGCCATAGTGGGGGGGAGCTGGGGGCGGGGCTTGCTGCCACCGCCGCTTTGCCAGCTCCTGGGCTCCCGGAGCAGTGCTCCAGCACGCTCCGCCCCCAAAAGACCCCTGACCCCATCACAGGTTTGGTCCCAGTGACCACCACAGATTCATACCACAGGTCCTTCAGCTACTTGGGCTTCAGGTAGTAAAACCAAGGAGGATCCAGCACCTTAAATGGAATCCAGAAACAAACTGGTAGCCAGGGGCATGCCTGCTTCTCTGCTTTTCTTTACCACAAGGAGACTCAGAGCGGCTTACAAACAGGCTGCGATCATACGCACAATTAGACCCGCCATAGGCACGAATGCCGGCCAGATTTAAAGGGTGATCAGACAACACCATATGGGAAGCGCCCCGCAGCCGTTGGCAACCCATTCTGCTCCACCACAGAAGCAGAGTTGAAAGACACCAGGGAAAATCCGGTGGAAAATGGGTTGCGATGGGCCACAGATGGACTTTCCCCTGTCTGATCACTCCAGCGCGCTCTCATGGCATCGGGATGGTCTGATCACGCCGTGCCATTGTTTCCCCCCCCCCTTCTCAGTATGTGCATCATCGCAAACTCCATAGGGAGCCCTCAGTGCTGAGATTCCTCGTTTAAGCGCATCGGAAACAAACAGCACTTGCCCACGGTTGTGTCTGATCATGCTGTGGCAGGCTGTGCCCGCAGCTTCCAAGGACTGTGTGATCGCGCAACTGCCGGTCAAATTCCTCCTGAGGAAATAGCCTCGCTTCCCTCCCCTCCCCCACATGTGTGACTGCAACCACAGATTCCCTTCCTCTTTCCACATCAGACACCTTGTGAGATAGATGGGTCTGAGAGATTTCTGAGGGAACTGTGACTGGCCCAAGGTTACCCAGCAGGCTTCATGTGGAGGAGTGGGAAATCAAACCCGGTTCTCCAGATTAGAGTCCTCCTCAATCAATACACCACACTGGGTCTCTGAACTGGATTCAAGTGGAAAGAATTTGGCATAGAGAAATCAAGCAAAGAATATGTAAGTCCTCAGAAAAGATGCTCATAATTCCTGCCCAGAATGCTTTTTTAAATTAAATTTCACAAGCATTTTGCATATGAATCTGCAGCTATTAATATTTTCATGGGTATTGAATCCCGCTTAAACAGGAGGCACAGTTTGAACCTGAGCTGACCAAGCCAAACACTTCAACTTCCATGGAAACAGATGAACTTGATGCTCTCCCCCCACCCTCCGCTTACTCTGCTTCACTGTGTCTTCATTTTAGGACGGCTATTCCTCCAGGATTAATTATAAATACTTATCTACTGATATCTACAGTAATACATTTTGCTTCTGAGCACGCACTACTGAGTTCCATAATGGCTTGTGTATACACTTGAAATGTAAAACAACATTCTCATTGATAAATCTCATGCTATACGTTTCTGTGCTTGCTCTTAGATTTAATGATGCACTGGGACAGATGTATGGCAAATGGGAGATAATGGATTCACACTGAATATAGGCACAAGAAGATTAAAACCCAGGCCCAAAGCATGCACGTGTTCTTTTGAGTTAAGTGGGATTTTTTAAAAACCCTTTTTCATAGTCCTTGCCTTCGTTCCATTCTCAGGAAATGCAGGTGGATACATTTGCTTTTTCTGCTCTGAACCAAGAGAATAGAATTCAAACCCATCTCTTTTGACATCTTCTTACACTCTTGAGAACAGAAAAACTCTCCCAACTCCAAGGTCTCTGTAAAACTTACTCTCCCCCCCTCCCTTCTGGAGGAAGATGATGCTATTGGGCCCTCCTGCTTTGAATCCCCTTCGACTTCTAGTTGCCATACCAACTCCAGTGCTCCCTGTCTTATCCCCAAAATTGAACCTGAAAGCTATTTGGGAGGCTGTTTCCGTAGTGCCCCTGATGAGAGTGCAGCTTCTAGGAAGTTCAGCAAGAAAGTACGTTAGATGTTAATGAGACACCATCTTCCCTCATCAGCCTAATCCCTTTTTGTTACTTGACCTGGAAGGCCGATGGAGGACTGTAGCTCAGTGGTAGAGTCAGTTTCCAATTTGTATGCAGAAAGTACCAAGATAAACCCCAGGCATCTCTAGTTAAATGATTCTGGTAGGGTGGTATGAAATACTCTACTCGAGACTCTGGAGAAATGCTGCCAGCTAGAGGAGATAATGCTGGGCTTTTCTGCCTTCTCATTTTCCTCTCTTGCAAGTTCCTGTTCCTGCTTTTTGTTTTATGCATGTGTTTTGCTCCCTTTAGTGGTCAATTGTATATTACATCAGTTTATGTCTAGCATTTATGCCAGACATAAACCGATGTAATATAGAATCAACCACTGGAGGGAGCAAAAGACATGTGGAACAGGGGAGAAAAACCAAAAGCAACAGGACCTTACAAGCGAGGAACAGGGGTATACAGAAAAGCCCACTGGTTCAGTATAAGGCAGTGACATGTTCAGAATCCATTCCAACCAGCCAATCTGCCTATGAGTAACATAAGAACGTAAGAGCCCTGCTGGATCAGACCAATGGTCCATCTAGTTTAGCATCCTGTCTCACACAATGGCCAACCAGTTTCTCTGGAGGACTAGCAACAGGGCATAGAGGCCAAAACCTTCCCCTGAACTTGCCTCCTTGATCTGGGATTCAGATGTTTAGGTCTCTGAATATGGAGTTTTCGATCAGTCACTATGGCTAGAAGCCACTGATAGACCTATCTTCTAAAAGTGTCCAGTTCAGTACCAGTGTGAGGCAAACGGAGTTGCCAGACCCCAAACTACAGTGGCAGCTTAAAGTCCAAGGGGTCTGATCTGTGCTACAGTGACTTCACTGTAAATAGTCAGAGTGTAGTACTGCAGTTATCTATCCAGCAGTCCCCCTATTTCACAAGAAGCTGATAAGGTCCTATCTAGCCCTACAAAACCGCCAGTGTTGGTTTGACTTTCCAGTCTGTGCACCTTGTTTTTCAGGTTCAGCCTGAGCTGCTTATACAAATCTCTACTTGGCTGCTTGCTGAAAACTTTGCTGAACCAGACCTCTATCCTTAACTATCAGAAAGACTAGTGGAGGATATAGACAAATCTGAATGCTGGACCTTTGGAGGAGCTGGGTGAGAACCAATTGAGATCAGGGCCCTGCAGGACTTACAACCATTCCACAGTGCCTGTAAAACAGAGCTGTTCTGCTAGACTTTTGGCTGAGGTGGTGGACTTCACATTAGACCGCCCCGCCCTGCCCACCCATGCTATTCACCTGTGGTGTGCACAGGTCCACTGATGGTTGGCTGATCCCAAAGGAGCAGCCATGTTGGTGTGTTGCCACAAAACTAAACAGGAGAACTCATAATTGAGCAGTTTCTACTGGTGGGGGTGGAAATTGCCTTCAAGTCGCAGATGACTTTTGGCGACCCCATAGGGTTTTCAAGGCAAGAGACATTCAGAGGTAGTTTGCCATTGCCTGCCTCTGTGTAGCAACTGTGGGCTTCCTTGGTGGTCACCCATTCAAATACTAACCAGGGCCGACATCCAAATTAACCACTGCCTAGTTTCTAAGATCTAATGAGCCTGGAGTATCCAGGTCAGAGCAGTTTCTACTTGATGGTCCCTTTAAGGTTCTTTGATTGAAGGATGGTTACTTTTAGGTCAACAGCAGAGTGTCCCGGGACACTGACGTGTTCTCTTAGTGGTTTCTGAATATTTTATAGCTGGTTTGATTCCATTGACTGTTTGACAGAGAAACTGACTGTTTGTCATATATATATATGGTGGTGGAAAGTGCCTTCAAGTCAGACAACTTATGGCAACCCCGTAGGGTTTTCAAGGCAAGAGACATTCAGAGGTAGTTTGCCATTGCCTGCCTCTACGTAGCAACCATGGTCTTCCTTGATGGTCTCCCATCCAAATACTAACAATGGCCAACCCTGCTTAGCTTCTGAGCTCTGACAAGATCAGGGTAGCTTGGGCCATCCATATGTAGATAGCAGAAGGATATTGGTAACAGATGATGACATATATTACATTGTAAGTGAAGTATGTGAAGGAGCCCTTGATGGTGTGGCTGATGTTATTACTCTTGTAATAGCATTGCCTCAGCATTGCTTCTCTGCTGTTCTCACTCAAACAGCTTTACTTCTCTGCTGATGGATGGCCACCCAGATACTGCCCAGGGCATTGGGGCCGTGGCTGAAGCAGAGTCAACTGAAATTAAATCCATCTAAGACGGAGGTCCTGTGGCTGAGCCACAAGAGGATGGAACTGGGGATCCAGCTCTGAAGGACTCACACGAGACACGAACTTTGAGGGTGAAGAAGGGTCTGCCCCAAAGGAGCAAGAGACTTTATTTTATACACACTCTGCCCCCTCCACCGTGAGGTGAGGCTTGTGGCTTTGCATGTACAGAAACAGGGAAAAACAGATACTTAAGCAGAATGTCTAGGAAGCTTACACAGTATAATAATTAACAAGCTACTCCTGGCTTTAAGATGCTCGCAGTTTCAGGATGTGCAAAGGTCAGGACTCTTAGTGTACCACAGTCACTGATCAACCCTATGTTTACAGAGTCTGGATGTAGCTCGGCACCAGGACTGGCATGCCATATCGCTGATCCTTACCCACACAGCTCCCCACCCTTGATGGGGCGCTGTTAGTGTCAGCATCGACAGTGAGGAGTAGAGATGTGAAGGCCCAGGAAAAACCTGGAAAATTTTTGGGGGAAAAATGGTTTTTCCCGTTTTTTCCCTGAAACCTTGTTATTTTAACATGACGAATAAAATATTTTAAGACAAGGTGTTCAAATATTTTCCAAATCATTTCTAAAAAATACGTATGGTATCAGATTGATCTAATTTCTGTGCACTGAGGACAAGCAAGTTCTAGGTTACAAACTGAACTCTCCAATGCAAGGACAAGATGCATTTCTTCCTTTAGGAGGTGCTATTGTCAGAAGAAAAGAAAAAGGTTTCAGTTTTGTTTTTCCATGTAGGTGGGTATTCTGTTTGTAATAATTGTTTGGATACACTATATTTTTAATAAGCTAGTTGTGATAATTTCATGCCAAGTAAAAATGTCCATAGTCATAGTTTATGTTCCTAAAGTAGAATGACTTTCAATCTGGAAAAGAAAAAAGAAGTGCTAATGTAGCATTTTTTTCAATTTTTCCGAAAATTTCCATATTTTTTTTTCAGAAAAAAAGGGGGAAAACTGGGGTTTTTTTCTGAGCTTCAAAATTTCTGGAAATTTTACATCTCTAGTGAGGAGTCTGGGTGTGATCTTGGATGTCTCACTTTCAGTGGAGGCCCAGGTCATGACCATTGCCAGATCAGCCTTTTACCATCTCCGGTAGGTCAGGCAGTTGGCTCCTATCTCTCCCTCCACAACTTAGCCACAATGATCCATGCATTGGTCACCTCTAGGCTGGACTACTGTAACTCACTCTATGCAGGGCTACCCTTGAGACTGATCCAGAAACTCCAGCTGGTTCAAAATGCAGCTGTGCATGTCCTTAATGGGACGTCAGGATGAGCACATATACAGCCTGTGCTCTGCCAGCCTCACTGGCTCCCAGTTGAGTACCAGATCAAGGTCCAGGTATTGACCTTTAAAGCCCTGTGCGGTCTGGGACCATCATATTTGCAGGACTGTCTCTCCTGCTATGTCCCCCTAAAAGCTTTGTGTTCTTCAGATCAACATCCACTGGTGATCCTCAGCCCAAAAGATGTCTGCTTAGCCTTGACCAGAGCCAGAGCCTTCTGGCCTATGGCTCTGGCCCGGTGGAACAGCCTCCCAATTGAGATCAGGGCCCTGCGAAACTTACAACCATTCAGCAGGGCCTGTAAAATGGAGCTGTTCCGCCAGGCTTTTGGTTGAAGTGGCAAGCACCATATGAGATCGCCCACTCATGCTATTCACCTATACTGTGCACAGGCACTTTCTATGTATTGATTGGTGGGAATTCTTTGCCACTTGTTAAAAATCAGTAGATTTAGTACACATACAAGGACTAATTTTTTCAGAGTGCACTTTAATTACATTATTGCTGTCTCGTGATTTATGTATAGAATTGAATTTTAATCTTTTATCATGTTCTGTCTTAATCCTTTAAATTGTTATACTTGCATGTTGCGAGCTGCCCTGAGCCTGCTTGTGGGGTAGGGCGGGATAAAGATCAAATCAATCAATAAATTAGGGACAGGTAGCTTTACCAGCTCTTCTTATTCCAGCACTCATCACCGTGATTGGTTCCTGCCTCATCCTTCTTTGTATTCCTACATAGCTTTTCTGTGGATTCTTTTTCTGTGCATCATAGAATTTCACAGGTATGTAGTTTCTGTGGTGTTCTTAGATATTGTAGTGGCTATAAACAACAGAGTAAGAAGCAGTGCCTGCTGGGGAATATAGTAAGATAGGACAGGAAGCAGAAGGAAGGAGACTGGCCTGGGCCTGGTCTCTCTTACTCCGTGATGCAGCCATTGTTCTAGGATCTACAGCAAACCTAGTTTGGAACTTAACATTGTACTTTGTTGCTTGACTACCAGTCCATGCCCCCTCTCCTCTTGGCTATACAAATCTCGTCAAAGTTACAAGGTCGTATATGATTGAATTGCTCATCTATGTGCCTTATTGGATTCCAATTTTGGTCTGCCCCTTTTCTTCCAGTTCTCGCTTGGCCCTCAATTCATGTACCTCAGCCTGCCTCTCTCCTGCTCATCCCACCCCCTTCCAGCATACAGCAATCTCTTGATGACAGGGTTGTTGATTACGTAGCTCAGAGCTAGTGTGTTGAAGTTGTTAAGTGTTTTGGACTAGGACCAGGGAGGCCCGGGTTCAAATCCCTGCTTCCTGTCAAGCTCACTCGGTGACCTTTGGTCAGTTACTCTCTCTGAGCCAAACGAGACATGATGGTGTCCTTGTGGCTGCCACAAAGACACCACTGCCATTTGAAAGTGCTCTAAAAACACCACATGTGCACAGTCATGATCAAGCCCACGGATGTGGTCACACACGCTAAATAATCCACTTTCAATGCACTTTCCAACTGGATTTGGCCTGTTCACACAGTGAAAATCCAGTTGGAAAGTGCACTGAAAGTGGATTGAAAATGGATTATTTAGCGTGTGTGACCAGAGCCCACAACACGGTGCTCTTTTCCCCTCTCCCATGCCTTTTTATGTGCTGAAGCAGCTGCAGTGTGTGCGCGTGCGCTTGCGTGTGTGGCCCTTTCAGTACCTTATAAGGCACAGGAAGGGAAGAAGAGCAGGTCAGCCCACTGCCCTGCAGACTCAGTCAGGGTCAGGCTCTCACAGCGTTTCTAAATCACTTTAAAATGATGCCAGTGTCTCCATGGTGGCCATGAGGATGCTGTCCTGTCTACCTTGGCTGTCTCCTTCGCCGTTATCTCACAGGGTTGTAGTGGGGATGAGGCAGAGGGTGCCATTTGCTCCACCCTGAGCCTTTTGGAGGAAAAGGCAGGATAAAAAATGCACCAGGTAAATAAATGCCAGGAGCTGCGGTGGCTCAAGTGGTTAAGACGCTGAACTGCAGGCTGTGGAAGCTCAGTAGTTCAGCAGTTTGAGACCCGGGTGCCGCATGATGGAGTGAGCTCCCGTCTCTAGTTACAGCTCCTGCCAACTTAGCAGTTTGAAAGCAAGAAATTGCAAGTAGATAAATAGGTACCACTTTGGTGGGAAGGTAACAGCGTTCCGTGCGCCTTGGTGTTTAGTCATGCCGGCCACATGACCACGGAAACGTCTTCGGACAGCGCTGGCTCTTCGGCTTTGAAACGGAGATGAGCACCGCAACCCTAGAGTCGGATTCGACTGGCTTTCGAGCAAGGGAACCTTTACCTTTTTAAATAAATGCCAGAGCATTTTGCTTGGATTTAAGTTTTTGTGCTGCCCTCTGCCTGGATAGATAGGGTTGCCAACCTCCAGATGGAGGCTGGAGATGTCCAGGGATTACAACTTATCTCCAGGCGACAGAGATCAGTTCACCCGGAGAAAATGGCCAATTTGGAAGTTGCAGTGAATGGCATTATACCCCGTTGAAGTCCCTCCCCTCCCCTTCTCATGCGCCACCCCCCAAATCTCCAGGGATTTCCTAACCCAGAGCTGGCAACCCTATGGATAGATGGCCGTTCAGTATAGACTTCGATGGAATGTGGGTGCAGACACAGCCTTACTGTGGGCTGCACACCTGAATGCAGTGCTAACATGGTTGTAACTTGTCGAGTCCTCAGGGAGAAAGGATGATTAAAAGTATTACGAATAAATACATTTGCCTAGGGCTTAAAATTTCTTGTTAAAGAACAGATTGCCCAGGAATTTCTAGGAGCGCAAGAAAAGACTAAAGATGGTCTTTCCTTCTTTAAAAAAGAAATGGACCAGGTTTGATTAACTAACCAACTGATTTTGCTTTGTCATAAAAAAAAATCAGTGCACTGAGAGAACACATTAATGTTTGGATGACAAAATAAGCCACATTCAATGATTTTCTTTTCATCCACATCTGACACGTAGATTCTGGCTTGGCAGTGTGCCCCAAGCAAGCAGAGTGGACATATAAAGGTGCCTTCCACCAGTCAGATGGTCTGTCTAGTTCAGGATTGTCTACTCTGGTTGGCAGTGACTCTCAGGCAAAGCAAGGCCTTTCCCGGAACCTGAATCTCAGAGCCTTCAACTGGAGGTGATAAGAACTGAATGCCAAGAGTACAAAGATTCCTTTCTGCCACTGAGCCTTGGTCCCTTCCCCTGACCCAGAAACCAAAGAGCCCTTGGTTGCTTTTGTTCATGGAAGGTTTGGAAATCACAGTCATAGGACAGCAAATAAAGTAATTTGTTTTCTGATTATATAATTATAACACAGAGGGAATGTATAACTCAGTCCATTTACTGCAACACATCCTTACATAAAAAGACCCACCCACCCCCAAGTTGGTTGCATTCTAGTTGAAAATTGACCTTCCTTTGCTTGAAATTGCCTCTGTTGAAGTCTTAGGACAGGTTGTTCTGACATTCTTTTAACAGCGTCTCATCACAGCAGCCAAAACTAATCACACGAATATTACCCGATGACAGGTGCATTTATTCTGTCAATTAAATCAGATGGTTAAATCGAAATGTGCCCCAAATCTCTCTTGTTTGCATTATCCATATTGGCATTTCTTGGCTGGGCTTTGCTGCCGGTTGGAAGTCATCCAGGCCCTGCAGTGTCACTTTGCAAGATTGTGCCAGCAAGTCTCCATGTGTTGCAACAGCCGCTGCAAGGAGACCAGAGAGGGGCAGCCCTCTAGGACTGACCTGGAACGTTACCTTGCTGTGCTAAGATTTATTAAAGGGGGGGGGGGAAGAGAGGAGAAAGAAGAAGATGATAGATGGTTTTTTGAATGGGGAAGGATAGATCACCTTTAAGATGGAAGCAGAGTTGCCACAGCAGAGCGGCAGAATCCAAATATATAATTCTCTGATCGTACTAAATATGCATGAGACACAAAATGCACAGCCCTGCCCTTGTTAGAAGGCTCTTTTGTAGGAAGGAGTTTCTCAGATGTAAAATAAAAAAGGAGGCTCTGATTATAATTATTCACTCCATCTGCTTCCCCCGGTTTTAATTATGAAGAAAGTACAGGGCACAGGGGTAGAAAGGTGTCACGAACTGAATGCAACCAGAGGCTCCAAGGCTGCTTTCACAAGTGATGCTGAAGGCTAATTAATGTGTGTGGGATGGCCAGCACCTGCCAGGCAAAGGGCTGAGCTATACATTGAGGGTGGGGGGAGGACTGTTCGGCAAACATGACTCAACTCACCTCGCAAAATGGAGGGGAGGGAGGGAGAGCGGTTTTGTGCCACTTCTCAGTATCTCCTCTGGTGCTGTCCTCAGGAGGGATGCCACAGACTTTACAGCAAATACCTGAGCTTTATGTATTTTCTTGCGTCATTTGTAGTCTGCCTTTCTCACTCGAGGCAGATTACGCAGACTAAGTCAATACAGAACACGATGGGACATCCAGTGAACAATACGATAGGGTTTGGATTGCAGCCATCTGAAACCAAGCAGAATCTGAAATAAAGAAAGAGCTGAAACAAAGAAGAAGAGAAGAGATTGGGTTTATACCCTGCCCTTCACTACCCAAAGGTGTCTCAGAGCAGCTTACAAACTCCTCTCCCTTCCCCTCCCCACAACAGACACCCTGTGAGGTAGGTGAGGCTGAGAGACCTCTGACAGAAACTGCTCTTTTTTCAAGAACAGCTCTTATCAGAACTACGGCTTGCCCAAGGTCAGCCAGCCAAGTGCAAGTGGAGGAGTGGGGAATCAAACCCGGTTCTCCCACGCACTTAACCACTACACCAAACCACTACACCATAAGCCTTAACACGACACGTCAAAGAATGCAAAAATTACATAGTAGACCATACCATGGTTGACAGCCTTAGTCATGCATGAAGCTGAACCCCCTGTCTGCATTCCATGGCTGTCAAATAGCTATGTAGCCGGGTGGTAGCTGTGCAGGTGGAATTTTGCTTCTTTGTGGTGATGGAGTTTCATTTCCTTGCCTGGTGGCAGTTTTGCATCTGTACAGCAAGTGAGATGATTCTACTCAGGGTCATGGATGGTCGGGTCCCATAATTAAGTGACATGAGGAAGAACTATGTCTCCCATAAGGCTGTGTGAAAATTCACATGTGCAAAATCATATTGATAACGTTGGACGTATATGAACACAAAACTTTTTTGTAATATATATACAGTGTTTATTATCACTGGCTGACTGATTTGCTTATTGTTTGTTTATATGATGGGATGGGGAGCAACGTCCAGCAACAACCGATCTTCATGGGTGTGGGGTAGGACTCCCACTGGAATGTAAGAATGCACATGCATGAAATACTGGTCATTGCACTGTACTGTGCTGTACTGACTAATTAAATCATCCTCTATAGTGCCTTCCTCAACTAAGGTCCTGTACATTAAAACAAATGCCATCCAAGGAGCAATTTCAGTGCTGTTGGAGTTGCCCACACCCAGTTATCTCCTTGCTGCTACCGCTGATGGAAACAGATCATTACATAGCTAAATGGAAAACTCTGTATTTTGTATATTAGAACCTATGTAACTGGTAGTAGCATGCTTAGACTGTTTTGAATAATCACATTTTAAAGCAAGAGGAAACCCATATCAAACTTTGACCTCAGTGGCTGTAGAGTATCTCCGTAGGATAAATATTGGAAGACAAAAGAGCAAGTTTTAGGAGCCCTGTGCTCTCCTGGCTCCTCTGCAGCTCCAGGTAGATGGGAAAGAATCTGATAGTTTCTATTTTACTCCTCCAATATGGATTCTTAAGTATGCTGCTCTTTAAAATAAGGTTCTGCAAAGGCAACTCTTCCCCTTTAAATGTACTTTAACGATAGCATGTAATTACCCTTTGTGTTCCTTTGCTGAAACGGCTGCCTAGTTAAGAACTCATTTGTATCCATTAATTTTGTTTAGAAAAGCAAAGTATCTATTGCAGGGAAAGGAAAATTGGGATCCTGAGCTTTCCTGTTCTCCTTTTCCCGTTTTAAATTTAAATTGTAAATGATTTTTTTTTTTTGCTTGTATTGCACATCTTCCTAATTTACTGATGGAATTAATGGCCATTTAGGAGAAGGTGCTTTGGGACAACCTTACAGCAGTTCTAAACAAGGCAACCATATGGTTCCTACTCCTGCCATGCTGTTTGTGACTGCCCCTCTGTCCTGGTGGACCAGCTCTCTGTTCAGCTAGCACAGAGCTGTTGATGGAGTGTAGGGTTTTTTTAAGGTGTTTTGTAAGATCTTAGTATAAAACACAGGCTTCAGAATGCAAAGGACTTGTGAAGTCAGGAGGAGAAGGGGCTTGCTTCAGTTTCAGTTGCAGACCATGGCATTGATTTCTTTATTAATATTTATAAACTTGAACCCAAGGACTGGGTTACTTTGAATAAAACTGTAAAATTTACCCTTTGATAACTGTCGTCATTAAGATCCCAAGTGACTTATTTTCATCAACTGTTTATTCTCCCCTCAGATGTTTAAATATTAGGGATGAACAAATGTTCTCAGTTTTGTTTCCTTTTATAGCAATATATCTAATTCTTAACATGGCCACGTCTGTGTACACTTAAACCCAGAGACAACACAGAGCTTTCTACAAACCGGAGACAAGCCCCAAGTTTGCAGAAAAATCTGAAATCTAAAACAAAATAAACTGGGATTTATTTATTTTTAAAGCCAAAATAATAGAAGCAACAACTGTAGCTTTAAGAAACTCAGGGGTTGTTGTGACCATTGCTAGGCAACCACAACTGTGTAACCATTGCTAGGAAACAACAACTGTCTTCAAGCCTAGGTTCTGTCAGTAAGGGTGGGTGTTAGATCACGCTAACAAAGACTCGGAGAGTGATTTCAGCAAAGTGATTCAGCTTTATTGAAGTAACGAACATGCACTTAAACGCGTTCATAACCAGAACAGATTAACATAGGCTCCTTTTAAACATTCCCGGGCTAACATAGCCACGCCTGATAAGATTGTGTAGTTAAAGACCAATGAGAATCTTTCCCTCTCTGGAGCTTGTACAGTTCCTGATTGATCGCTGTTAGAGGGCGACCAATGACAATGCAGGACAAAGGAGCCTTTGTCCGGCTCAAGCTTTACATGGGGAGTGAATGAGGCGATTCATGTAAGCGATTTCCACTACATTACAGTGGGGGACAGGGCCCTTTCCTGGGTTGTTTTGGCCTTTAAAGGAGGACTCATCAGGGCCAGAGTCTGTAGCAGCTACCAGACAACTTGTTACCACACAATGCATGACTCACCCAGCCTCAGCTGCTCATTGAGTGGTGAGAGTTTCAGACGTGGATCTGAGAAACTCATGGTCAGATCCCCACTTTGCTATGGAAGCTCACTGGGTGACCTTGCTCTGGTCACATGCTTTCAGCCTATCCTAATCCATAGGTTTGTGTGAAGATAAAATGGAGGAGAGTGATGTAAATAGCTTTCAGTTCCTGTTGTGGGAAAATTACATGCACCCCCTACTGCCAGTTTTCCAGGTCCCCCACTTGTTAATTTATTTTTTTGTCAATAGTTTCACTCCTTTGTTTTTATCTGTTGTTTTTCTAGGTTGGTTTGTGTTGTAGACATATATTGCATGTTCTTATAAACAATGTATATAATATTCAACTTACATAACTTGTAAATATAGTATGCATAATAATGCATAGTGCCAATTTACTGAAGTACCAAAATGTTTTTAAAAGGATACATTTGAAGAAATCTGGTGCTAGGAAACAGGGCGTAGCAAGAAAATGACAAAATTCAAAATCATCTCTAATAAAGTTTGGTTATAAAGCTGCAATTTTAAAGTTGTATCTGTTTTTAGTGCTGATGTATACATTGTTCTGTTGCACATGCATGCTAATACATTGGCGGATAACTGGTGATAGATGGGGGGAGGTGGGAAATGTTCCTTCTGGAATAGACCATAGAGTTTGGGTCAGAAGTGATTGTACACCATCAGTGTTCCAACAGTCCACCCACCCCTTTTACTTATTCTTCCCCACCAAGTGGCAGCAGGCAGAGTGGGCAAAGGGCAGGAACTGATCAGCTCGTACAGATTGGTAGCAGATTTGCACATGTCTGTCTGTCCTTGCCTACCTGATCCTGCCCTCTCCCTCTGCATAAGTTTACCAGAAGGCTGGAAGAAAAATACTCGTGTGGCCTGTTGGTGCATCCCAAATGCATGGCCTTTTGCTTTACAAAGGTATCTGGGCTCTGTACAAAGGACAAAGAATCATTAGGGAAGTGACTGCCTATTAGAGTTGCCAGGTCCCTTCATCGCTCTGGCAGGGGGATTTTGGGGGTGTTCCAGGATGTCCCCGAAGTGATGAGCCAGAAGTGACATGATCATGCCAGGGACATTGTGTGGGGACACTGGTTTGAGGGCAAAACCCTATGATAAAACTGGCTTAAAACCATAGAGTTTTACCCTCAAACCAGAGCATCCACACACAATGTCCTCGGCGTGGTGATGTCATCATGTCAGGGAAATCACATGGTGATGTGGCTGTTTGGGGGTGGGGTCTCTGCTGCCAGCCAGCTGGCTAGTGGTGGGCTGAAGCCCCAAATACCAGGGGAACCCTGGCCCCTACCTGGGAACTAGCTATGGAAAGGCTAGTGTTAGCTATAGGGTTAAAACCTCTTATTTCTGTTCTTAGAAAATTTTGGCAGAGATAGAAATTCACCTATCCTACTTCGCCCAAATGCCACAATGTAATGCATAACCTGGAGTTAGTTTTGCAATCATTGCTTAAAATTAGTTGTTGTAGATTTTCCGGACTGTATGGCTGTGATATTGGCATTGTAGTACCTGACGTTTCGCCAGCAGCTTTGGAAATTCTAATCTTACCTGTAGTTTGTTGTAAAATGTAGAGCGTTTTTCAGGACTGGAAACCATGCCCTATTTATTTTTAAACTCCTTTCCTGTTGAAATTGTGTTTATGTTTATGAATTTCAAAGGCTTCCCTGTGTAATCTGACATGGTAATTAGGTGTGTTGTCCAGCATTTCAGTGTCTTGGAATAACATACTGTGTCCTGTTTGAGTTAGGCTATGTTTGTATTCAGTTATGTCCTGTTTGAGTTAGGCTATGAAAGCCTTTGACAACACATTGCCTAAAACATTCAGGCCTACAACACATCACCTTTCACTGGGCCAGAAGTTGCTGAGGATGTAAAGCAGGGAACTGAAATGGCCTTGTAATGTCTCCAGCTCATGCTAAGTCTTGCTTTGTATGCTGTCAAGCCTCTGACACAGTCACACAGTGTCTGACCTCAGGGTGCAGATGAGGGGCATTCATGATTGCTCTATATGAAAAAAATAACCCAAGTACATGATTCCAGGGAGAAGAGTTCTAGCCTGGACTTATCCCTGACGTCTTAATTTTCCACATTTCAGAATTTTCTTTTACATGAGGAAAATGTGAGTCCACATTGCAGTTTGAAGTGTTATTGCCCTAAACATTAATGAGAATTAGGACACATCTTTCAAATCAAAGGAATGACTACAGTAGGCTTGCCATCTGCCTGCCCATAGTGGTAAACCCCTGGCTTCAGCTACAATCCTCCTCTCTTGAGAAACCGAGGAGCAGGAGAAAAGATGGTTTATTTATTTATTTATTTATTGCATTTTTACCTCACCCTCCCCGCGAACGGGCTCAGGGCAGCTTACACGGGGGCACAAATCCATACATAAAAACAGTATAAAACAGTAAGAGCTATTAAGTCACAACAAAAACAAATAAAGTGCTCCATACAACAAGATGGTCTCTGAAGATGGTATCGATCATTTCATTAGGGTGAAATTGTCCTGTCGATGGTCCAAGCCAGTCCTGCAGCATCAGTGCCATGCATAATTATGGCAGTTCTTCCGGGAACCACTCCCAACCCCATTGTTTCAGTGATGGTAGAGCAATGGTATTCCCAGTAGTCATGTATGGCTGCGAGAGTTGGACTATAAGGAAGGCCGAGCACCGAAGAATAGATTCTAATATGGTTCTGTATAAAACTCTTGATAGTCCCTTGGACTGCAAGAAGATCAGATCAGTCAATCCTAAAAGAAATCAACCCTGACTGTTCCCTGGAAGACCAGATAATGAAACTGAAGCTCAAATACTTTGGCCACCAAATGAGAAGGGAGCACTCACTGGAGAAGACCCTGATGCTGGGAAAGATCGAAGGTCAAAGAAGACGGGGACGGCAAAGGATGAGATGGTTAGACAGTGTCATAGATGCAACAAACATGAAATTGAGCAAACTTCAGAGGACGGCGGAAGACCGGAAGGCCTGGCGGGAGCTGGTCCATGGGGTCGCCTCAGGTAAGCCAGACCCTGGCCATATAGGGCTTTAAATGTAAGAACCAGCACTTTGAAGCGGATTCGGTACACTATTGGCAGCCAGTGCAGCGCTTTCAGCCCAGGCTGGATGTGCTCCCACTTGGGGAGACCCATCAACAGCCTGGCCGCCGCATTCTGTACTAGCTGCAGCTTCTAGATCTGCAACAAGGGCAGCCCCATGTAGAGAGTGTTACAGTAGTCCAGCCTTGAGGTGACCGTCGCATGGATCACTGTAGCCAGGTCACCGCGGTCGGGGAAGGGAACCAACTGCCGAGCCAGCCTGAGATGGTAAAATGCAGATCTGACAGTGGCTGCCACCTGGGCCTCCATCGTTAAGGAGGGATCCAGGAGCACTCCCAAACTCCTAACCTCCAGCGCTGGCACCAACGGCGCCCCATCGAAGGTCGGGAGAGGGATCCCCAACCCCAAACCGCGTCGACTCAGGCACAGGACCTCCGTCTTCGCTGGGTTTAGTTTCAGCCAGCTCAGCCTGAGCCACCCAGCCACAGCCTGTAACACCCGGTTCAGATCTTCTGGGTCGGAGCCCAACTGGCCACTCAACATCAGATAGAGCTGGGTGTCATCTGCATATTGATGACTACCCAGCCCATAACTCCTGGCAATCTGGGCGAGGGGGCGCATGTAGATGTTAAATAACATCGGGGAAAGCACCGCCCCCTGAGGCACACCACACTCAAGTGGGTTCCTCTGGGACTGCTGTTCCCCTATTGCCACCCTTTGTCCCTGACCTTGGAGAAAAGAGGCAAGCCATTGAAGAGTGAGCCCCTGTATCCCCACGTCGGCGAGACAGTGGGTCAGCAACTGGTGGTCGACCATGTCAAACGCGGCCGACAGATCTAACAACAACAGTGCTGCCACACCACCTCGATTCAGATGCCTCCGCATGTCATCAGTAAGGGCAACCAGCACTGTCTCCGTCCCATATCCTGGGTGAAAGCCGAACTGGAGTGGATCAAGGACAGAAGTGAAAATGGTTGGAAAATGGTTGGAAAATGTCCTCCATAGTGGTGCACTAGGAATTTCCCCATGTCTCTATGGTTTTTACTATAGAGATTAGAGGAGATTCCTAGAGCCTCATCATAAGAACGGAAGAAGAGTCCTTCTGGATCAGACCAGTGGTCCATCTAGTCCAGCATCCTGTCTCACACAGTGGCCAACCACTTCCTTCCAGAAGTGCCATCACAGCAGAGACCATTAAGGAATTATAATTTAAAATATAAGCTAAAGTCTGTAAACTGTGTCTATATATCAACAAGTGACTGGCAACTCAGGTTCTCAACTCTGGATTGGAAAATACCTGGAGATTTTTTAGGTGGAGCACAGGGAGGGGAGGGTTTGGGGAGGGACCACAGTGGGGTATAATTCTATAGCAGCCATTCTCCAGGGGAATTAATTTCTGTCATCTGGAGATCAGTTGTAATTCCAAGAAGTTGTAATTCCAACCTGGAGGTTGGCAACTTTATTGGCAACAGTCCTGTGTTGAACCTGAAACCACTCATGTCTTGATGATAATTCCTGTTGAACACATGAAAATGTCCCAACAGGCATAGGAATAGCTGCAAAATGCATGCATGTCCACAAACAGGTGTCGGACCCCCTCCTCGCTCATTCCTCCTCACTTCCCCCCTGCTCCCCAAACCACAAGACACATTTTTCTGAAGGGGGAGTGAGTAACTTGCCATAGGGAAGGCTCTTTAAGCAGAAGATAGAACCCAACTCTCAACCAGGGCCTATCTTTCCTGTAAAATGCTTCCCAATGTTTCCCAGCTTGACTTCCTACTGGGGTTGATGATAATCGTAGTTTATGCGGCCTCCCAAATTGAATCCAGAAGGCCAAGAAAACTACAATTTTCATTAACCCTAAGTAACCCTCGTAAATTCTGAGCATGCTCCAATAGTTACTGCTGGCTGCCTATGTAGTAACGAATGCTGCCAATTGCACAGATACAAAAAAGCACACACACACCTTGAAATAGAGTTCATTTTAAAATCTGAACACATCATCAATGCAAGCGCTGAAGAGGAAGACTGATATTGCAGACATTCTGTTTTGAAACATTATTTGAAAAGGTGGTTGCATCCATAGTACAAACTGAAACATAGGATACCTAGTGTAGCCATGAGGATTGCAAAGGTGAAGAAGAACCACAGGACACAAGGAACCCAGAGACTAATTTGAGGATGTTCAAGGGTACAATTCAACCTGGGTAGGTGGATGGATATGCTTTTTGTAGTGACAAAGCAGGAAGGGGGGAGGAATCCTGCTTATTGAGCTCGCCCTTCCTGAGTTCCTTACTCCTCTTACTGACCATAACAAATATTTAACTTATTTGCCAATCAACTATACAAAATCAGGAGTGAAATTCAAGATTATTCCGTTATGATTTTTAAAAACATGTTGGTATCATATGACTATCCCTGAGCTGAATAGCCCAGGCTAGCCCAATCTCATCAAATCTGAGGCCAAGCAGGGGGTGGCCCTGGCTAGTATTTGGATGGGAGACCTCCAAGGAATACTAGGATCATGACATGGAGGCAGGCAGTAGCAAACCACCTCTGAATGCCTCGTGACTTGAAAACCCAACCAGGGGTCACCATAAGTCAGCTGTGACTTGACAGCACTTTCCACCACCCTCATATGATGAGCCAGTAGACAAACTCTAGGGTCCAATTCTCCACTTTTAACAGGGATGGTCCCCATTTTGTTCCACCAATTGTCATCCCATTTGTGGGATGCCTTCTGAAAGGATGCCATTGATCAGTTCACAGTTTGATACATTTTGTAGAGTCGCAGAGCTAGAAGGGACCATCAGGGTCATCCAGTGCAACCCCCTGCACAGTGCAGGAAATTCACAAATACCTCCCCCCACACCCCCAGTAACCACTGTTCCACATCCAGAAGATGACAAAAAACCTCCAGGATCTCCTCCATAGGCTGGGAGGGCAGGATGAAAATGTGAATAAATAAATAAAAATTGCTTCCTAACCCCCAAAGCGGCGATCAGCATTTCCCTGGACATGTAAGAAAGGGGCACAAGAACTAAACACTGAGACAACCCTTCCTGCCCTCCCTCTCATGACCTGCCTAAGTTCACACAATCAGCATTGCTGTCAGATGGTCATCTAGCCTCTGTTTGAAACCCTGCAAAAAAGGAGAGCCCACCCCCTCCCGAAGAAGCCTGTTCCACTGAGGAACCACTCTAAGTTCTTCCTAATGTTTAGCCGAAAACTCTTCTAATTTAATTTCAACCTGTTGGTTGTAGTGCGACCTTCTGGGGCAACAGAAAACAACTCCTCACCATCCTCTATATGACAGCCCTTCAAGTACTTGAAGATGGTTACCATATCACCTCTCCATCATCTCCTCTCCAGGCTAAATGTACCCAGGTCCTTCAGTCTTTCCTCATAGGACTTTGTCTCCAGACCCCTTCTGTATTTTGTAAGGCTTGCATGAGAGTTTATTCATGGGAGTTTAGCCTGTTCCCTTCGGGTCAAAATAGATGAGATGCTGGGAAGTCTCTCACTGGATCTTCCCAGAGTCTTTTGAATTACCGCTACATGGGGCTCCTGGTCAGAGCTGTACACAGAGAGAGGGGAGAGGGATCTTAGCCCTTTCACCAACACATAGTTTCACAAAGCAAAACCCTATTAGAATGCTTTAAATAAAAAAAGTTGGAAAATAAACATGATCATTCCCCCCCCTGTAAAGGCCTAATAGCAGGGTAGGTTGACCAGTTTTGATTAATGAATGTATGCAGGAAAAGAAGGGTTAAACCCATAGTCCTGATCCAAACTACTGCCATATGTGACTGCACTTGGCCTTTAAAAGACAATAGAAGACATGTGATCTCTGTCTTATCTAATTTGAACCTTAGTCCCCTAGCTTTAGCTCTCTTCATACAGGAGAATTTATCTTGATTATGTTGCACATGCACACACACACGTGTGCATGAACAGTTAAGCTGTTACATGGTGTATAATATGGCATCTCACACACACATGGTGTATAATATGGCATCTCTCACATATCAGGGATATGATAGAAGTTTATAAAACTATGCAATGGGGGGAGAAAATAAATTTGTCTACCTCTCCCATAATATTGGAACTTGGGGTCACTATGAGATTGATTGACAATAGACTGGCGGTGTTTCTTCACCCAACACACAATGAACTTCTAGAATTTGCTGTCAGAAGATGTGGTGATAGCCACTGGCTTAGATAGTTTTGGGGGTTAAAATTCTTGAAGGAAAGCTAAAGTTAGCTATTAGATCTATTAATCAGGATGGTGAAGTTGAACTTCTGAGTTACAGGGAAACAAGCAGTGAAGGATGGCTGTTGTCCTCACTCTCAGTTTATGGGCTTCTCAAAAGTATCTGGTTGGCCAGTGTTGAAAATAAGATGCTGAACTAGACAGACCCATAGTTTGATGCAACTGTGTTCTTATATTCTTCAATGTGGTCCTTTTACTAATCTAAGGTGTTCCAGTAGTCAGTGTTATTGCACAATAAATAAATGTGAGGGCTGGTGGTAGAACCCTTTTGACCACTTATGCCACTTCACTCCTGAATCAGTAGCTGCAGTATTGCTTTCTGGCCATCTGCAGTGGTGGTGCTATAGCACAGCAGAAAGCAGGCCAGCAACTTCCTTCAACAATCTAATTAGCACAGGAAATAAGACATCCACTGCCAGAATCTAAGCTGAGACCTCTGGTGCCTTTTAAGGACTGTGGAGTAGAACAGGTGGAGAAGAACATGTAATAATATAGGAGAGGATTCTCAGGCAGTGATTCTCAGCATGAGAAAAATGTTGTTTTGAGTTCACTAGAATGTCCTTATTGTCATTTCTGAAATGTTGGATGGGGCCAATATAGTTGTTTCCAAAGGATGCTATGACAATTTCAAGAACAGAATCGACTTTCTGATCCAGGTAGCTGGATCACAGTGCTCCCTTATAGCCGACACCAGCGGTAGGTCATGATCAGTCTGCCCCAATCCAGATCCATTAAAAACAATGAAAAGATTGAGTTCTGTGTGATGTGGGTTATGATGCCAAGATCGCATTGTTATGTTAAGAAACAAGCCTATATGGATTACTATTGTTGTTGTTATGAGTTATCACAATCAGATATTTGACTGGTAGATGATGTTCTGCAATTCAAGATCTATCCAAATTGTTGGGAATTGCAGATATACTTTCACAGGATTCTAGCTGTTCCAAGCAAAACTGTCTTCTGGAGCTGAGCTGATGTTATTTGCTCAACACCCAGAATGTCCTAGTGTTTTTTAAGACTTCTAGGCACTGCTCCAAGGGCCCCAACAACAACTGGCACAATGGTTACCTTCTTCTCCCAGAGGCACTCTATTTGTAGGTCTTGTTATTTCATGATCTTCTCCTGTTCTTTCTTTTCTATTTTGCAGTCTCTTGGGATTGCACTGTCAATGATCCAAACCCTATTTCTCTTTTTTCCCCAAGTATTATTATTATTATTTAAAAAGCATCAGCTGAACTCCAGGCTTAAGCCCGGAAGTGTTCTAATGCAGACGGAGGATTTAAACGAGGTAAAAACGATAACGCCGCAGTCAAGAGACTGAGGGGAAAAAAGAGACCTTGATGTTTGATAGTTGTAATAACCTGCCGAGTGTTCTAATGGCTCAGGGATCAGGTGCGGAGCTACGGCAATAACAAGCACTGAATAATTATCCTAGCCATATTCCACTGAACCAAACCCCCAAAGTATGAACTATATAAGGAGGCTTCTGCTGCCTCTCCGAGATTCCCTGAAATGTTAAATCGCTGGATTGGGAGCACTTCCAACATTAGTACTGCCCAGTTAGAAAGAAATAAAACCCAGAATCCTCCAGTGGCAGTTCTAATGTCTTTGTTAATTATGAATTATGGGTAAACATGCCGATGCGCAGAGGTCACTCCTGTCAGCAACAATACTTTTCAAGAAGGATTTTTATGAGGGTCTTTTTCAATCTGCTATAATGTACTTTATATATACACAAAAACTCAACCACAACTGCAACCAAAAATATTTGTTTTTACAGGAAGACTATTTATTTTTTTCTCTTGGTTCTTAGCCTGCCTCTCCCTCTCCCCGCCCCTTCGCGTTTGTAGTGCCATTGTCTATGCAACCTCATTCTCTCTTATGTGTCTAGAAACAGCTGTACAATTCCATTGGCTGGCCAGAAGGTGTCAGAGGGACCAAGGGCAGGCCAACAATCTGCTAACAAGGAGGTGGCCGTTTCCTGTGAGAACAGCTAGTCAGAGGGCCCATGGCCTTTCACATGCTGCAGAGAAACTAAAGGCTGCATAGTGTCTGCTTGATTAACCCCATTTGCATAGCTCGGGCTGATCAGAGCTGAATCCCAGGAGTGCACATGAACAGGGTTAAAATGATATTATGCGTGGATCCTGCCCAACAATAGCAACTGGCACAAAATCATTTTAATTAAGCAGTAGCGGCTGTAACGCATCCGACGCTGGCAGCGATTCATCCGTTCCTTCATTTGTCTCTCTTTTGCACCCTTAAAAGATCTTTGGGAGTCTTTCTATCAGTGTAGGCAGAACAAGAACCTTGAGCACATGAAGATGCCTGTAGGGTGTTCTCACCTGCTGCCTGAGACGCTAAGAATCAAACCTGGGACCTTCTGCATGCAAAGCAGTTGCCCTACCCCTGAGCCACAGTCCCATATCCAATATACAATTAACATGCAGGTTATAATATTTGCTACCAGAAAGAACAAGTCTTGAGTCATACCCTTCTAGTTTATCTCCAAGTTCAGTAGCTTTGGGTCAGTGACTCTGATGTGTCTCCTTCAGCATGTCTTAGAGTGCATAGACTGCGGACCAGACCAGACGAGATGGTAACCCCAAGTCTGACCCAGGGAGCTCCTATTAATAGCACTGCAGGGGCCCAATTCTGGTTGGGACCACCATGATGTGAGGGGAGGAGGGACTTCTGCCCTCCCCCATGCCTTTTTTCCAACCCAAGGTAGCACCAGGGTTTGCCAAAATGCCCCCCCAGTGCCATTTCAGGTAAAAAATGCTGGGGGGGGCAGGAGTCTCTGCTTCCTATGTGCCACAGTGATCCCAACCAGAACTGGGGGGGGGGGACACTCTACAAAATGGAGGAACATCCCCAGGTGAACTTGGGGATGCCATCCCATCCAGTTTGGCCTTAAAAGGACCCATGAACTGTACTGGACCATAGAGGAAGTGTCTGGATAAGGAATGAAGTGGGCAGCTAAGCAATGTCTCGTTGCACATTGCCTGCACTGGAAGGATGAGTTTGGTGTTTGAGTTAAAGTTCATTAAGCCATTTGCAGGTCTTGTTAGTGAATAAAGTTGTGGCCCTTTACTCATCCAAGAACTGCTGTCTTTCACATCCTTCATTTCAGTGTGCAACGAACGGCTCTGAAAACTGATCCTCCATTGGATGTCAAAAGGCTCACACAATAATATCTTTTGAAAATCAAGGACATGGTCCCACCAGATAGAATCATGTGGAAGTCCTTAATATCTCAATGGGAGAATTGCCAGTACAGCAAATTCTATCAACTAATCTCTCCCATTGTTTTTGTTTGGCAGATCATGCCTCAGGTCTATTTGGCAAAGTTGGCACAGTTCCAACACGGTCGTTTCTGTGCTACTAAGCATATGCCATGTGTGAGTGAGCTGTAACATGAAGTGAACTGGAATATGGTTCTCATTTAAAATGGTACTGTACCTGTGAAGCCCCCTTCACATGAGGGTGGGCTATGGAGCCAAACAAATGAGATCCAGACTGTATAATCCTCCAGGAAACCTGTACATATCCTATTTTATCTTGAAAATGAAGATGGAGGAATGATATACTACATCCTGGGACATGGGAAGTCTGAGTATTTCCCCCCTCTAAAGAGAGATGGGAAGCTATCTCTCATTCTGACAGGATCTGTTAGGATAAGGCTTTTCCATCTCCAATTTCTTTCAATTGCTGGTGGAAAGGGGAAGAAAGCAGGTTGGGGAAAAGGGATGACCTCACTCTGTATTCCAATTTGCTTCAGAACTTTCCACATCTAGTAATTTCTATTTTTATAATGTGCTGCCAGGTAAGATGAGTGACCATTATGTTACAGACCTAGATAATAAAGTGAAGTCATGGACATTTTCACAGGTAACAGATGGACTAATTAGAGCCTGAATTATTTTGGGTATAGCTGAGAGCCAGGGCTGAAGAAGGTTATAAAGCTGACCAAACTTGACTTCGTGACAAAAGCCTAATAAAAAATCCTATCACACCTCCCTCCCCCCAAAGAAATACCAAGTAACATGGGTGGGGGAGTGGGAGCTAATTTGTATGCAAAGATGGTACAATGCAGGGGAAGTGCTAGATCCAAATTCATTGCATTAAATGAGCAAGGCCTCATGAACTGGTTAGCATAAGGCCTGCTTGGTCAATAATGTACATGGCTGATGAGCATGTTAGAATAATACCTACCAGATCCATACCTGACCAACAGCCCCTCCAAATGCTGGGCACCATATGCCACATACAGAGCCTGTGTGTGTACTGTTTGTTCTTGTTTTGCAGGTGAATATGAGAAAGTTGGGATGGAAAACATCATCTCGACACCTTCATTTATGTCCATGGATCTGTACAATTTAGGAAGACATTATTGAGCTAGACGTGGCCCAGTTATTTGACTTGGTATA
>NW_015172557.1:330294-344504 GCF_001447785.1 Gekko japonicus
TATGGGCATTGTGGCTAGCAAGGCTGAGCAGTTGCTACATCCCAGCCAGGCTTTAGGGGAGTGCTGGCATGGGATTCTGGGTTGTGGTGTCACTTCAGGTGGTGCTGGAGGTCTCTCCAGTCAGAAATATTTAGTCTTGCTCTCCGAAAGGTGAAATAGTAGGGGTCAATTATTGCAGCATGAGATTTTGTGGAGGAAATTATCCTTCATCAGAGTCACAGAGTGCAATGGAATGGACTGAGTACATTTCCACATGGGTAAAACTGCAGTGAATAAAATGGTTTTACAATGGGAGAAATCAGTGGGACATCAACGCTCAATCTACGCACAGTAGAAATTTAAAAGTGAACAACAGACATAACACCACATTATTACTACATTTTGGGAGATAACCTCTCATAGTGTTTTTTTTAATTAAAGCAAAGAGATAAAACAGCATTGAGTGTGTTAACAAACTGTAATTCAGCAGATCTGTATTTAATCCATCTTTTAAATTTTCTTATTTGTGGTGGTCATAAGGTCAGAACACAATAGAAGAACACTCTTTATCTTGCCATGTTTATTGACTTTTTATGTCCATTCATTCACATGCACCCACAATGACTTGGATGGTTTAGCAGAGCACAAAAGAGTGTTGCTGTCCAGTGATGGCTGATGTATCCTTGAAGGTATGACCAATGCTGCTGGTACAGTAAGAGTGTTGACAGAATAAAAGGGCAGAGCTGGCAGTAAGGCATGTTCATACAAGCACATATGTGACTACAGTGATACTACACAATGAAGAATCATAGTACAGGTATACACATGGTCACATCAAGATCACCTTGTTCCAGTGTTTTCCCAGTAAAGACAAACATTTTGTGGAGATAGAAGGAAAACATGAATAGGGATGGGCATGAACCAGCTCATGAACTAAACTTCATGATGAATTTTGGTTGGTTCGCAAACCGAAGTTCATGGAGGTCAACTGGCATGAACTTTCCATGAATTTACAAGCACTTCGTGGAGGTTTGTGCCATTTTGTGAATAGATACACTTCTGAACAGACTGTCTCCACTCAAACAAAATATTTACCAAAGTTCAAATCAACTGAGAGGGGGTATGTGTGTGTGAATTTTTCCAGACTTGAAAATACTGTTGACAGTTTCAAACTAGTCATGTCAGTTTCAAGAGCCCCCCCCCACTTTGCTGGAGTTCCTTTCTTGCACAGAACTTGCAAAATCCCACCCACCTACCCTGCTTTGATTTGTGACTCTGTGCTTTGAGATCAGTCCTTTTAAGCCTGCAATACCAGTACAATCTGTACATTGTACTGGTTCTACTGGGCTTGCAAAAATGCTGCCCCCTTGCTTGGATTGGGATTGAGCTGCCATTGCTACATTGGCATTGGGTTCTGCTGGGCACTAGTACATTGCATTGGTTCTGCTGGCCTTGCAAGCCCCCTTGCTTGGAGTTTGATTCTGTGCTTGACATCCGTCCAATTGAGCTGGAATTGCCACATTGGCACCGGGTTCTGCTGGGCAGTAGTACCTTGCACTGGTTCTGCTGGGCTTGCAGAAATGCCCCCCTTCACTTTCTGCTGCAGAGATTCCCAGGAACTTTGAGTCTGTTCTGCTGGGCTTCTATTACCCTTGCTTTTTTGCTGTTTTTCCCCCTCTATTGGAAACAATGGAGGATGGGGGTACCTTCTTTGGGATAATGTAACTTGGACCCTGTAAATCCAATCCTCACTGAACCTGGAGGGCTGGTAGAGGAGACTCAGTCAGAGATCCCCTGCAAGTTTGGTGTCTTTAGCATGCTGTGTGGTCATTCTACCATGCCATGAATCTCACAAACCAAACCAGTTCATTTGGCTCTTAAAAGTTCATGAGGGTCTGTGGTTTGTGAACTGGGCACACCATGAACCGAACCACATTTTCCCACTTCATGCCCATCCCTAAACATGAATGAACAGAAGAAGGTCTAAGTATGACCTTCTCAAAACTGTGAACTCGTGTGGACTGATCTAGTCTCATGGTAATGGTATGGTGGAAATGACTGATGTTCCAGAGGAATTTCTGGTACATCTTCCTTTTTCATGAATGCAGAGGCCACTGAAGTGTTCAGATACAGGAAGTAAGTTTAGGGATAGATTTTAAGTATGATGTGTTCAGCCATCAATCTGAAAGTCTCCAAGCAGGGCCATTGGCCAGAAGCAATTCTGAAACAAAGGAAGGGTGAGAGGGTAATGGCTCCCTCAGCCACTTCCACAATAAACCAGCACAGTTTTTATTTATTTATAAATGTATACAGTACTCATTCTCCAATGAGCTCAGGTTGGTGAACATTAGAGGTTATTCCATTTCATCCTCACTTTATTGTCAGCACTGAAAATAAAACATTATTGGTCAGTTAATGTCCGTAACCTCTTTTTGTTGCTGAGTGAGAACTGAAACACTGCCCAAGTCCAACAACTTGGAGTGCTAGTAAGTTGCTGTATTACCCCATCAGCCTCCACAGAATACAGAGGCACACATTACCAGTGCTGTGTGGAAATTGTGGCTTCCACAGTGCAAAGGTAATGTTCAATGTTTAAGGCAGGAGCAGGAGCAATGTGGATTAAGCACTGGATGCCCTGCACCACCAAAGCTGGTGGTTTTACGAGTGACCCTCCCAGGCCATTCGATTCAGGGGGTTCTCAAAGTAACCCATGATCCTCCTAGCCTGGAAAATCACATGGTGCTGGAGAGTCCCAGTGAAGCACTATTGAGTGCTATAAAGACCTGCAGAGCAACTGGTTTTTCTCCATCTAAGAAACTTGGTTTACCCAGTCTAGCTATCTAGTATATTCTTATGCTATCCTTTCTCTAAAGAGCTCTAGGCGGTATACAAAGTTCTCTCTTCCCCATTTGGTTCTCCCTATAGTCCTGTATAGTCCATTAGACTAAGCGTCACCAAGTAAGCTTCATGACAGAGCAGAGATTTGAAGCCGGGCTCCCAGATCCTAATCCAACATATTAACCACAGCACCACACTGATGGTCTTTCATTCCAGACTGCCAGTCTGTTTGCTTCCAGTCTGTCAGTTTCTGAGGTACCTAGTTGCCCTTGGCCTGAGTGCGTGGCAGAACTAGACCTTATGTGGGAGCCCAGTATGACACTTACTTGTCCAGTCATTTCCCTGTTTCTTTCATCTTTGTCTATATCTCCTTCCATTTTCATCCTTATTGCTGCTTGTGCCTCAATCTCTTGCCATAGCAACACCTGCAGGTAAAGGCAAAGCTCATCCCCCACATGCTTCGCCTGCACTGAAGAGGCAACTAATCACTCAACAAGAAGAGAAGTGCCATCTCCATGCTACCTGTGATCAAACTGCAGCCACAAGTGCCCCCAACACCCCCACTTCACACAGGTGTTTAACCTGCTTCTGCGAACACCAGGGGAAAGGATTTATTTATTTAAAGAAATGGTGCTGTTGGTTTCTTCTCATGCATCTCCTGCCTACACAATTTCACACAGAGATGCAAACTCTTATCAATAGCACAAAGACAAAATAATGCAGAACAACATAGCTGGAGTTATGTGTACTCTGCAACTCCTCCATCCCACTGTATTGTGCAGAGATCAACGTATTATGCAGCATCCCATAAATTTCAGCTTTATTTTTAACACTCAAGTTTCTAGCCCTTAAAAATGTTAGACATGCATGTGTAGAAGCTGACAGTTGCATCCCGCTCACTCTTTCATTCAGACTAACCCTATTGCCCTTCTTATTACAGTCCCTGTCACACATAGTTTTTATCCATGCTGGTCCCATAATCCATAGCATAGCCTTTTTGTCCATCGAAGGGGATGCCTTCTTCTCTTTTTCACTAGGAGGAGGAGGAGATTGGATTTATACCCCGCCCTTCACTACCCAAAGGTGTCTCAGAGCGGCTTACTAACTCCTTTCCCTTCTCCTACCCACAACAGGCACCCTGTGAGGTAGGTGGGGCTGAGAGAGCTCTTGACAGAAACTGCTCTTTTTTTCAAGAACAGTTCTTATCAGAACTACGGCTTGCCCAAGGTCATCCAGCCAGGTGCAGGTGGAGGAGTGGGGATGTCAAACCCAGTTCTCCCAGATTTGAGTCCACGCACTTAACCACTACACCAAACTGGCTAGTGGAAAGGTTGGTTGGATGGATCCAACCCTTATTGATCTGCAATCTCAATGAGAGTGGAGGAATAAAGGCTGATGAGATTTCAGGGTTCAGGAGGCAGAGGTCTTTGCATTGCGTATCTCTTTCCCCTGCCCAACACTGTCAGAAAAGAGAATAAAGGCTGAGGAGATTTCAGGGTTCAGGAGGCAGAGGTCTTTGCATTGTGTATCTCTTTCCCCTGCCCAACACTGTCAGAAAAGAATATCCCATCCAACAATAACAGAGATGCATTTGGAAGCCCCTCATCCAAATGTCTGTCCAAATGTTGAAGTCCCAAGTTACTGATGTTATTGTAGAACAGATGTAATAGGAAGCCTCCAATGTTCCATTTTTATTTCTGAATGTTGTACAGATCTTTATGCGTGTACAGTTTGCCTCAGTTGTTCCTTCAGTTCATTTGCCTCCCCCCATTACCAGTGTAAAGGTTTGTATTGATAAAACACTACCAAAAAAGTGTTCTTGGTTTGATTGTACATTCCTTTGTACTGATATTCTTTCTCTGGCTCATATGAGTGTGCAAGAGTGATTGAGTTAGACTCCACACACCCATCCCTCTAACAGTGGCAACTTGCTGCCGCAGAAGGCATCTTCCTCTAATGCAAGAGGCTCTTCCATTAGCAAAACAACACGTTCCATCTAGGGAAGAAGCTTTGTACTGGGAGAAGGTGGCATGGATCCATGGGATCCAAACCAGTGTGCCCAGCATCAAAACATGACACATACCACTCACAACAGAATCTTTACTGGATCACATGCACAACCCATTAATATAAGAGAGGTGGCATTGTTTTATATCAATAGGTCTTAATTCAGTTGTTTGTTAAGTCTTGCACTGGAAACAGATCCCACGACTCAGCTCTAGAAAAACCTAGTCCAGATAAAACACTATCTCCTATGCTGGGCCACAGAAATTCCAGAAATTGGTTGGTGTGTTCCCAAATAGCCTGGAAGAGGACATGTGACAAATCTTGACCTTTATAAGAATTGCCAAATTATCATTTGTATAGCATAAACAATGTTCTAAAAGGCTCAAAGCACCTCCTTTTCATCGTAACGTGATATATGGGGATTGTGTGCATGGGAGGAGAATACAACACTCATGAGGACCATCAGTAAATCCTGTTTTTAATCCTGTACTCTCAGTGCTAAACATCCTTCATGGCTGTAGGGAGATTGCTGTTTATCTGTGGGAAATGTTGTTGACAGACTGCAAACTATATGCTGTATGAAGTTCAGCTCTTCCTAAATCCTTCTTATCTGAATTTTTCTTAATTACCTTAGGTTTTGATTTTTGAACGGGGACCAAGGAAGACCCCATTATTCCATCTTTTAATTATCAAATGTTTAGAGCCCTGTACATGTGCAATTTGCCACGGATTTCAGGGCATTTGCATTGTGTGCCCCAACACTGATGGACGCAATGAAAAATATCACCAACCCCCCCACACCTCAACCTGTTCTGATAATGAAAAATATCACCAACCCCCCCACACACACCTCAACCTGTTCTGGTAAATGTTGTATCAAAATTCTTTTTGTGTGATGTTTTATCCATGTGCAAGAATGGTTAGGCACCTCAATAAAACATCGCAGGTAAAGAATCTTGTAACATCCATTCTACTTCTTTGCAGTCTTTTATGTGTGCACACATACACATTGGTAATGAGTAAGGCGAAGATGAGTGGACAGAACTTCACTGAATGGACTGAAAGCTGTGGCAAAGCACATACTGCCATTCCAGAATTAAACTGTCCTGAATATTAACCAAATAAAAAGGCACTGTATAGTCCAACTAAATAAATGGTCCAGATTATTTCCAGAGGAGTGGGCTGTCTCTGCAGGGCAGAGAAATGTTTTGGCCCAGTACAGGAACAGAACAGGACAATCTCTTATCCGTAATATGCAGAGAGAACAAAAGTGCAAAATTTGTACAGGTATGCAGGGTTTTTGTTTGTTTGATTTTAAAAAGAAGTGCAGAACTCTCAAATGGGAAATGAAGTTTTCAGTCTGTATAACTGAAAACTCCTGAACTTTTAAACATTTCTAAAAGAATTTTGTCTAAGAGGTTCTGGTACTCCGTTCCAGTGCATTCCTCCAGAAAAAAAGCCCTGCAGGTATGCATGGGATAGATGTACAGGACTGTTAATCAAAATTTACCAAGTGTTGTTCTGCAAGGTAATTTGGAGGTCTGTTGAGAAACTATTGTCTTGCACAAGCAGATGATGAAGGAAGCTTTCGGAAGCGTATATCTCTAAAATCTCATGGGTCTCTAAGGTGCTTCTGGATTTGAATCTAGCTATTCTACTGCAGACTAACCCTCTGAAGCAGAGACCAGCGTGCACAGAAATTGTTCCTAGGATCGAAGCCTTAGAGATTTTCCCCATGGGTGAAAGATGCTTACATTTCTTACCAGTACCATCTCTTTTGGGGGGTGGGGGCTCAAAGCAGAAGATCATGGGAGGTACCACTTCAGACAATTTCTTGCTGTTATTCTGTGCCACCAGGATATTACCAGCTCATATGAAACATCTGGGTGAAGCTAAAAGATTCTGATAAATCTACCAAAATATGCTCTACTGGGACATCCCAATAATTTATAACACTGCATTCCTCTGCAATATTTGGTTTTTAACCCCCCCCCCCAAAAAAACCCCAACCCCCCCAAATGCAGTCTTTCTTGTTCAGCATGTCCTTTAAAATTTCTTCAGGCGATGTTGCAATTCTATATCTGCAAGTGAAATTAACACAAACTGCTTTCTCCTTCTGCTGATAATTGCTTAATTTTTCATTGTGGTTGTGTTTCCTCAATGCAAATGGGGAGATTTGGGTTTTTTTAATGTTTTAAAAATACTATATTTTTACTTTTTAGGGCTTAAAAAAAAAAGAAAGAAACCCCAACCAACAACCTGTAATTATGCTTGTGACAGAAACCTAATTGCATGCCACATTGAAAGCTAACCTGGTGGGGGAAATAATTTTACCCAATTATGGAAAGTTTTAATAAAAGACTTATAAGTAAAGTTTTGCATTTTTAATGCATTCTGCGTGCACTTGAGTGCCTTTTGCATGTTTCTTCAGTTATCATTAAAGCTGTACATGAAAGGAAAGGACTACCTGTTATACTTGACTTGATTGGTGAAAATGTTGTTCGACACACACGCTCCCAGAAAGTGAAAGAGGCAAATGGGGGGGAAAGCATAAAAAAATAGTTTCCTAGATAATTTAACATGAATGCCTCTGCTTTAACCATAATATTCTCTTCCCTTACTTTACTTATTATTATACCTTTGGAGTTCTGCATTTCAGCATAGAGTATACCAAGAACCTATAAACTATTTTTTCCTTATTCTACAAAATGAAATATACTTCAGTGAGATAATTCAGATAGATAGATACATAAATATATTTATTGATTTTTTTTGAAAAAAACTGTCTTTTAAAAACAAAGCTGATACAATAGTGTCATAAATGCAAATCTGTCCTGGAATTTTTGATGAATCATGCCCATTTATTCAACCTTACTCTACAGACTCCCTACTCTGCCTCAGGTGTTTTCTAAACAGAAAAGTGATACAGAAACTATAAGTGAATTTTAATTAATATGTACACTTTGGCTAATTGCTGCAAATTTTACTTTTGATGACTTTTTATTGGTGTACTTCAGTGACAACCTGGAGGTGAGAAAAATCTACCAAAGGAATACTGGAAATTATATTGCAATTATTTTGGCTTTCTTTGATATTCCTGCAAATGTTTCACCTGATTAGCACTAGGGATGATTTAAAATTCTCATCCCTGCTGGTTTGATCTGAAAAACCTTGTTTTCGTTTTACTTTCCACTTGTGTGAACTGAACCCATGATTATTTGTTTTTGTGCTATTTACTGTTTCCTTGCACTGAATTTCCCCCATAAAAGGTTCAATAATACTTGTGCATCAATAAATCAGCATTGTATGTTATAAAAATATAAATATGATACAAACAGTCTATAAAAATATCATTGGATCATGATGTGCTCTTATTGGGATATTTTAAGAATTGTGTTGGGAGTGACGACATAGTATCTTTGTTAACCATAGCAAGAATGTACATGGAAGTCTGTGGAAGTCAAAAGTATCAACCATCAATAATGGATGGGTAGAAAAGAATCTGGAATGTGGTACTCTTAACCAAAATGATTTATTTTAAAGGGGAGAAGGGGGCTCTTTATCAAATAGGTTTATTTAAAAATTGATTTTCTTGATGCAACATTGAAATACAAAATTACATGATACTGTAAATGCACATATACTGTCCTCTTTGATATAAATATGATAAAAGTTTGTTTTTAAAAAATCATACAACCTGTGCACCCAAACTGTAAGTTACAATGTAAAGGAAGATGTTAAATTTAATTTCTTGTTACATTAATTTGTATATTTAATATAACAAAAAATTAAATGGGGAATATTTGCTTATCCCTTCTTAGGATCTGCCAAAATTCACCTCAGATTTCAGTTTGTGCAATATTGGGTGGGAACCATGATAACTATAGGCAAGAAAGATGTGTATAGATAGCTGTCTGATCATGAATTTTGTTCAGCAGCTAACATTAAGGAAGTCACTGTACCCAAGGGCCAGTTCATACATATTGTTACTGAGTGGCTTGAAATTTTTTCTTTCCTTCTTCCTTGTAGTTCTTCTTTGCACATCTTCATTACACACAGCAGCTGCTACTACTACTACTGTGTGCAAAGGGACTCCAGGATCCCTGTAATGTATGAATTGTCTCTTGCTTTAACCACTTGAGGGCCAGCTGAAAGCATTTGTATGCCTGAGGTGGAAAATCAAAACAACACGTCCTGCTGCATGCTGGTTAACAAGAGGCATAATCTGTCTCTACTCTTCTACCCTCAAGGACAGGCAAGATTTGGGGGGGGGGATCCTCATATATCAGATTTTACTATGAGTTTCTCCTCAAACATAATTTACGACAATTTTTTTTTGCTCCAGCAAAACTATCAGAGGAGAAGTCTAAGTCCTTTAAAATCCCTTCTCATTAAGAACCCCTTGTCCATTTGACAGAAATTTCTCTTGACATATTGCTGGAACCTGGAGAAGTGAAAAGGTTTCTGTTAAACAGGAACCTCCACATTTGCTTCAGTTGTTCCTTTAGGTAAAATCAGGAAACAAAAAAAGGAAGGGTTTCTTTAATGAACTTATTAATGTGGCATTGGCTACTGGTTTAGATAGAGAATAGGTCTATGGATATCTGTCTGCCATCATAACTAATTGGAATCTCCATGTTCGGAGACAATATGTCCCCCAATACCAGTTTCTCAGAGAGAAATGCTGAAAAATGATGGGAGAGATCTATGGCCTTTCTGTTCTGCTTTGGGCACCTCAAAAGCTTTTGGCTGGCCATAGTAGAAACAAGATGCTGGGCTTGATGGACCTTGATCCATACCAGCTGGGATTTTCTTATGTGCTTATACCTATTGGCATATCTCGAAATTCTTCAGCTATTCACTTGAGGGGACTCCCCCCCCCAATAACTCCAAATCACTCTGAGTAGAATATTGGTTGCCTGTCTAAATGGAAACCTCATTCTGAAGATAATATGTAGAACCTCTCCGAGCTTGGATTTTCTTGCGTTCGACTCCTTGTAGCCCTTTGATTGTGTGTGGGTTCTCTGAGTAGAATATTGGTTGCCTGTCTAGATGGAAACCTCACCCTGAAGATAATATGTAGAACCTCTCCTAGCTTGGATTTTCTTGCGTTCTTGTAGCCCTTTGATTGTGTGTGGGGTTTTTTCTTGGAAGCAAGCAGACACTTCCCAAATATGTTGGCAATATTTGAGGGGGAGAGGAACTCACAACAAAGGACACCCAATTCAGTTGTGCACAATCTGTAAGTATTTGGAACAGGTCCCACTGAAAAGCAACTGCCCTGATGCAACTGGCACCAATCGTCTCACGACAAACATCCCAAAAGGTGTTTCATTTGTAGATTGCTTAATAATGCTGCTTTCATAATCAGACCTTTCCCCAAGATGAAACTGACAAATGGTTTCAAGTGCAGAAACATGGGAGGTCTGTGGATGGTGGGCGAGGTTTTAATTGTCTCTCAGGGACACTTTGATTTCTCTCTGCATTCCTTTTCAATGTATGACTAAGTTGCAAGCCTCCAGATTGTTGCTAGTAAAATTGGGAGAAAGGGAGGGGGGAGGAGAGAGAGAGAGAGAAAGAAAGAAAGAAAGAAAGAAAGAAAGAAAGAAAGAAAGAAAGAAAGAAAGAAAGAAAGAAAGAAAGAAAGAAAGAAGACCCTTAAGGGGGAGGAGAACAATGCCATAGACATTAAAAGACAATGAAGTGACTCACAGCAGGTTTCTGAACACAGTCACAAGGACATAAACATCCTAGGATGGGGACAGTATGGGGGAAAAAGAGTGAGGATCCATCTAGCAATCACAGCACTGAGTCCCGGAAGGGGCTCTGGGAAGTGGTCACAGGTGATTGTCATGTGTGATAATTATTATTACTGTACACCTGCTCCTCCGCACTAATTAACTTTGGATATGCAAATCAATCCTATTGCATCATGCCCCTGCTCTCCTCCCCTACAGATAAGAAGATGTTCAGCTGCTGGGTTTAATTAGGATAATGAACGGCAGGCCCACTGTGGCTTGGCAGGGGAGGAGAGGGAGGGGAGCTGTGAGTGACCTTTTCTCCCAAAACGGTGACATTTTCTATAGCTTCGGAGCACTCCGAGTCACCCCTGTGGCTGGGACGTTGATAGGAGCGGATTGATGAGGTGTCATTAGAGAAGAGACGCCTCGGCCCCAGTGTTTGCTGGGAGCGTACAGCAGGTGTTCTGACAAGGACACGGGCTATCACTGTTATTTGCCAAACAATTCTCTCGGTTCGGTAAAGTCAAGCACGCCAGCGTTTCCTCTCAAAAAGAAAACAAGGCTGTTTTTCATACATGCAGCCTCCAGAGAGGTCGTCCCTAAATTACATTTTGGAGTTACTCTTCATCTGCCATCAACAGATTAGAAAGGATTTTTGCTCTACTTTTCTCCCCCAAGTATTCTTGGGAAGTGCAAAGACAAATGCCATTTTTTTTAAAGTTACATTTTGGACTACACAACCCCCCTCCTTTTAAAGAGCTAAGTGGAGCGGCAAGAGTTATTCTTTTAAAATTAGTCTTGCACAAATTCAAACACTGCTACCTCGGGGGTGGGGGTGGAAATCCCACAAACACAATCTTACTGCAATTAGAGTTGGAGCTTCACTTCCACATTTCAGACTGGCAGTTGTGTAATTTGCAACAGACTTAGCTGTTTGTCTTGTGTTTACAGCCTGGTCCTATGCATATCTTCTTGGAAGTAAACCCCCCCCACACACACACACACGTTTTCAATGGAACACTTTCCCAATAAATGTGTGGCTCTGTAGTGTCCGCGGACCGCCACCGGAGGTCAGCGCATATGCCCTAGCTTCAGTCCGAACAACAATGGGGACTAGGATCCTAGTCCCTCCTCTGGGGAACCAATGGGATCCGTGGCGGGAGATTTGAACCCACCAATGGTGACCAGGGGCGGTCCCCAGGTGTGTATATAGTTGGCCTGCCGGCCATTTGTCTTTTGTCTTGTTGTGTGCTAATAAAGCGTGCTATGCACCTGCCCAAGGTCATCCATCTGCTGCAAGTGAAGGAGGGAGGAATCAAACTTGGTTCTCTCAGATTAGAGTCCATGCACTTAACCAATGCACCAAACTGAAGATGCCAGGGATTCAATCTGGGACCTTCTGCATACAAAGCAGATGCTCGACCACTGAGCCACAGCCCTTCCCTTGTAGCCGCCCTGAGCCCACTGGGGAGGGCGGGGTATAAATATGAAAAATAAATAAATAAATAAATAAAGTACAGCCACAGTCTTCCTGAGAAAATGAGACCACAGATTACTTTACCGCAGATTACTTTCAAAGATTGGTTGCCATGCAGGACTTTTCCCTGGATTGTGGCCTGGATCATATACACATGAAGTTGCCTTGTACCAATCTGGTGTCTACAGGGGAACATTCCCCAATTTGCTGTGATCTTTCCCAAGCCTAGTTTGGTTTGATCTCAGTCAAAGTGTGTCTGTGTGTGGTTTGAATGGGAAGTCTGTGTTTTTCAGGTGCCACCCACATCAACACTATTTTCTTCACTTCATCCCTAAGTGGCAACCATTTCCCTCTGCCACCAAAGGCCCTCCCCCAGATTAGCAATTCACATATCACTCTAGTGTTATAACAGTCTATTAGTTCATTTGAACTCCCAACTTTCTCTTTTTAAAGTAAGTTGTGAGGGCCTGCACTTTAAACGTTCATTAGTGGGAGTAGCCATCTTGTTTTCCAAGACTACTAGATTCAAAATGAAACACTCTATTGATACAGCAGGCCGATATATTTTTTAAAAAGGAACTTTGAATGAGAAACCCATCACTATCGCAACAATTTATGCTCCCAATCAAGACCAAATTAAATTTTTAACTCAATGCTTTACAAAGCTTATTCAATTCCAACAGGGTCTGATTGTTGTAGGTGGTGACTTGAACTATCTGATGGACGAGAAAATTGATAGATCACTTGGCAATCCAACAACAACCAACAAAAATTTTAAAAACAGACACTAACACAACTTCATTTTTTAATTAAAAATATGGGTTTATTTTATGTTTGGAGAAAACAACATTTAAAGGAGAGGGATTATACATATTTTTCCAGTAAACTTAAGACACACACTAGAATTGACTACATCTTAACCTCTCAAGAATTGTTGCAAAAATGTTCCTCATCTGTGATAGGTATTCAAAAATGGTCAGATCATGCTCCAGTACAATGCTCCTTCCAACTATTAACAGACGATAAACATACATATCATTGGAAATTAAATAAATTATTATTATTTAACACCAAAGCTAAACTTGAACTACAATCCCAACTACAAGAATATTTCCAACTCAATACACAAGAAGATACCTCTAAAATGATCTTATGAGAAGCTTCCAAAGCAGTCATGAGAGGAAAATGCATTTCACTCCTAACATTCTGCAAAAAAGAAAAAAGAGACTACGTTCCAAATTAATTCATAACATACAGGAACTTGAAAAAAACACAAAACCACATGCAATTCTAAAATTTATAAAAGATTACAAAATGCAAGAAAACAACTTGAAGCAATGGATACATTAAAAATTCGGAAAGCAAATTTTAATATACACCAAACGTCTACAACTAATAACCCAAAGAGACTACGTTTCTTAGCATGGTGACTTAGGAAAAAACAAGAAGATCGCTTTATAAGTAACATTAGAGACTCGACAGGAACAACACACTCCACGACAACAAAAATCATTAAAGTTTTAGAAACATTTTTTACGGTATTATACTCTTCCCATAAGCCAAAAACCACTGTTATTCAAGAAATTTTAAACTCGGTTAAAGGCTTACAAAAACTTACTGAAGAACATTATGAACAACTGGAAGAACCGATAGATCCACAAGAAATTGAAATTGCTATTAAAAATCTGAAAAACAATAAAGCCCCAGGTCCAGATGGCTATACCGCTGAATATTAGAAGACCTTTGCTTCCATTCTAAGCAAACCTCTTACAGATACTTGTAATGAGATTTTAAAAACAGGACACTTACCAGAAACTTGGAAACTAGCAAACATAATTTTAATCCCCCAAAAAGGAAAAGAATCCCAAATCATTTCGCCCCATTTCCTTACTTAACCTTGATTATAAATTATCTATCTCTGTTCTTGCATTCAGATTAAAACCCATGATAGGTTTATATATTCACAAGGATCAAACCAGTTTTATTGCAGAGCGAGACATTGCAGATAACATCCGAAAGACCCTAAACATTATTCATTTTGGAAAACAAAATAAACAGATCAACTCCCTACTATTAACAATCAACATAGAAAAAGCCTTTGATTAGCTGGAAATTAATTATCTTGATACACTTTTAAAACATATGCAATTTGGACCCACTTTTCGAAG
>NW_015172557.1:344696-345852 GCF_001447785.1 Gekko japonicus
TATGCGTCGCTCTGGCAACGGGGCTGTTTGGAGTCCCGTTGCCAGAGCGACGCGTAGCGTCACATCCTGGCGATGGTGGTGCAATGCATATCACTATCCCCCACGGCAGGGATCCTGTGAAGCCGCACAGATCCCCCGCCGCGGCTTGGCAGTCTTACTATAAATTTAGCTCCAGAAGTGTTATGCAGCATACAAAAAAACTATAATTATCAATGGACTAAGAACTCTCTCCAATATCTAGGAATAAAAATTCCTGTAAATCTATCCAACTTAATTAAAGTTAATTATACTGACCTACACAAAACCATCTCAACTCAATTGTCATCTTGGTCCACCGGAATATTTACTTTAACGGACAGAATCACCATCTTGAGAACTTACATACTGCCTAAATATCTATACTGCTTTCAAACGATACCCGTGTCAATTTCAAAAAAACAGCTGAAAAAATGGCAAGGTGACATAAATAAATTCATTTGTCAATACAAAAACCTCGTATACCACACAACGCTCTTTGCAGAACTAAACAAACAGGAGGACTAGCAGTTCCAGATTTGCAGACCTATTACTATGCAACTACACTAGCTTCACTACTAAGACAATATCATGATAAAGACATACTAGATTGGAAATGGATGGAAGAGAAAACTACAAACAACACCAAAATAAAAGAAATACTATGGGAATCACAAAGATCTAAAATTTACAAATCAATAACTAATCCTTTCCTAAACAACGCAGTCAAAATCTGGCACCAAAACAAAACCAAATTAATCTCTCCACATTCACAATTGCACACCTTTATAGGTCAGCAATGGTTTAAACCTGCTAAAGAAAAGAACACCTTTCTTACCTGGAGATCCGCAGGCATTACTCGAATAGTAGACGTAGTCTTGAGAAACAAACTCCTAGCGAAATCTGAAATAGAAAAAAAATACAAAGTTAATATACAATGGTTTGAATACCTACAAGTACGCCACTTAATCGAATCTACTGAACTAAAAAAAGCAATTACATCCCCGCTTACTGAATTTGAGAAAATTTTATTCAAAGGATGCAAAAAAAGGGGCCTAATCGCCAAAATTTACAAATTACTACTCCAATTACAACACACTAAACCAATGAGCTACCAAACAGCATGGCACACAGACTTACA
>NW_015172557.1:346309-350436 GCF_001447785.1 Gekko japonicus
TGTTTGCAGAAGAAGACCATATAGCACCCCAGTCCATTTCATTCCACTGCACCACCAAGTCTTCCTCCCACCGTTCTTGAAATTTAATTTTCGAATGGCTATCCTGCACTAAAATGGCTGTGAAGAGTTAATGCCTCACAAAGCCAGAAAGCCTTGAGTGACAGGCTGCACAAAGGAATTTTATTGGTTAGTGTCAGTTGAGCAGAAAGACTTGGGAACTGCCCTGACCTGGGAAGACCAGGCTAGCCCAAACCTGTCAGATTTCAGAAGCTAAGCAGGATCATCCTTGATTAGTATAGTGAGAGCCAGTTTGGTGTAGTGGCTAATTGCGCGGACTCTAAACTGGGAGAACCGGATTTGATTCCCCACTTCTCCACTTGCACCTGGCTGGATGACCTTGGGCAAGCCGTAGTTCTGATAAGAGCTGTTCTTGAAAAAAGAGCAGTTTCTGTCAGAGCTCTCTCAGCCCCACCTACCTCACAGGGTGTCTGTTGTGGGGAGGGGAAGGGAAAGAAGTTTGTAAGCCGCTCTGAGATACCTTTGGGTAGTGAAGGGCGGGGTATAAATCCCATCTCTTCTTCTTCTGTTTGGAAGGGTGACCTCCATGGAATACAAGGGCTGTGATGCAGAGGCAGGCAATGGCAAACCACCTCTGAAATGTCTCTTGCCTTAAAAAACAAGTCTAGCTTGCCACCTATTGGTGCATAATGCTAAATAAAGGGCTAGAACTTCTGGCTGCCAGACAATCTTAGGATCGCCTGGCTATTCTATCCACAATGCCATATGATAATTAATTAATTAATTAATTAATTATTGGGAACTGAGTGCTGAAGAGAACTCAGTTTGAGTTTAGCCCTGACTGTGGAAAATTTAACTCTGACTGAGGAGAGTTTATTTATGATTATAGATCAGAATAAAATGTAGACATAAAGATAACTATTGTAAAAGTAAATATAAAACACTATTATAGTTATTTAAAATCATTGTATAACTTGAAAATACTATATCGCCCTAAAGTAGAACAAATCAATTTGTTGCTGTAAGTCTCTGACATATTCTATAAACAGCTGTGAGGAATTTTGCACAGTTAATAGTTGTTTGGGAGTTAGTTCCTTTCAGAAGACTCTCTGTGATTTCATTATCTGAACCTCCAAGATAAGATCATAACAAAGGGGCAATAAAGTTTGCACGGATATCCACATACATATTACAGTGAAGTAGAATATGATCAACTGATTCAATCTCATACATAGTCTTTGATCCAAAGGAATCTTTTTAAATTTTCCATTGTGAACTGCAGAAGGAAAAGCCTGCCATCTTGCCAATGTATAGGCTCTTCTTTGCTTGGGTACCACCAATAATGAAAGATATGTGGCCAGTGCAGTTAAGGTATCTAGATGGAGGATACTGTCCTCCGCTCATCCAATGGATTGAAGATTCTGGAGAACCCCTTTTGTTCAGAATGATTGGAATCCGTCTTTTAAAAATAAGGTCATAAGACCCTGAGGGTTTCATCTTACCCTCAGCCAGTAAGTAATAGAAACAAGTTTCAGCTTGGTTTCAACTAACAATGCCCAATTCTAGACGTAAACTTGCATTGGTCACACATTTGGGTACTTGGAAGATGGATCTTAGGAATTTTGATTGAACTTTTTCCAGGGAAGTGTAATTAGTTGGTGGAGGTCCTAGCATAGAGCCATAGAGCAATTGTGGCAGAACTCTGACTGAAAACAGTTTCATGCTGTCTGAAGACTGGGAAGGTTGGCAAAGGAGTGGGTAGGTCAGTAAAGACCCCCCATTCAGGCCAGGAAAAGGGATAGATCTAGTTAGAGAAAAGATTTCCTGCCCATTTGAAAGGGAGATAGCTCTAAAGAGTGGAGTGATCCCTGGTGTGCTCAGAGAAGGAATTTGGGTGCTTGGTAGGGATGGGCATGAACTGGGAAAATGGCAGTTCATGATTCATTTGATTACACAAACCATGAACTTTCACGAACTTTTCCCATTTCTCAAACCAGTTTGTGGTTCATTCGGTTTGTAAGTTTGGGAGGTGGTAGAACAGCCTCATGAGTTAGAGATGCCAAACTCACAGGGAGTCTTCAGCAGGCTCTCCTCCATCCACCTTCCAAGTTTGGCAAAGATTGGATTTGGGATGTCAACAGCCCCCAAATCAGGTGCCCTCAGGAAACCTCAGCCCTTGCCTCTCATTAAATCAGCCACGGAGCAAGTAATTCTTCCTAACTCACTCTCACACAACAACTAACCTCTCTCTTCCTGTTGCAAAGTGAAAGCAGCTGAGTCAGGGTGTGGTGTATGTATGTGTGTGTACACACACACACACACACAATCTGCTCCCATAGAGCAAAATGGGAGCTCCATAGTTCGCTCCCAGGGCTGCCAATCAAGCTATGGACAACGGCTATGGGTGTTTCTAAGGGTCTCCACAAGTCCACCCTCAGTGTTGTCTAGGAATTGATTGAATCAGCACCAGGCTGCATGGAGAATGAACTGCTTTAACAAACCAAATGAACCTCCACAGGAAAAAGGCAGGTCATTTTTGGATTTGGGAACAATGTGACCAAGCGAACTGGTTCAAAACAAACCATGAACAAGCCTGGTTCATGCTCGAACCAGCCTGGTTTGTGCTCAGACCATGGTTCATTTCTTGGTTCATGCCCATCCCTAGTGCTTGGTAGTGTATCCGTGCCTTCTGAAACCTGAAGAGTCCATTAAACTCGAGAAAGTTAACTGGAGTGTTTAGGAAGCTTCTTATCTCAAAGATTCTAAGACTGTGTGAAAAGCTTAAAACTCACAATTGCTGGAAACATATAAACTGTAGTTTGTGAAAATATTAAGTTACTTCAGAGTTCTTATTGCTTTACCTTAGACATTTTACCCCTGATATCACCTGACCTTTTCCCCTGTACATTGAATAAAATATTTTGTTTATTTTTGAACATTATAAAGCCTCTCGTGTGCTATTTCAGAAGTTTAAGTTAAGAGGGTTATCTTATCTCTTCCCTCAAGTTCCTGGGCATAGCCAGCAGTACAACGGGACAGGGTGAGACAGCCATAGATCTTCAGAAAAGAAGAAAATAGATAAAGGGGCTGGTGAGCCAGAAAAGAAGAGAAGATGGAGGGGAAATCCTGCATCTGAGTGAGGGAACAGGACATCATCATATAAGTCTCTAGCCTTTTTCATTGTGGAGATATCCTCCTCTCCTTTTTACAGTGTAAGGGGCTAGAGTCCTTTTAAAATGGAAGCTAGAAACCCCAAAGAGTTAGTAGATAGATCATTATAACATATGTCAATTTCCAGGTTTTCTTTAAGCCAGGAAAAAGCCTTCCAGTGGTGTGGGAGAGAAAGGCAGCCATAATGGCTAAAGCAAGGGAAATGATGGGGAAACTGCCATGTACATTCAGTGTTGCCCCTGTGAATGCCTCTGTAATTCTATGATTCTATGAACTTGGACTGTCAGTCCTATGAATTTTGTCTGGCAAAAACTCTGTAGAATATCAAGCCAGTTTTTCCCCCTACCTCCTTACATGATTTGGGTTGAACTGGGGATGCATATAAACTATATGCTGTACCTCTGAGGTCTAGACCCTTCCCCTAAAAGATATAATCCTCCTAATCCTAAAGGATCCATCCCCGATCCCTTCCAGTCCGGTTTTCGTCCGGGCTATGGAACAGAGACAGTGCTGGTCGCTCTGACGGATGATCTCCGTAGGCATCTGGATCAAGGTGGTGTGGCGGCACTGGTGTTGTTAGATCTGTCGGCTGTGTTTGACATGGTCGACCACCAGCTGCTGGCCCGCCGCCTCACTGACGTGGGGATTTATTTATTTATTTATTTATTTAACCTTCAACTTTATATCCCGCTCGAATCCTCTTTTTCACAGAGGGTCTCAGAGCGGCTTACAATTGGTGTTAATCACACGAGTTTCCCTAACTAGGGCCACAGAGTTATATGGGGTAGGGGTTACCTATCAGCACCCTTGTGGTGGTGGTTGGGATGTTTCTCAGCTTCGGCACTCGGCGCTTCACTTGGCTTTGGCATTTTGTTCGTTCCGGATAGTTCTTCCTATGGGGTGCATGACTCGCGTCTTCTGCTGGTCCCAGCCACGTC
>NW_015172557.1:351092-378693 GCF_001447785.1 Gekko japonicus
TAAGACGGAGCTCTTCCGCCAGGCTTTTGAGTAGGAGCCGCCGCCGCCGCCGCCACTATTCCACCAGTGTGGCATTGTCCTACTGTTGTTTCCATCATATAGGGCAACTATCATCTGGCAGAATGTGCGTAGAACAGCACTACTGGAGACCGCATTAGAGACAGCTGGCCGCCGCACTGGGTTCACTGTTCCTGTCTTGGGTGATTTATATGTAGGAAGACTAGAGCACTTTAAATATTGTATGGTTTTATTGTGTGTTTTAATGTGGCTTTGTTTTATTGTATTTTTATCTATTTAATGCAGCTTTTGCCATATGTTAGCCACCCTGAGCCGTTGGGAGGCCGGGATATAAATCTAAAAATAAATAAATAAATAAATATAAGCTTTTCCATTTCCCCAAAGCATTTATCACATTTTAATTCTAATCATGTCTAAAGATGGAGGACAATGTACGTGGGAGTAATCCCATTTAACCCTCACAACAACCTTGTGAAATATATTGGCCAGAAGGTGATTGTTTAATTTTGATGATCTTTAGGTTTGACAACATTCTGTGTCCAGTTATATGCATGTGGATTTCTTATGTGCCTTTATATTGGTATGTATTTTTCACTTTTTTTACTAATTTTTTTTAACTTCACGAAGAGTTGGAAAACTGTCCTGAAAACAGGAGTGGGGAAGTGTGATGAAACTTTAGTGGTGGCATGGCTATAAGCCAATAGGCAGCCACAACAGTCATGCACACATCTGAGAAATCACTCATTATCGCCCTTCCAGGAGAAATCATGTTTTCCCAGGGAGTGAAGGGCAATAAATCTGAAAGTGTACTTGACCAGAATCAACAGAAGATTAAAAAGCTTGATCATGTGTACTGTTTGGAATGAGGCTTCTATCGTACCACCCCCAGTTACTCTGACAATGTTAAGACTGTACATTGCCTTGAGGTCTATGAACTTGATCTCATTCAAAACTGATAGCACAGATAGAATGTAAGGACTTCATTAAATTTTCGATCTGTGTAAATTCTGGTCCACCCAAATTCCCTCTGGAAATGATCTCAACTGAATAGATGGATTAAAGCCCACCACATTTTCCCCAAGAACATTTCTCAGTGACATTGCCACTACTCACCATGATTTTGGAACCTCATGCCCTGTTGCAATGTTTGTAGAATTCCTTACTTTCTGCCTCATTACACTTACTAAGGCCAGAGAAACAGCTGGGATTCTCATGAATGCTGGTGTAGGGCCCCAGGTTGTGAACACAGCGGCCTATGTTTGCCATAGCATCCAAAGATAGGGTCACATGGGAAATGTAACTCCCCTATGTTCATCACATCGCCATTGGACATAGTGGTTAGTCTGAATGACCAAATGCAATGACCTAAAGATGTTATGAATATCTTTGTCATGGCATTTATCAGGAGCTCTTCTTATCATGTATTTTGGAAAATGGGGAACAGTATGGAGGTATCCTGTAAGCACAAGAGGAAATTCTAGATCTGTTTTGGATTGTTCCTAGGGGTCCAGCGTTCAATCAAAAACTGAACAGGGAGGAGGCTCCTCTATCCATTGTTGGGAAACTCCCTTTTCTGGAGTTCACCAATCACTGGTTTGGGGGACAATTACATGGATGGCGTTTCAGACAATCCCAGTCCAATAATACCAGAGAGGGTTCAGACTTCCTCTTTTGTGCTAGCATGCCCAGTTTTATCCCCTTTGTTCATTAAAAATTGTTTTTTGTTATGCATATCTCTAAAAATATTTATTTGAATTTCTGATTCAGATGGATACCAACAAAAAAAATGATGTGGCAGAGCAATAACTGCAGTGCAAGTCCCCACCCCTTGAAAACATCCACTTGGATTTAACCATCTGTGCTTCTTCTGTTCTCCTGTATTTCCCATTCTAAAACTGTGGTTTTATGTAGTCATAAAATAATATCACAGTAGAGCAGTGCCTGTCATGTTCTCTTGCTCTTTAGCATATGGACAGAAACCTTTCTGCTCTGTTGAAGTTGTATTAGCTGAATCATCTTCAAAATTGAGCAATTTACATACACGTGAAGGCATTTTTCTTTTCCAACAATAAAAATCAACCAATCAACAAGATACAAACTGAAAATCTTAGAGCTGACTCTTACAGGATTTACCTATGGAAAGAATATAATATGTCAGAATCAAATACCCAAGCTTTATATCAAGACATAAGATTTTGACTAGGAATTTTCACAAGATTCTCTATCAGAGAAGTTATCCAATTGGTCTCCCAGACACAATACATCTGTTCAATGTAAATTGTGACTAAACTATTTTTTTAAAGAAAATAATTTTTTTTTAAGGATTTGACTAAGTGGTTTTTTTTTGTTTGTTTGTTTTGCTCCCTTCATTTTGCTGCCCGTGAAATGATTATTTAATATTTATTTGGTTACATATTTATGCACCTCTCCGTGTGATGCCAGAATGCACAGAACAGAAGCTTGTACATTGTGTAGCCTGGGGAGTCACAGCTGATCTTAGAGGCTGGAGTTTTGTGCATCCCATCTTCCCCACTCCAAACAAGCCCACTCTCACTTTGGGGAGAACTGCAGTCTTCATCTAGACAAACACATGTGAAAAGTCATGTTGAGTAGTAAAGTCTGCCTTTGAATATGTATTCAAATGTGTATTTTTAGGCAAAGCGCCGAAACGAAAACTCAAAATGAATTCTAAAGAGAAGGGCAGAAGGCAAGAAGAATGGAAGCTCTACATGCAGGAAATCAGAGTGGAACCAAGGTCTCCCTTATTGGCGCCCTCAGTTCCAAAGTAATATGGAATAGAGTTCCCTAGGAATAGTGTTCTGCAAAATTCAAGAACAAGTTGTATAGTCCTGCTCAGGCAAAACATGTAAGAATTGTCTGTTGTTATTATGCCGTGCACTTTTAGCTGTATGCATATTTAAATTAATAGAAACAAGATATATTTTGAAGAGAAAGAAAAGAATTCTAGTAGAAACGCTATCTTTATTTTATTGCATGATACCTTGATTTTTCAGAGGCACTTTATTCATTTTGTTGCTGTCTTTGTTAGAGGGATTAGCAACAAATTATCAGGAGAACTGGGGGGTGTTATTTACCTCTAAAGATTCTACTAGACCCTACGAGGTAGTTTTGGCTTAGAGAGAGTAACTGGCCCAAGGAGATCCTTGGCAGGTGGGGATTTGAACCTGATTTGCCCAGATCCTACTCTGAGGCTCTAATCACGACATGAGAAACGTCTCAGGAATTGAAGGGCAAGGGAAAGTGAGCCTTCAGGTAGTTGCAGTGGTCCAAAGCAAAATCCAAAACTAGAAGTCATAATCACTTTTAGTAAGACCAGCCAAAATAACATGAAAGACATTGTGCAAGCTTTCAAGTTTCCAGAACTCTTGATCAGGCTGGGTGTTAATTTTGGGCCATGATGTTTGCATAGATAAAATGGTGCAGGATGGAGCCAGTTGTCAGGCTTCAACTCTGGGAACAAACAAAAAAAATTGCAGTATAACTAATAATGAGTGTTAATGGCGTCATCTTTAGCAGAGTTACACCTATTGACTTAAAGGCCCTTTGATTTCAATGGTTGTAAAAATGTATCTCTGCTTAGGATGGCACCACCAGGGGCATTCCACATACCCGTAATGACAAACTCTAGATTAACTCCCCTTATCATGTCCCAAAAGGCATATTAATAATCTGTTGTTGGTAGGGTTGCCAGGTCCCCCTTGGCCACCAATGGGGGATGGGAGGTAGGTTTGCTAGATCCAGGTTGAGAAACTCCTGGAGATTTGGGGATAAAGTATGGGTAGGACAGGGACCTCAATGGGGTACAATGCCATAGAGTCCACCCTCCAAAGCATCCATTTTCTCCAGGGTAACTGATCTTTGTAGTCTGGAGATGAGCCTTAATTCCGGGGGATCCTCAGGTCCCACCTGGAGGCTGCCATACCTAGTTACTGGGATCAATGAACTCTGGATAAATCATGTGGTTTTTTAAAAATCTACTTAAAACCGTTGGAAGAAGGGTGAGATAAAAATGTTTTAAAAAACCTTATTTGTTAAACAAAAGTATTCACCATATTAGGAGCATTTGGACCTCTGCTCACTTTGAGTCCTAAAAGGCCCAACAAGTCCTTCAGGAAATCCTAGAATAAAAGTGTGAAAGGGGAATGACACACCATGTTACACAATTCCTTGTTTTCTTATAGTCCAATACAAGGTAAAAATAACAGGAAGAAGTTTGACATACTCTTGATAATGCTTTGGGGTCAGGCATGATCCCAAATGCGGAGAAGTTTCATTTAAAAAAAATGAAATGTAGCACTATGATGGCTGGTATGTTTTCCTTTTACAAATATTCAGCCATTCATTATGTTGGGTGAAAGAGATGAGAACAGCATCGTCTTTGCTCAGGCCTGATTAGGAGCCTCCAATGTTATAAACTGATGAGTTTTAGATCTTAAAAGGCCAAAAAAATACCCACCCCCCACATCTATTTGACTAAAGAGCTATAAGGAGGCCATAAAAATTATGGATCACAGAAATAAGCAATTAGTGTTATCTTCAATTGCTTATTGGCAGTATTCACTCGTTAGAATAGAGGCGGCAGTAAAACAGATTGCAGCATACTGTATAACAGCATATGGGGTTTCACATTATAAGGCTCATTCTCTGCCAAAAAGTCATATTTTCATTTGACTACATGGGACATTATCGCTGGGCTTGCAGCGTTAGGAGCAGGCAGCCCTTTCGCTTTGTTTCCCTCCCCTTCCTCCTTTTGGCCAGAAGGCAGTTTTTGAGGTTATGACGATGTTGGAAGAAATTGGGCAACAGAGCAGCGATAAGGGAACTGCGAGTGCAAGAGCACTGATTTGTGCTTGGAGACCCTTGGCCCGTACAGAACTGGGGCCATGTCATTGAGCCACAGAGATAATGAAGTCAATCTTGAAGATGGTGTTTTGGAAGGGAAAGCTGAGGGCTTGCCAGTCTGTTCAAACAGCTGGCTTTGGCACTGTGGGCTGTGGCCTGCCCGCTGGTCCAATGGGAGTCGAAGGCAGGAGTTAGTAATAAAGGCAGGAAAGAAAGGGATCAGAAAAACAAAAACAAAAAAAAGGGATTCTAATGCTTTCTGTATGGGTCACTTCACGCAGGGCAGAGAGGTGCAAATCACAGTCAAGAGAGGTATGGATCATCTTATCAAAACTCCTTTGCCCTTTCAAAACTCCTTCTGAGGGGGAATCTCAAAATGATTTTGAATGTTGCTTTTGAGAAGCAGTGTGGTGCAGAACTAAGAGTGTTGGAGTAGGGCCTGGATTCAAATCCCCACTTAGGGCTGGTGTTCAATGAGTTGTTTTGGGTCAGTCAGTTTCTCAGGATGAACTCCTCATAGGGTTGCTGTGAAAATAAATGAGGGGGAGAACTATGTATGCCATCCAGTGCTCCTTGAAGGAAGGAGAAAAACAGTTCAGTATAATCTGAAGACAGTCTGGAGAGGTAGGAACTCCCACCTACCTTGAGAAATTCTGCTAATTGTAGTCAGAACAAATGGCTTTCCTTTGACATTCCTCAGATACTTTATCCAAAGAAAAGCCTCCCCATTTGCTTGGAATTTTGCCTTAGTGATTTTTTTTCTGGCAGTTTGATAGTGAAAAGACACCTGGATGTGGAAATTGGAGACCTCTGTTCAAGTCCTGCTCTGCTCTGAACTCATTACAGGTTCTTGGACGAGTCACTATTTCTTCAGCAAATACTTACTGTCAAAACAGCAACCCATTTAACAACCATAAAGTCTAACACAGGAGTCAAATATAAGTCCAGGGGGCCAGAACCGGCCCATCCAGGGCTCTTATGTGGCCCACGAGCAATTGGTGCAAGGGAGGGAGTGCTGGGGGGAGTGGGCGGAGCCACTCCATTGTGGCTTCAGCACGGCAGAACAACCTCGCCTGCAGCAGTCAAGCATTGTGGGAGCATCTGCCCAGTGCTACCCTGCTGCCTCTCCAGACTGCCTATGTGGGTTTTCCTCTGCAACCCCCCTCCCAGCCCATGGGGCCTTGCAGTGAGGATACACCAACTCAGAGCTTACCAGCTGCTGTCCTTTATACAGTTTCTATCTCCAGTACCTGGCATTACATTTTATGACACACATGGCCCGGCCTAACAAAATGACAACTATGTCAGATCCAGCTCTCGTAAAAAATGAGTTTGACACCTCTGGTCTAACATGGTAGTCAGTCTGTTACAAGTCACAAAGCATTTTGCAATGTAATCATTAACAGAGTTGTAGCGTTCCGTGCGCCTTGGTGTTTAGTCATGCCGGCCACATGACCATGGAAATGTCTTCGGACAGCACTGGCTCTTCGGCTTTGAAACGGAGATGAGCACCGCAACCCTAGAGTCGGATTCGACTGGCTTTCGAGCAAGGGAACCTTTACCTTTTTATCATCCTGAACCCACTGAAATCAATGGAAGGGTGCAACGAGGGTGGCCAGCCATTGGGTGGTAACCAGTGGAAGATGGATGGGGACAGATAAGGGGGGAAAGATGTGGTGAATACCCAGAAGTGATGTCACCGCATTGGAGAACATTCTAGGATTCATCCAAAACTCGAGTGATGCCTCTTTATCATTGTTGTCGGTGTTTTTTACAGTCTGTCTTTCTCACTGAGTCGCAAGGCAGGTGACATCGTGGAAGTCATGTATAATCAACAGGATGGGACATCCAATGAACAGTACAACAGGAATTGGACTACAGAAATCTGAAAACAAACAGAAATTTCAAGTGGAGCTGAAACAAAGCATGAGCTCTTAAACATGATACGTTAAGTGTTGTAGAACTACCTAGTCTGGAGCATACTTACAGTGATAGGGACTACAGAAATCTGAAAACAAACAGAAATTTCAAGTGGAGCTGAAACAAAGCATGAGCTTTTAAACATATGTTAAGTGTTGTAGAACTACCTAGTCTGAAGCATACGTACAGTGATAGGTAGCAATACAGTAGTATAGGCCACAGTCCCTGTCATTTTACCAGTGCAGCTTTCTGAATTATTCCATTGCAGTATAGTTTTGTTGCCAGTGCAAAAAAAGCCCTCTAGAATAATTCTATTTTGCATAGTTTGCAGAAAGCGAGGAGAGTGGGAGCCTTCCTGACCATCTTGGGCAGGCCATTCCACAAGGTGGGAGCCACAATGGAGAAGGCACAAGTACAGGCGGTTATTGATTTTGCCCATTTGCCGGGTGGCAACTGCAGGAAGCCCTGCTGAGAGGAGCGAAGATGTAATGGTAGAGCATAGGGAAAGATAACGGTCTTGCAGGTAAGAGGTAACAAGGCCATGAAGGCCTTTGGGTGTGATAGTTTGTACTTTGAATTGAGGCTGGTCATTGATGGGCAGCCAGTGGAGTGACTGCAGAATGGGACTGATATGCATGCTCCACCTTGTCCCAATAATAACTTAGCTGCAGTATTTTGAACTGCCTGGAGGTTTGACACTGACTTCAAGGAGAGGGCTGTGTAGAATGTATTACAGTAGTCAAGTCTCAGTGTTATCATGGCATGAATCCAGGTTGCGAGATCGGCCAAGTCAAAGTAGGGGGCGATCTTGTGGGCTGGGCTGCGTTAGAAGAAAGCATTTCTGGCAGCTGCATTAACTTGCTTCAACAGTGGGGGGGATGTCTCTTTAATACAAGCCTAATGAATGTTATTTACCAGGTGATGTTATTCTGTGCTTTGAAAAGCTTCAACTGCCAATTTCCATATATTAAACCTCTGTTTAAAGGGACAGGACAGTTTTTCCAGGCCTGGGAAACCCTAGCCTATCGGGATAAGGGTGACAGCTCTGGTTTCCTTTTCCTAACTTTCTCCCTTTGACCATCCTAATCCAGTTTTCTGTGTGTAGGGATCAGCATTGTCTAGGGCTTGAACCAAGATGTGTTGGTCCACATAATGGTACTCCATGTGGCATATCTCTCCAAGATCTGTCTTGGTTTCACCTCAGCCAGTGGCTGTTCCTGATGTAACTTAGCTTAGTTATAAATGTTTCCAGGTCAGGCCTGCTGATCTGACAACCACTTGTTGCTTTCCAGAAGTTAAAGATGCCCTTCTTTGGTCTCATTGTAACTTCTAGTTGCCCCCCCCCCAAATATACACACACACATACACACAGGGGTCATTTCCTGCAGGAGCGCACAGGAGCAGAGCTCCGGCAGTAAAGAGCCCAGGGGGTGGGCACATGCAACAAGCCTCGCGCCTTGCTCCCAGCAGCCATGAGGAGCAAGAAGCAGCCAGGTAAGTTGCAGTGGGTTTTGCCTTCTGACACACTTCCGGTGATGTCAGGGGGTGTGGAATATGCAAATAAGTTATCCTAATGAGTTATGCTAATGAGCGCTGGCACCTCTTTTTCTACGAAATTTACAATACCAGAGCTTTTATAGAATTTGCCTGATCCTGGCACCTTCATTCTTGGTCTTCTAAGGCTGGTACCCTTAAGTTTGAAGATGAACCTCCCACAGGTGAAAGGAGAGACCTCCATCCACCACTCCTTCTGGTGATGGCCAGAGCCCATAGTAGCTTCAAACTCAAGGGTTCCCTCTCCTCTTCCCACACTTCCGCAACCTCTTGCTCCCTTCTCTGCAGTTCTTGAGGTGCCACTAGTCTTTTCCCAGTTTCCCCCCAGAGGGCCTTGTGCATCTGCTGTTGCTCCAGAACCCCCCCCCCCTTCACTTGCTTCCAAGTCAATATGTTACCTGGCAGCACCCATGGCTGGTTTCTGATGTAGCTGAATGCGCTTTAAGGCAATGCAAATCTGGAGGAGCAGATAAACATCCTGGATCTTCAGGACCACACCTGACCAATGAATGGCTTAGTTTTGGTTCATACCATTCTGCAGGCATTGCTGTAGTTGCTTATTACCCAGTTAGTACAGTAGTTGTGGGATGCAGCAGTTAATCACTTTCCAAGCATGAAGGTTCATTGATGGGCAAAGCATCACATGATGAATTTCTGTTTTGTTTTTTTTCACCAGGGTGTAAAAGCAATGGGACCCTTAAGAAAATTTTTTAAAAGTTGGATGTCCTAGATACATAGTGCCTAGTAAGTTGAACTCAGCATCTTGCAGTGAGCTGGTCATTACAAACCCCTGAGTACCAGTGTAATCCATGCTTCTGCAAAGACAGACAGACCCTGAGACAACAGACAGCAGTCTTTCTAGTACCATCTTCATGGTCCAGGATGAATAAGAATGAAGTTCAGGAATCCAGAACGCAGTAGACTCAATTAAGGCAGATGAAATTCTCACCAAATTAATAAGGTGCAAATTGCTTAGTTGCCCTCAAGTGGTTATATCCACTTTGTAATGCCCTGAATGTTGTTTCCTAGTGGTGGAAAAGCAGAATTCATTCAACAGGACTGAGAATGTTCCTGAAGCTGAAGTGGCTTTTTTCCTAAGATGCACACCAGCCCGAGAACTCTATAAACTCAGACCAAAACCATATACAATTGGTTTTAGGGTTATCATCTCTGGGTTGGGAAATTTATGGAGATTTGGGTGTAGAGCTTGGGAAGAGCAGGGTTTGGGGATGGGAGGGACCTCAGTGAAGTATAATGCTATAGAGTATACCCTCTGAAGCTGCCATTTCCTCCAGGTGAACTGATCTCCATACTGTGGAGATCAGAGCTGTAATCCTGGGATGTCTCAGCCCCCACCTGGAGGTTGGCAACCCTGGATAAGACTGATGTGCCCAAGACAGCTCACAGCTGAGAAGATTAGTAGGTCCAGATTTCCATTGTTCAAGAGGCGGTTGAAAATGTTCCATAATGCTTATAGGGCAGCCAGGTCTCAGGACTGGACACGAAAGTGTCAGAATTCAGACCTGGTCTCAAAATCAGCAGGGGAAGGGATAAAATCTCAAGGTGACAGGAGAAAGTACAGCATTTTCTATTTTGCTCAAGAGGTTTTTTTCCTATTCATTCCCCCATTTTAGTCAGGCCTGATTAGCCAGGTATAATCAATTTCTTAGGGTTACCGGCTGTCTGTCAGCAGCCCCCGAGAGCTTTTGGAGATGGAGTTATAGTGATGTCACAGGGCTTGGCACCATGATGTCACTTCCACTTATGTATCTGGAAGTGACATCACAGTGATGCTATAGGAATGTCCCAAATCTCTATGATAAAAGCCATAGAGATTTGGGACATTCCTAGAGTGTCTCCATGGCATTACTTCCAGGTACATAACCAGACATGATGTTGTGGCAGTGCTGTTTTTCTCTGATTTTGCTCTCTCTTGCTCCACCAGGCAGCAACAGGACCCCAGAACCTGGGGACAGGTGGTTTCCTGCCATAGTGGGAGACCTCTGGTATGCCAACAAGTTCTTCTGCCCTGCCTGGTACCATTCCCTACCTTCATAAGGTGCTATTAAATTTGCCAGTGACCACCCTTTAGCTCCCAGGTGCCATTCCATGAGTCTGAGAATCTAACCCTCAGCATACCTGCAACACAGTTGTGGAGTCACCATAGTTCCATGCTATAGCATGTGCTTTTTATATATATATAGAAGGCCTCAGGTTCAGCCCCTGACTTCTCCATTGAAAGATCTCGAGCAGCAGGTTTGAAGAAATACTTTTCACTACAACCCAGAAGAACAGCTGCCAGTCAGAGTGGGCAGTACTGAGCTCGCAAGACCAGGGGTCTGAGTCAGTAGAAGGCAGGTTCAGATACTCAGTTCCCATAAGGCCTTGAATCCTACTTTGGGAGAAAGGCAGCCTATAAACACTGTAAACAAATAAATAAATGGGGTACTTAGCAACCATTCTTAGACTGTTGGGTGCGTCTGACATTTCAGGGGACTACAAATTCAGCAAGGAGGTGATCAGATAACTTGGACTCAACAATGCCAAAATCACACTTTGGGTGACAAGTCCTTTTTGGAATGCTGGAGAACCTAAAAGGCTGATACAGAAAAGGGATATAAACCAAGCCCACCCTTTATAGTGCTGACTCCTTAACTTAAAAAAAACACAGTTGGGTGCATTTAGCAACTATTGTAGCCCAGTTTTTGAAATCGAAGCCTCTGCATCACAAAGCCGTGTTGGCACCAAGCTGAGCTTTCTTGTCTGCGTCGGGTTCCAGGCTCAAGAGACAGCATGTTTTGAAAATGTCACGGTGCTCTTTTGTAATGGAAGGTGGTCTTGCTAAGTCAGGTGACAAAAGGCAACGGAAGATAACAGGCAGGAAAAAAGGCTCATACCTCTATTCAGTCAGCTGTTAATGCTATTTTTATTAATCATTGCCGCAATACAATACAATGATGATCACCTTTTGGAATACAAAGGGTATATATGGAGTGTGTGTGTGCGTGTGTATATGATTTATAGCAGATGGCAAATAGTTTTCTGAAGGACTGGGTTGTGATTCTAAAGGTAGAGGAGTCTTTTTTAATACTGTGATGTGCTGAGAGATAACTTAGCCAGCTGAAACTTGTCACGCAGGTAGAGGTATAATGTTGGAGCACTTTGGAAATGGGAGCACCTGTAATCAGCTCAGTGTATGAGCATCATTTCAACCAGGGTATCAGAAATGGGAGCACCTGTAATCAGCTCAGTATATGAGCATCATTTCAACTAGGGTAGAGAAGTGTGTGGTATAGTTCATTTTGAAAATGTGTGTCAGCTCACACTGATGGATGCTACCATCACCAGCACCAAGAGTGAGTTTTGTGGCTGACATGAGGTTTGATTTTGGCAAGCTTATGGATCCCAGTTCAGCCATTGTTAGGGTATTTTAAGTGACCTTATATTTAACCCAGTTGTTTGAGGGACTTTGAGCCACGAAACACAGCTAGAGCTCATCACCCTCACCACCCTCTGCCCAGCTTGTCTCCTCCTATAGGTTTAGCCATAGAGTCCTTGGCCCAAAGGGTGAAGAACTGCTTGTAGAACCTGCTCATACACCAGAAATGATGCTTTTGGTGTCGAGGTCCATGAGCAAGCCTATTACTTTCAGCTAGGCCTCCATACAGGCAATTGGCCTTATCACTCTATGCTCTTTCAATGAGTTTGGGGAGGCCATACATACCCACACAGTCACTGTTGGTAGAAGATAGGCGTGGACAAGCTCTGAACCTCTGAAACATGGAGTGCATTGACTCAAGATGTAATGATGACTGCTAGATCAGATAGATCAGGGGTGTCGAACTCATTTGTTATGAGGGCCGGATCTGACATAAATGGGACCTTGTTGGGCCGGGCCATGTGTGTCATAAAATGTAAAAAATGTAATGCCAGGTAACGGAGATATAAACTTTATAAAGGACACAAACACAAAGGGTTTTTTTTTTTACTTAAAATAAAACATGCTTAAAACATTAGCTCTGTAAGCTGCAAACCTACTTTTGAGCTATTGACATTCACCACAGATATCTCACTCTCAGAGTCTAGGACCCAGGTTAAAACATGAAATGGCTGAGCAAGTGAGAGAGTCTGGTGAAGCAAGCTATGATGCAGCAGCAGCAGAACGGGAAGCAGGAGATGGCCAGTTCCACTGTGGACCTGATGGAAGCCTTCCGGGGGGCTTATCCGGCCCCTGGGCCAAATGTTTGACACCCCTGTGATAGATGATAGTTTTAAATCTAGATTTGACAACATCTATTAGCCATGACAGCTAAATGGATTGCCAGACCATACCTCTGATTACCATTTGCTGAAAAGAGAGATTACTTGCTTGTAGGTTTTCTGGAGGTATCTGGTTGGACACCATGGAAAACAGAATGTTGTTGTTGTTCAGTCGCACAGTTGAGTCCGACTCTTTGCGACCCCATGGACCAGATCATGCCAGGCCTTCCTGTCTTCCGCCGTCCTCTGAAGTTTGCTCAATTTCATGTTCGTTGCATCTATGACACTGTCTAACCATCTCATCCTTTGCTGTCCCTGTCTTCTTTGACCTTCAATCTTTCCCAGCATCAGGGTCTTCTCCAGTGAGTGCTCCCTTCTCATTTGGTGGCCAAAGTATTTGAGCTTCAGTTTCATTATCTGGCCTTCCAGGGAACAGTCAGGGTTGATTTCTTTTAGGAAACAGAATACTGGACATTTGATCTGATCCAGCTAGGTGTTTATCTTCTTTAAAGTGCTAAGATCCCCAGTACAAGTGACTTTCCAGCCTCTAGAGGGAATTATCCAGAACTTGCATTTCCCCCCCTGAAACAGTGTTAACGCTACTTCACATTATGGTGTTCTAGCTTTTTTAAATCATGTATTGAGAGATTAAAACTATTTTTTCTCTAAAGGGATGAAAAATCTGGCAAGCCTCGTTGACAGAAAATGTATTTCATTTCTTGGCTTTTCTCAGGAAGGAATGTGCAGGTAGCAAAGATGAATCTGTCACAGATCAACAGATTGTATGCAGAGCTGCCAAACGATGACAAACCTGCTCATCTATTGACTAAATGGAAGCATTCGAGATTGGGTTTTTTAAAAACAAATAAAAAATAGTCATAGACACAAGGATCATAGAAAGCAAGTCTGAGCAACCCATCCACCAGGCCAGTACAGCCTACCAACCAGGTGGCCTCCAGGAACTTGGTGAACCTCCTAGCTTGGAACTTCAATAATGTGCTCAGGTGTGCATCATCTGGCAGTCTTAAGTCCATGGCTGGAAGGTTAGGCTCAGTTTGGTGGGTCATAAGTTCTGCACACCTAATTTAGAAAATCTTTGCCACCAAAACTATAAAGGTCCTAATAATAGGATGAAAATGGAATCTTCATTTCTTTCAAAAGACACAAAGAATCTCTGGTTACATTTTAAGATGCCTGTATTTTTTTTTTACAGCATCAAGGCTATAGTTTCTTTTGAGACATGGGTTCAAATCCCACTGCTGACATGAAAATAATTGCCATTCACGATCCAATCACCAGACCTAGTTTTGTTCCACCCCGCCAAGCCAAATGTAGCAGTAACATTTGGCAAGAACAGCCACGCTGCACAGGAAGCTGTCTCCAACTTTCACTTAGGCAGGGGGAAAGGAAGTACTGAGAACATAGTACCTTATGAGGCTTCGTTCAAATCCCACTGCTGACACCAAATGTAATAGAACCAAGCCAGAAGGCATCACAGCCAGGGACGGCTCACTCACTAGGCAAACTAGGCATTCGCCTAGAGCGAGCCAGCCCTTAGGGGCGCCAAACTGCACCCGGCCCCCCACCACCAAAAGCCCCCCCTGCCAAAAGCCCTGCATGCATCTAGTCCCTGACTGGGGGGCCGCTGCGAAGGGACAGGGCGCACGCAGCTGGGGGGGGTCCCGGTTCCCCAGGGGAGAAGGAGACGGGGGGAAGAAAAAACAGAATGGCCACCCTCCAAAGAGCCTTGTAGCCCCCTCTCCCCCACACCCGATGCGCCCAGCTTAGCACCTGTCTTGAGTGCTGGAGAGGCACGTGGCGGTGGGGGGAGAGACACAAGGGGAGGGGGGCGCCACAAGGCAGCCTCGCCTGGGGGGGCACTAGTTTCGCCTAGGGCACCGAAAAACCTCGAGCCGGCCCTGATCACAGCAGTATTATTTTATGCAAACAAACAAACAAAAATATTCAGAAACGGGGGAACCTATCCAGAACAGGCCAGATATTAAGTCTTCACCCATCTCCTACACCTATTAAAGTACCTCAGCCTTTATTTAGTAAATGTGTATGGCTGTGGTCAGACACACTAAATAATCCACTTTCAATGCACTTTCCAACTGGATATTGCCAGTTCACACAGTAAAAATCCAGTTAGAAAGTACACTGAAAGTGGATTGAAAGTGGATTATTTAGTGTGTCTGACCACAGCCTGTGTTGTCTTTCCACAGACCTCCTTGAGATGGCTCACAAATTAACAAAAATATGATAAAATCATCAAAACATCTTCAACATTAAAAGAAAGATAGAAACATGCCAGGGACATAAAAGCAGCATAAAACAACTTTCAGAAGCCTAAGATTATAGCCGTAAAAGTAGTCATCAGACTTGAAGCAGCTACAAAAGATGAAACCACTCAGTTGAAAAGCCTGGTGTAAAGAAACATTGTGGTCTGGCACCTAAAGGACCGCTGGTCTTTCTAACTTCAGTGGCCTTCAGGGGACCCTCCAGAAGGCATTTCAAAGGCAAGGTGTTACCCTGATCCATCCTTGTGCAAGGCCTGTCACATCACAGCTGCCCTACATGTGTGCAGCTGAGGCACAAGACACAGCTTGCATTATGAGCACAGTGAATCTCCAACAAAGGGAAGATACAAGGAAGACATATCACTTTATACAAACCTAATGTATAGTTAGGTGACTTTTAACCTAGATACCACTTTTAATCCAAATCATGTTCTTCCTGTTTGAGTACTCCAGAGCAAACCAAGCCAGGTAGAAGGGATAAATGGTAAACTGCCCAAACTGGGACTGCAAGGTACAGTGGGGACAAAGGGATGACAGTTAAGATGGGGGGATAGCAGTCCTTAACCAGGATGCAACAGGAACGGCCTGGTGCAGTAACATGAGCCAGTCCGCAATGGGAAGAGCTAAGACGGGGAGACCAGGGGAAAGGACATGAAAAGTTAAATTTGGGGAGGATATCAGAATGGGAGAGAAGAAATCATACTCTGCCTGTCTTGAAGAAGAAGGGTCTCATGTTGTCATGTTCTAGAATACACATGGAAATACAGCTGGGGTTGGTGTCTAGACTGACACGAATATTCTGTTGGTATCATAGGTGACCAAATGGTCCTTCCTGTGTTGCTTATTGTATTATCCAGAAATTGCATTTGGAAAGGGGTTTTAATAGCTTTGATTATATGTCTTACAAAACCTGTGCCATGCCAAGAAGGTGCGAGGAACTCAGAAGAGAGCAGGGCTTGGGGAAAGGATCGTAACTGGTGGGCTGAACATTTTGATCAAGCTTCTGACTTTTCAGGTCTGCCTCATTCCTGGAGTGCCACAGCCTCCCCACTCACTCACTCCCTTAATGGCTCACCTATGCTGTTACCTTTTTTAAAAACTTACACAAGGCTGTAGGTAGGTCACAATATCACACCCACATTATAGGAATGTTTTCCAGTAGCAACACTCTGGTACCTGAAAAGAATGACAATAGGCATCGCAACCTGATCATTACTCGCCTGCTTTCAGATATTTAATCTTAACAGTAAGCCTGACTTAACTTTTCAATGCTCCTGTCTGCAGTTTTCAGCAGAATTGTTCCAGGCAAACATCATCACCCATATCTTTTGACATCTAAACGCCAACATGACAGCGTGGCCCTTTTGACAACAGTAATATACTCCTGCTAACATGTACATAGTGTCGTGTTGACAGCTGGATGGAGATGAGCAAGCATTGGTCTAGACAAGTGCCAAACACTGATGTTGTGAACAATGTAACATCCTCTGCAAGTCACAGGCGGCAGGAGATAAGATTCAGCAAGGGAGGGGGGGGAATCATTCAAAGGTATGTTGGGAGGAAATGCTTCTTGGAAATGGCAACGTTAAGGTCTTAATGTTCTGACCAAATGTATATAGGCATATCTACTTTACTACTAGAGTAAACATTTGTCCACACTCCCTGGTTTCATAAGTGCTACACAAACAGAAGTTTCCTTGGATAAATTAGTTCACGGAGCTGTAATCAATTATTGGAGTAAATGTTCGTCCACACTCGCTAGTTTCATAGTGATACGCATACAGAAGTTCCATTAGATAAATGAGTTCATGGAGTTGTAGTCTCTGTATTTTTCCTCTATGAAACTCTGTCGGTGGCTGTGCAGAAACATTAGGTCTTTCAGTGTGATACAGACCTCTGGCAGTGCAATCCAATCCTAAGGAGAACAAATGTAGAGTCCTAACGAGAGTTACACTCTTCTAAACCTATTGTGTTCAGTGAACTTAGTAACTCTGTTTAATATTGCACTGCCCACGTTCAAAATACTTCAAATACAGTATCTTGTTATACTTTTAAGAACCCCGTCAGGTATTAGTACCCCCCCCTATTGCAAATTGGCTGGGGGTGGGGAAGCGAAGGCAGCGTGACTTCCTTCAGGCTACCTCGTGAGTTCGCAGCCAATGTGAAATTTGAGCTCACCCTCTGTCGTGCCAGCTTGGAGTAATGGAAACAAGATAAAAAACGGGAATAGAAGCCAATCTTCATTGAACATTCACACACACTGAGAAAATATTTAGAGAATATTCACTATCAAAATGTACCAGAAGAGAATTTGAGAGGGCAGATTCGTTTTAGCTTCTTCCATCCAAATGTATTTTCGTCACTGGGAGGATTTCTGGGGAGAGTCTAATTTCCACCTTTGAATAATGCATGTAATAAAACAGTACTTATCACTATAGGGGAAACAAGACTGCATTGGTGGGGGCGTGTTTTTTTTTTTAAAAGCAAAATTCTGTATTGATTCTGATCTTTCGATAGCCCTAAGCTGTGAATGAAAAGAGGAATATTAATAGTAAAGAGTTTTGGTTCAGTATTCCAAATTATGATGAGCAGCTCCGGAGCTGTCATAGTGCCAAATATGAAAACAAAGGGCACAATCTTAAACTAATTAAAGCCCAGGCACCAAAGAAAATTAAGCAGAATTTCTTTGCATAGTGAATCATTAGCAGATTTTTTTAAAATTATCAATATGCAATTAACATAGAAATTGCCACACAAGGAACCCATGAATGATTCATGTTGAACGGTGGCTTGTTTGTGACAGTAGCCAATGCTAGATGCTTCCACGAAAGGCACAGCACCTCCCCCACCCCCCATAATGTACCTAATTGTGCAATACAATGCGGGGGGGGGGATGTGTTCCTGTGCCCCAGCTGGTGAACATTTTACAATGTGCAGCCTGCAAAGTAATGATACCACTTAGCATTTCAGGCAGGGCAAATGGGGGCTCTTGAAAAAGCTAGCCTGCTCCCACTAAAGCGGTGATCTTTTCAAAAACAATGCTTACTCCAGAGGAATCCCCATGGATCTCAAGGGAGCAGCTCTCTTGCAAATAGGGCTTGAAAGAGGCAGCCCCACAGTGTGAAACACCAACTCTGGTTACACCAAAAGCAGTTGGCTGTAAGATGTTGACATGCTGGAAAAAATTCAAAGGTGAGCTTCAAGGATAAGAGACTCTATGAGGAAAGGCTAGAGAAGCTGAGGGTATTTAGTCTCAAGTAAAGATGATCAAGGACGGATAGGCTGACAGTCTTCAGATATTAAAAGTTTGTCAGAAGGGACGAAAGCCATTGTTCACCTTAACTAGCAACAATAAGGCAAGGAACAGTGTGAAGAAATGTTTTTCCCTTATGAATTGTTTTATTAAGTTGTGATTTTTTAAAAACAAACAAACATCAAAATCAGCCAGGTAAATGATTTCAATAACACAGAAAAGAGGTTAAGTTTATTATTCCATAGACAGATCACCAAGTGCATTTATCGATCCAATGTTGTGCTCAGACAGCTCAGTTTTCCACTGCTGTAGCAGTCCCAAAGAACATCCCCCTTTTAAAACACTTTTTGTTTTTCTCCCTGTAAACATATCCAGTTGTTTATTTACATTACTGTCATTTTCTCTGACTCTTAGGTGATTTAACTTGATCTCACTAATGTAGCCAAATCTTATTTGGTAAGTAGCATTGTGACATCATCCTGCTCATTGTGAGGTTCCTGATTGGTTGGAATCCATCATGTAACTTATGCGAGGAAGGAGAAAGGGGGCTGAAGCATCAGAAATCAGAGAAAGCAATGACACTGAAGACCAGAATGTTCAGGTTATCTTTAAAAAAAAAAAAAATCAAAGTGTTTTATGGAAAAATTTCAGTTCTGGCACCAAAATTATGGAATTCCCATCCCAGGGAGAGTCCTTTGTCCCTTTTTATCATTGTCTTCTGCCAGCAGGTGAATATCCATCTGTTTTGTCCCTCACTGATTCTCGTTATTTTTATTTTTATTTAAATACTTTTATGTCTTCAATCTTGTTATACTGATTTTTATTGTTCTACGCCTTTGGGACCCTGAGTTGGATGGAAAGTGGGCTTTAAAATAGTAATAGTATTATTAATTAGAACAATAATAGCAATAATAATAATCTGTATAATGCCATTACAGTGTTTTCCCCCATAATATTTTGATTCCCCTTTACTGCTTACTAATTTACGATTAGTATACATCCAGCAAGAAAACTTGAGTAGACCACGACACTTCCTAAATAATTAATTTACAAGAGAATCTCTGTGTGACATGGAATTTTATCGTCCCCATACAGCTGCCATAATGTTTGACTCCTTCCTAGTTGATCACAATGAGGGCTGCTGAGGGACAGGACCAGGGCTATGGAATTCCAAGGGCCTTTGTAGTGCTGGATTGCATCACGGGCTATTGGGGAGACTCTAACTACCACCACTAAGCAGTGATCAAAGGGGAAGGGGATGTGATGCCTCTAGCAAAGGATGCCAGGAAGCACTGATAGATGCCCTAGATGCATTGCTTCTGACTGCATCAGCAAATGATGCCATAGCCACACCCAGATCAATTCTGCTGTACATTCATTAGCACAGTGCCGCAGCAGCGACACAAGCGCTTCTGGTGCCACCTCCTGATGCCTTCCATGGTGAGGATGGTTATAGTGTCCAACTATGATCTTGGAGACCTAGGTTCGAATCCCCACAGTGCCATGGAAGCTTGCTGGTTGACTTACCTCACAGGATTTTTGTGAGAATAAAATGGAGGTGAGAGAATGATGTCAGCCACTTTAGGTCCCTACTGGGGAGAAAAACAGGGTATAAATGAAGTAAATAGACCTGTAAACAAATAAATAATACATATGTCTGTTTTGCTGTGATTGTGGGAGTTTAGAAGTGTTAGAAAAAAAATAACCGGAATTGTTCTTTTATTTTTGGCCACCAAGTTGCAGCTGACTTATGGCAACCCCAAAAGGTTTTCAAGGCAAGAGATGCTCAGTTTACTGTTGCCTCCATCTACATCACAACCTCAGTCTTTCTTGGTTGCCTCTCATCCAAGTACTAACCAGGGCCTCTCACCCACGTATTAACCTGCATAGCTTCCAAGATTTGACAAGATCAGGCTAGCTCTTACCATCCCAGAAACTGATGTTGTAGAACAGGACAGAACATATCTATTAGGTATGCAAGAGCTGTTTTCACTATTCAGGTGAAATGCAGGTAGAATGTATGCACAAATAAGCAAACATCAGTGTGCCCTGGGACACCTTGGTCTTCACCTGGTTGGACAGAACCCACGATATGGCCAGCCTCAATGAGTTTCAACAGTGGATCTGCACTGTTTTCTTTAAGTTTCTCTTAAGAGAAGGAGAGAGGGAAAAGGAGATGGATGAGGGAAGTAGATTGGGTGCAAAGAGAAAAACAGAAGTCCAAAGAGAAGGAGAAAGATAACCATGAACAGAAGAGGGCATAGTGCAGTTTGAGTTTTTGGTCAGGTACATAGAGATTTCAGTGAAGAGCAAAATTGACAGCAAATTCAGAGGCCTACCCCTGGAAATATTGGATTGCAGTAAAAAGGACTGTTTTAGGAGCATTTGATGTGTTTGTTCCTTTGTACCTTCATATAACTAGATATATGGGTATTCTTGAGAAATAATTACACATTTTCCAAAATAGGATTAAGGGTTATTGTTGCCACTCATGTCCTCTCTAATTGCCACCTCAGGATGTATTTGGTAACAATAATTAAGAAGTAGGTCCCCGAAGAATAGATTCTTTTGAACTATGGTGCTGGAGAAGACTCTTGAGAGTCCCTTGGACTGCAAGAAGATCAAATCAGTCAATCCTAAAAGAAATCAACCCTGACTGTTCCCTGGAAGGCCAGATAATGAAACTGAAGCTCAAATACTTTGGCCACCAAATGAGAAGGGAGCACTCCCTGGAGAAGACCCTGATGCTGGGAAAGATTGAAGGTCACAGAAGACGGGGACGGCAAAGGATGAGATGGTTGGACAGTGTCAGCGACGCAACGAACATGAAATTGAGCCAACTTCAGAGGACAGCGGAAGACAGGAGGGCCTGGCGGGAGCTGGTCCATGGGGTTGCGAAGAGTCGGACTCGACTGTGCGACTGAACAACAAAAGGTCCCATTTTCATTGTAGAATAGTGGGTTTTGGTTCTGAAAAGATTAAATACTACCTTAATGGACATGATGTATGACATAGGTAGTGCTGACATTCTTGAAAGGAGGCTACTTTAATGGAAATTGGCATGGGAAGTTTTATCTGATGGTTTTCTTAGTCCTGTCCAATGCCACAGCTCTTTTTAAAAAACTGACCAGTTAGAATGATCTCCTGGCCTCTATGACCACATTTTTGCAGGTAACGGCTGTAATTCTGCTGAATTTCTAAGTTTTTTTTTTTTAAAAAAATAACCAACTTATTTTACTGCTTCTTTGTGTTCTCTGGAGCACGGTCATGTGACTGGTATAATGACAATCTGTCTCTCTGCTAACATTTCTCTCCTTTGGTTATTTGTTTGATAAAGTGAGGAGCTTCCCTTTTGTTGCCCTTCACCAGAGCTTAATGTCTTTACTTTGGGATCAATATACTTTATGAATAATTTTATTTCCTTCTATTTTTATGGTCTTTTCTCCCTCATTATCATACTGAGTTTATTAGCTAGTGCTGTCAGTATCTTTACCCTGTCATATGTTCCTGAGGTACAGTAAATATCACTTGTGTTGTAATTAATATGCACACCCTCTGCAGTAATTAAAGCACAGACCCCTTCAACCAGCTGAGCTGCCTACACTAATTCCACCTTATCTTCATAATGAACTTATTGCAATCTGAAACTACCACTGAATATTGTTCGGTAAGGATAGAAGAACGAAATCTAATGAGACGCAATAATATTTGTGAACATGGTTAATATGAAGGGGGGAAATGAATTTAATTAGCCTTAAATCTAATTAAATTGCCTCAGCAGTCAGAATCTTCCCCTTTTGTTCCACCAAAAAAAAGTAGAAAGAAGGATACCTCTATTGCCCCTTTACAGAATGGTCTATAGATAATGACCATGGTCCATCTGAAGCTGCCATATATTGAGTCAGACTATTGCTCTATCAAGCTAATTATTGTCTTTGATGACTGGCCTTGGCCCTTCAGGGTCCCAGGAAGAAAAGGATCATTCCTAACACCTACTACCTGAGATCATTTAGTTAAAGATGGCTTGGAATGAGCCTTGGATTTCTTGCTTATAAAATACAGGATCCACTGCAGTGGGTCTGGCCAAGTCTGCCCCACCCCTTTGTTAGTGGCCCACCGACATCTTCATGGTTATTTATTTATTATTTATGCCCCACTTTTTCCCTGATGGGGAGCCAAAGCAGTCTATAACATTATTCTCCACTCTAGGGTTGCCAACTGACCTGGAGAAAAATGTACTGTCCCTTGAAAAGAGGCTTAATATGTGGAAAGGGGGAGCTGAGGTTATTTCTTGGCAGGGACATAAATAATATTATGTGGTAAATAACATCCCATTAAGCCTCTGTTTAAGGGACAGAGCATTTCCTCTCCAGGCAGTTGGCATCCTTCCTCCTTTCCTCCATTTATCCTCACAACAGCCACCCTTTGAGATAGTTTAAACTGAGAGAAAGTGAAGTAGCCCAAGGTCACCCAGTGAACCTCCTTTCAGACCCAGGCCTCCCAGATCCTAGCTGGACACTCGAACCCCCCGCATCACTTTGGCTGTTATGCCATGCTCAAAGTTGCATGGGGGGGGGGCAGCACTTGAGCTAAAACAGTTACCTAACTTGGATTAAGGTTTTCCAGGTTTCACATGATGTGGACAAGGGGCAGGACTGGACAGCAGACGTGAAATGGGAATTTTTAGTTTTGAAACCTTTCTTAGGCCAGAGTGAAGGGCTGCCAGCCTCTAGGCTGGGATTAAAACTGATCTACAGACTACAGAGACCAGTTCCTATAAAAGAAATGGCAGATCAAGAGGCTGGACTCTGGCATTACATCCCTGGTTTGTTCCCTCACCTCCCCATATGCCACCCTCCCCAAGCACTGTGCCCAAATCTTCAGGAATTTCCCAAACCAGAGGTAGAAACTTACAAGGGAAGAATTCTAAGTGTGATTACTGGGTTTATACCTTGGGGGGGGCAGTGTGGTCTTTCTGAGTCAGTCTGATACACGGCAACCAAATGTGGAGGCAAGCCTTTTGAGCAAGCCTTTTGAGCAGACCCAGAGCATATTTCACGTATCCTGTGAGCAGTTTTTAAAACTGTAACCATTTCAGTACAAGTGAGATTCACATGTGGGTTAAAAAAAGAACAGGCGGTGCAAGTTAATTCTTTGCAGTATGGCTACAGTGATCCCCTCATGGATCACTGCCTTGTCGTGGCGAGGGGGCTTGCGCAGTTCAATGAAGCTGTGGGCTATGCCGTGAAGGGCCACCCAAGACGGACAGGCCACAGCAGAGAACTCAGACCAAGCGTGATCCACCTGGAGAAGGAAATGGCAACCCACTCCAGTATTTTTGCCAAGAAAACCCCATGGACAGTATCAAAAGGCTAAAAGATATGACGCCGGAAGATGAGCCCCTCAGGTCGGAAGGTGTCCAATATGCTACTGAGGAAGAGCAGAGGACAAGTACAAGTAACCCCAGAAAGAGTGAAGCGGCTGGGCCAAAGCCGAAAGGACCCTCAGTTGTGGATGTGTCTGATGGTGAAAGGAAAGTCCAATGCTGCAAAGAACAATACTACATAGGAACCTGGAATGTAAGATCTATGAATCAAGGTAAGCTTGACGTGGTCAAAAATGAGATGGCAAGACTGAACATCGATATCCTAGGAATCAGTGAACTAAAGTGGACAGGAATGGGCGAATTTAACTCAGAAGACCATTATATCTACTACTGTGGCCAGGAATCTCGTAGAAAAAATGGTGTGGCCTTTATAGTCAACAAGAGAGTGCAAAAGGCAGTACTGGGATACAATCTCAAAAATGACAGAATGATTTCTGTCCGATTCCAAGGCAAACCATTCAACATCACAGTAATCCAAGTCTATGCCCCAACCACTGATGCAGAAGAGGCTGAAGTGGACCGGTTCTATGAAGACCTACAACACCTCCTAGAACTAACACCAAAAAATGATGTCCTCATCATCATAGGGGACTGGAATGCTAAAGTAGGAAGTCAAAAGGTAACTGGAATAACAGACAAGTTTGGCCTTGGAAAGCAAAATGAAGCAGGGCAAAGGTTAACAGAGTTTTGTCAAGAGAACACACTGGTCATAGCGAACACCCTTTTCCAACAACCTAAGAGGCGACTCTACACATGGACATCACCAGATGGGCAACACCGAAATCAGATTGACTATATAATTTGCAGTCAAAGATGGAGAAGCTCTATCCAGTCAGTAAAAACAAGACCTGGAGCTGACTGTGGTTCAGATCATGAGCTACTCATTGCAAAATTCAGACTTAAACTGAAGAAAATTGGGAAAACCACGAGGCCATTCAGGTTTGACCTAGATCGCATCCCTGATGAATATACAGTAGAGGTGAAGAATAGATTCAAGGGTCTGGATTTGATAGATAGAGTGCCTGAAGAACTATGGACAGAGGTTCGTGACATCGTACAGGAGGCAGCAATCACCACCATACCAAAGAAAAAGAAATGCAAGAAAGCAAAATGGCTTTCTGATGAGGCTTTACAAATAGCAGAGGAAAGAAGGAAAGCGAAAGGCAAAGGCGAAAAGGAAAGATTTACCCAACTGAACGCAGATTTCCAGAGAACAGCAAGGAGAGATAAGGAGGCCTTCCTGAATGAACAGTGCAAAGTAATAGAAGAAAACAATAGAATGGGAAGGACTAGAGATCTCTTCAAGAAAATTGGAGAAATCAAGGGAGCGTTCCATGCAAAGCTGGCCATGATAAAGGACAAAAACGGTAGGGACCTAACAGAAGCAGAAGAGATTAGGAAAAGATGGCAAGAATACACAGAAGAACTATACAAGAAAGACCTCAATGTCCTTGACAAACACGACGGTATAATCACTGACCTTGAGCCAGACATCCTGGAATGTGAAGTTAAATGGGCCTTAGAAAGCATTGCTAACAACAAAGCTAGTGGAGGTGATGGTATTCCAGCTGAGCTATTCAAAGTCTTAGAAGATGATGCTGTTAAAGTGCTGCACTCCATTTGCCAGCAAATTTGGAAAACGCAACAGTGGCCACAGGATTGGAAAAGATCAGTATACATTCCAATCCCAAAGAAGGGCAATGCCAAGGAATGTTCAAACTATCGCACAATTGCACTCATATCACACGCTAGCAAGGTCATGCTCAAGATCCTACAAGCTAGGCTTCAACAGTACGTGGATAGAGAACTACCAGAAGTACAAGCTGGGTTTCGAAGAGGTAGAGGAACGAGAGATCATATTGCCAACATTCGCTGGATTATGGAGAAAGCAAGAGAGTACCAGAAAAATATCTACTTCTGCTTCATTGACTATGCTAAAGCCTTTGACTGTGTGGATCACAACAAACTATGGCAGGTCCTTAAAGAGATGGGAGTACCAGACCACCTCACATGTCTCTTGAGAAACCTGTATAAGGGCCAAGAAGCGACAGTTAGAACCGGATACGGAACAACTGATTGGTTCAGCATAGGAAAAGGAGTACGACAAGGATGTATACTGTCACCTTGCTTATTTAATATATATGCAGAGTACATCATGCGAAATGCTGGCCTGGATGAATCACAAGCGGGAATTAAGATTGCTGGGGAAAAGATCAACAACCTCAGATATGCAGATGATACCACTCTAATGGCTGAAAGTGAAAAGGATCTAAAGAGCCTCTTGCTCAGAGTAAAAGAGGAGAGCGCAAAAGTGGGCTTGAAGCTCAACATCAAAAAAACTAAGATCATGGCATCCGGCCCCATCACTCCTTGGCAAATAGAAGGGGAAGTCGTGGAAGTAGTGACAGACTTCACGTTCCTGGGATCCCAGATCACCGCAGACTGTGACTGCAGCCATGAAATTAAAAGACGCCTGCTCCTTGGGAGGAAAGCGATGGCGAACCTAAACAGCATGATAAAAAGTAGAGACATCACCCTGCCAACAAAAGTCCGCATGGTCAAAGCAATGGTATTCCCAGTAGTCATGTATGGCTGTGAGAGTTGGACTATAAGGAAGGCCGAGCGCCGAAGAATAGATTCTTTTGAACTATGGTGCTGGAGAAGACTCTTGAGAGTCCCTTGGACTGCAAGAAGAACAAATCAGTCAATCCTCAAAGAAATCAACCCTGACTGTTCCCTGGAAGGCCAGATAATGAAACTGAAGCTCAAATACTTTGGCCACCAAATGAGAAGGGAGCACTCACTGGAAAAGACCCTGATGCTGGGAAAGATTGAAGGTCAAAGAAGACGGGGACGGCAAAGGATGAGATGGTTAGACAGTGTCAGCGATGCAACGAACATGAAATTGAGCCAACTTCAGAGGACGGCGGAAGACAGGAGAGCCTGGCGGGAGATTGTCCATGGGGTCGCGAAGAGTCGGACTCGACTGTGCGACTGAACAACAACAACAACAGAAGAGTTCAGAAAGTGGCCTGTGCCAGTAGCCACCTTTCTCCATGTCTGGCTTCCATTTGTAAAAAAAAGAAGAGAGTGGATTGTTCCTTTTAGTAGGCTGTTTTTAGGCACTGTGCCAAAAGTTGCAGAGTGCTTATCAAAAGGCTAGAGAAGGGCCAGCAATTAGAATCAGACTGTGCATGTATAATAAATAAGGCACACAGAGAGATGAGGAACAGGATTTGAACTGAAGGAGCCATTCCATGACTTGCAATAGGCATGGCTTGTAAATAAGTGCCTGCCAAACTGGCTCAAATGATTGCTTGTAGAGGTGTTTGTAGAGGTGACTCGCACACTGCCACGCTGCCCCTATGGCAGTGAGTCCACTGTCCTGTGACTACAGCCCCAGTCACAGTAGTCATGTTTTAATGTGACTACTCATGGGGAAAGTTCTCATGCTTCATATGTCACAGAGGAGAAGTGGGATGGTGTCATGAATTGGCCACCACAGATTCCAGATGAGGATAACATGCCACAGCCTTCAACCATCATCTCCAGGGTTGAATCCTTGCTCTGAATGAGGAAAATCTGCATCATGAGCTGTCATGAGCTAGACACCACTGTCCCTAAAATCTGGAACAGCAAATTCACACCCTCAGAGCCAAGGAGCAAAGGCTGAGAGGCCTTGGTTGAAGAGATGCAGTGCATGCCTGCCCACTCAGAAAATGCCCAGGGAGCATTCAACAAAGAGGAGGCAGAATTATCTAAAGAAGAGAGCCCATACAGTATTCCCTGTGCAGGGAAGAGAATATAAAAAGGACTCCAGCTGGATCTGACGTACCTAATGCATCATTGGTGCTGCTATTCACCTTATCCTATATCTAATTCTGAACCATGACCTCAGCAGGGAGATAATTAAATCCACACACTGGGGAGGTATAGAATAAGGGGATGTTAGTACAAACTTATGTCAGGTTTGCACAGAAACTGAAAACAAAAATTAATTAAAAAAAATAATTATAGGTGGAAAAATTGAGATCTCATGAAGCTACA
>NW_015172557.1:378753-436051 GCF_001447785.1 Gekko japonicus
TAGGCCGCACCGGCACTGTGAGGGGAGGAGGAACAGGAGCCACCTCCTGCCTCCTTGTGGGAGCCCCCAGGCCCCTGTGTGAGCCACTCCAGTTGAGCTATGGGTAGAAGAGGTGTGGGAGATGCTGCTACATGAGCCAGGCAGCTAGAGGCAACAGTGCTGTAGGTGGAAAGGCTGACTGGTGAAGGGGTGGCCTGGAGAGCAGGTGGATACAGGATGGGATCTGCTTTGCAAGTCCCATGTGTCCTCTACTTGTAAGCATCTATTACTCGGCATTGTTTTCTTCAGCCTAAAAGATGCCTATTCCAACGACGAGGAGTTCTGAGAGAACTGCTCCTGAGAGAACAGCTCTGGGAGAACTTGTAACTGACCCAAGGTCACACCAGCAGCTGCATGTGGAGGAGTGGGGAATCAAACCTGGTTCTCCCAGATTACAGTCCACGCTCCTGACCACTACACCAAACTGGCTCTCTAGTCATCTTCCGGCTGAGAAGATTGATGCTGACGAATGGAAGTATGCAAACTGGATAGCACAAATTTTGCACTAGGAACTGACCAGTTCAGAGCCTCTTATGCCCTGTGACCTAGGCCTATGTTTTTCTAAATATATCAGTGTCCTGCTGGACCAGACCAAATGGCTCTCTAGTCCAGCATTCTGGTTCCTACAGTTGCCAGCCAGATTCTTCCAGGAATTCCACAATGACGGCATAAAGACAACAGTACAACAGCCAGTTTTGCCCAGTACTACATAATGCCTGGAAGTCTGTTCCTTGCTAACTTCTGGCATCTGCTGTTTCACCTCCACCCCATACCAGTATTTTCTACCTGACCACCCTCATGCCCTCAAGCCCACCCCTGAAAAACATGATCAGGACAGGGAGAAGGGAGGGGTGTTTAACTTATTTATTTGGCATTGTATATTAAACTCACAATACAAGAACTCGTGGGCACTCCATGAAACTGCAGAGCGGTCGGGTTAGAACGGATAAAAGGAAGTACTTCTTCACCCAAAGAGTGATTAACACCTGGAATTCACTGCCACAGGAAGTGGTGGCGGCTACAAGCATGGACGGCTTCAAAAGGGAATTAGATAAGCATATGGAGCAGAGGTCCATCAGTGGCTATTAGCCACAAGGTATAGCTAGGGGCTCTGGGGCAAGTGATGCTCTGTCTTCTTGGTGCTTGGGGGGGGGGGTCAACAGTGGGAGGGCTTCTAATGTCCTGGCCCCACTGCTGGACCTCCTGATGGCACTGGTATTTCTGGCCACTGTGTGACACAGAGTGTTGGACTGGATGGGCCTTTGGCCTGATCCAACATTGGCGTCTCTTATGTTCTTATGTTCTTATGTTCTTAAACTGCACTCTCAAGATGCTGTTGAAACAGACAAAAGACCATTAAATTGACTACAATTCAGTAAAACCAATTGCCCATCCAGTGTGGCAATGCCATATTCATAACACGACAATCAGCCCTCCAAGAAAAATTGAAGGATGATAGATTAAATGGGCTATGCAAGGCTATGGAAAGAGGAGCAAGAGGCAGACTGTTCCTAGAGTCTAGTGTGAAGAGAAAGATGTGAGAGACAGCATGGTGTAGTGTTTAGAGTGTCATACGAGGATCTAGGGGACCCAGGATCAAATCCCCTACTCTACCATGGAAGCTTGCTGGGTGACCTTGGACCAGTCACACACTCTCAACCTAATCTACCCCACAAGGTGGTAGTGTGAGCATAAAATGGAAAGGGGGACAAAGTTTTAAGCCATACATTGGAAAGGGGGAGAATAGGGTATAAATGAAGTAAATATATAAATACATTTCAGAAAACAGAACATAGAGGAGAGCTCTGGAATAATTCCACAGGAATTCACTGAACCTGACCTTCTTTGCAGAGAACAGGGAAGAGTGAAATCACTTTATCCCCACGCACTCACCTGGCACACACGTCTCTTTGATGCCACGGGCCATTCATGTAGAGGAATAACATTTTAAGATGGCAAATCCAGCCTGTGTAGGATCAGTTCTTTCTTCTACCATGAAACTGAAGGCATACCTCGTGCGCTCTGTGATCTGAGCCTTTGTGGAATGCATTTTGCCTGTTCAAATGTTACTCCTTTCCTCCACCCCCATCACATATAAATGGCCAGCGATACCACAGGCAAGGCAAGGACGAGAAAGTAAGGTGTATTTTTGCTCCCTTCATCAATTGTTACCATTGACGTGGTTGTGTAGCATCCAATTCACCCACCCCTTCTTGGGAAAAGTTTGGGGATGTCATTTTAAGATGTTTAGACTCCATGTGGCAACTCACTGGTTCTGCTGTTGCTATAAGCAGTGAATTGGGCCAATGTACTATTCATCATCAACAACAAAATCATTTATTTAGAAAATTTCTATGTCACCTTTCCAGAGAACCTGCTTGAATACTGTTTGACCTATGTTGATAATATTGCCAGGTATACATGAGGAAAGGTGAGGTATAAATGATTTAATACATAAATAAATAAGATGCTTTTAAAAAAACCCTAATATATCCAAAAGCAGGGCTTTCAACCTGGCTCCTCCTGTACTGGAAAAAAAATAACCCTACTATCAATACCTGAAATTTTATCGCCATGAAAGTGATTAATGTGCTTTTATTATTCAGGTCAGTGTGTTTTATAATGTATACTCACCTATAGAGGAATTTCTGGGTGCGGTCACATGCGCGAGATAAACTAGGGGGGAAGCAAGGCTATTCCTTCTGGAGGAATTTGACTTGCAGTTGTATGATCACACAGTCCTTTGAAGCTGCGGGGGCAGCCCGCCACTGTGTGATCAGACACAACCGCGGGTGAGTTGGGGGGGGGGATTGCTGTTTGTTTCCAATTTGCTTAAATGTGGAATCGATGAATCACATCTCAGCACTGAGGGCTCCCTAGGGAGGGTGCGATGATGCGCATACTGAGAAGGGGGGGAAACAACGGCACAAAGTCGGGATGGCCTGATCAGACCATCCCGACGCCATGAGAGTGCGCTGGAGCGATCAGACAGGGGAAAGTCCGTCTGTGGCCAGTGTTCCCTCTAAGCTTAGTTAGTGTGAGTTAGCTCACAGTTTTTTAGCCTCCAGCTCACACATTTTTGTCTTCACTCAGGGAGAATGGCTCCAGAGCAAACTAATTTATGCAGCAGCCAAATCACTCGCTCACAACTGTAATGCCAGTAGCTCACAAAGTACAATTTTTGCTCACAAAACTCCAGAGTGTAGAGGGATCATTATCCGTGGCCCATTTGCTACTGGACTTTCCCCGGTGTCTTTTTACTTTGCTTCTGTGGTGGAGTAAAACGGGTTGCCAAAGGATGCGGGGCACTTCCCAGATGTTGTTGTTCGATCGCACCCTTTAAATCTGCCCAGCATTTGTGCCTAATTGTGCATGTGATCGCGCCCTCTGCTTGTTTTCTTAGTTAAGTAAATGCAGCTATTGTTATGTGATACAGCTATATGTTAAGAACATAAGAGAATCCAATGTTGAATCAGGCCAATGGCCCATCCAGTCCAACACTCTGTCACAAAGTGGCCAAAAATACCAGGTGCCATCAGGAGGTCCACCAGTGGGGCCAGGACACTAGAAGCCCTCCCACTGTTGCCCCCCCAAGCACCAAGAATACAGGACATCACTTGCCCCAGCCTGAGAGTTCCTATCTATACGTTGTGACTAATAGCCACTGATGGATCTCTGCTACATATGCTTATCTAATTCCCTCGTGAAGCTGTCCATTCTTGTAGCCGCCGCCACCTCCTGTGGCAGTGAATTCCATGTGTTAATCACTCTTTGGGTGAAGAAGTACTTCCTTTTATCCGTTCTAACCCAACTGCTCAGCAATTTCACTGAGTGCCCACATGTTCTTGTATTGTGAGAAAGGGATAAAAGTACTTCTTTCTCTATCTGCTCTATCCCATCCCTAATCTTATAAACCACAGTCATGTCACCCCAAAGCCATTGTTTCTCCAAGCTAAAGAGCCCCAAGCATTCTAACCTTTCTTTATAGGGAAAGTGTTCCAGCCCTTTTATCATTCTAGTTGCCCTTTTCTGCACTTTTTTCAATGCTATAATATTCTTTTTGAGGTGTGGTGACCAGAACTGTACACAGTACTCCAAATGAGGTCACACCATTGATTTATACAGGGGCATTATGATACTGGCTGATTTGTTTTCAATTCCCTTCCTAATAATCCCCAGCATAGCATTGGCTTTTTTAATTGCAGTCACACACTGTCTTGACATTTTCATTGAGTTATCTACTATGACTCCAAGATCTCTCTCTTGGTCAATCTCTGCCAGTTCAGACCCCATCAATACGTATTTATAGTTAGGATTTTTGACTCAAATGTGCATGACTTTGCACGTGGCCACATTGAACCCCATTTGCCACATTGATGTCCACTCGCCCATCCTCGACAGATCCCTTTGAAATGCTTCACAATCCTCCCTGGTTCTCACACCCTGAACAATTTTGTGTCATCTGCAAATTTAGCCACTTCACTGCTTACTCCCAATTCCAAATCATTAATGAACAATTTAAAAAGCATCGGACCCAGTACTGATCCTTGTGGTACCCCACTGCTTACCACCCTCCACTGAGAAAATTGCCCATTTATACTCACTCTCTGTTTCCTATTAATTAGCCAGTTTTTGATCCACAAAAGGACTTGTCCTTTTATCCTGTGATTATTGAGCTTACTTAAGAGCCTTTGATGAGGAACCTTCTGGAAGTCAAGGTAAACAACATCTGTTGGGTCCCCCTTGTCCACATGTTTGTTCACCCCCTCAAAGAACATTAACAGTGAGACAAGATCTTCCCTCCTTCAGAACTCTCGGATATATGCCATCCAGTCCTGGTGATTTATTAGTTTTTTAAAGTTGTCTATCAGAGGGACCTCCTCTCTTGCCACCTCAATCTGACTCAGGGTTTTCAACACCCCTCCCAAAATTATTGGTTCTGGAATGGGCAAGCACTTTTCAATTTCCACAGTGAAAACAGAGACAAAAAATGCATTCAGCTTCTCAGCTTCCCTATCATCCTTCAGTAATGACCCCACTGCCTCCATGGCTGGTTTCCTGCTTCTAATGTATTTGAAGAAAGTTTAACTCTTGGTCTTTATGGTTTTTTGCTATACGTTCCTCATATTCCCTTTATGCCTGCCTGATCACAGACTTGCATTTTATTTGCCACAGCCTGTGTTCCCTTTTATCAACCTCACTGAGACTAGCTTTCTACCACTTAAAGGAATCCTTCTTACCTTTTACAGCTTCTGTTACTTTGTTAACCATGCAGGCTTTTTTCTATACCTATTTGTGCCTTTCCTAATCTGCGGTATATATTTTTTCTGAGCTTCTAGGATTGTAGTTTTAAATAGCCTCCAAGCGTCCCCAATGGTTTTGACCCTTTTTACTTTTCCTTTCACTTTCCTCTTCACATTTTACATCTCTCACCAGGTCTTGGACATTACTTAGGACCAAATCCAGGATCGCCTCTCCCCTGGTAGGTTCTGTGACCACCTGCTCCATAGGATGGTCATTGAGAATGTCTAGAAACTCAGTCTCTTTTTCCCGACTTGAACACATATTGACCCAATCAATGTGTGGGTAGTTCAAATCAACTATTACGGCACAGGTTTTTTTGTCTAGCCACTATCTTTAATTCATTCATCATTTTACAATCCTCCTCTATCTTTTGATCTGGTGGGTGATAACAAACTCCCAGTGTTAAGCTTCCTTTTGGGCCCACTATCTCAACCCATAGCATTTCCAGAAGCGAAGCGAATTCTCTTACCATCTCAATCTTACTGGACTGTATACCCTCTCTGACATACAGAGCCACCGCACCTCCAAACCTTCCCCCCTTATCCTTCCGATATAATTTATAACCAGGAATCACCAGATCCCACTGATTTTCCTCATCCCACCAAGTTTCTGAAATACCCACAATGTCTACCCCCCCAACACCAAGCATTCCAACTCCCCGATTTTACCTTGCACACTTCTAGCATTTGTATATAAACAGCTATAGTTTCCCACCCTTCACTACCCGAAGGAGTCTCTGGCATCCCCTACTAAGTCCCCTTTGTGATACTCAGCATATAAATCCCTTGCTGTTTTAGTCCTTTGTCCTTCCAAGGCTAATAACAACATGAGGCAAAGAGGGTGGTTATGATTTGCAAAACCTGTAGGGGTGGGAGAGTTAAGCCCTCTCATAAGAGAACATAAGAGAAGCCAATGTTGGATCAGGCCAATGGCCTATCCAGTCCAACACTCTGTCACATGGTGGCCAAAAATACCAGGTGCCATCAGGAGGTCCAGTGGGGCCATGTGGCCCATGTCTGAACCAGGGCCCCAGGCACCTGCTATTTTGGTGTAGTGGTTAGGAGTGTAGACTCTAATCTGGGAGAACCGGATTTGATTCCCCACTCTTCCACATGCAGCTGCTGATGGTGTGACCTTGGATCAGTTACAAGTTGTTTCAGAGCTGTTCTTTCAGGAGCAGTTTCTGTCAAGAGTTCTCTCAGCCCCACCTACCTCACAGGGTGTCTGTTGTGGGGAGGGGAAGGGAAAGGAGATTGTAAGCCACTCTGACATTCCTTCAAGTAGTGAAAGATGGGGTATAAATCCAATCTCTTATTCTTGTCTTGTATTTTCTATTTTCGAAATGTTCTGAAGACGTGATGATGTGTGCTGTCTAGTTGGACCATTAGAATACCACATCCTTATACATTTTGAACCTAAAGTACTTTTTTGTGATTTCAGATCTTTATTGTACACATTCCTAAAGTTGTGCGCTTCAGTCAATATTAGAGCTGTATTCAGCCTGTTCACAAATGAGAAAAAATGTATTAAATATACTTTCGAATATGTGATTCAGAAGTCAACCACAGCAAAGATTTCTGCAATACTGTCTTAGAAATTTCTTCTCACGTGAACCAAGCACCTGTGCGAAAAATTCATGCAAGTGTGGTGTATTCGTTAGTCACACATTCTCAGTCTAACTTACCTCACAGGGCGGAGGTGAGGATAAGATGGAGGAGGGAACAATGCAAGTCTTTTGGAGTTTCACTGGGGAGAAATACAGAGTATAAATGAAAGGAAAAAAACTTAGTTATTGCCCCCCAAAGAAAGTGCATCCTCCACTGAAAAAAACCCAGCAAAAATTAGCAAGGGCAACAGAAGCACAACAGAACTGAATCAAAATCCCTGAGAATCTTTACAGTAGAAACTGAAGGTGGGAGGCATTTTTGCAAACCCAGCAGAACCAGCGCAATGTGCCCAGCAGAACCTGTTTCATTATGGCAATGCAAATCTAACAGGACTAAGGTCAAACCAGAGAATCTTTGCAGTAGAAACTGAAGGGGAGGGCATTTTTGCAAGCCTAGCAGAACAAGTGCAATGTACTAGTGCCTAGTAGAACCCAGTGCCATTCTGGCATTGCCAGCTCAACAGGATACAATCACACTCTAAGTGGGGGAGGGGTTGCAAGTCCAGCAGAACCAGTGCAATGTACTAGTGCTCAACAGAACCCAGTACCACTGTGGCAATGCAAGCAAAAGGAAGATTAATGTCAAACCAGAGAACCCTGCAGTTACAATGTGCAGAATGCCCAGTAAAACCCAGTGCTACTCTCATTGCAAGTTTAAAAGAACCGAAGCACGGAGTCACAACAAATCCAAGCAAGGGGGTGGATTTTGAAGCTCTGTGCAAGGAAATGGAAAGGGAACACAGGAAGGTGGGCAAAAGGGGGGGGGACCTCTTGAACCTGACATAACTAGTTTGAAACTAACCAGAGTGTTTCCAAGACAGGATAATTGAACCTATCCACCCCTTTGTTTGAAGTTTGGTACACATTTTTATTGAGTGGAGACAGTCTGTCTGGAAATGTATCCAGTCTCGAACCCACAGAAACCTCCAGGGACAACTTGACAGTTCTGGAAAGTTTGTGCCAGTTGATCTGCCACAAACTTCACTTCTCAAACCACAAACCAGCTACAGTTCTTCATGAGCTGGTTAGTGCTTATCTGTTCTAGTCCTTTCTAACCACTTTTCCCATTACTACAAATCTCTTATCACTCAACACTTGATGTTAAAGATGCCCAAATACCACATTAAGGAGGAGCTGTAAAGAAAAGGCATGAAAGGTCCTTATGACATCAGCAACTAGTAGACCAACCCTCTCCTTCTGCCCTCGTCCTTATTTGTATGTCTGAAAATTCCTGGCTAAGAAAGAGAGACACAGATCTGTGGGAACGTTTGTTTATTAAAACATTTTTCTCCCACGTTTCCTCTTGGTTCAAGGTGGCTTACAATTATCATTAAAGGAATGTTTTAAGTATCTGAATGAGCATATAGAACTGCAGTCTGGCAACCCTAGCATTCTTGGGAGAACGCTATGACACTTTGGGGGGGGGGGTTGTAGGTTTCCACTCTGACAGAACTGTCCCCCACACCAAGACTGGTCACAACAGAGCACAGTTATGTTTTTAATTCCCCTGTCGTGTTTCAACATAGGAAAGGCAAAAGCCACAGGAAGAGAGTCTCCCTGTTTTATTCACACAGTGTCACTGAATGTGTCTTATCATGCTGCATCTATTTGTGCAGGGACAGACACACCCAACTATCAGTTTGTTTTAATTAAATGTGAATGAAACAATTACTTAGGGACTTTCATCACCATTTTCAAAGTGCTGTTTCTCACATGTGACAATAGTCAAGAGTATAAAAATAAGTGTGTTGATAAGAGGGGGGAAGCTTTCTCTGGGTCATTTGTGGAAATGCTCTTATGTCCACATTGGCTTCAGTGAGATTAATTTGTATGAATTTTCAGTGCTTTCATTTAACTGAGTTGCTGAGCAGGCTGCCTGCTGTTTAAAAAGTAAGTGGCTTTAATAAGTAGCACCTTCTTCTCGTACTAGGTGCATGTAGGATCATTATTACTTTATTCATTGTAGCTGCTGAAAGAGGGGGGGGAGAGAAGGGTTTTATAAATTCTCACCTCCTCAATGACAAGTAAGATCTAAGGTAATTAAAATAGTTATCGTTTACACTGGTTCTACCTAATTCCCCAAGGGGGTCTCCTCCATGGCTACAGGTAAGTGTGCTTTAATTGTAGCTTAAATGCCAGTCAGGTCATAGGTAAGATATAGTGTGCTAGATATAGCTACAATTTAAAAAAATTCTTCTTTTTGCCACTAGTCTATGCTGTTGTATAAAGTTCAGGATATTCATTTCATATCTCCTCACAAATAATGTTTTGATACTAGGTTTTGTCAGGGATTTTTAAACATTTGTTTAACTATTGTTTTGCAAGGACAAAAAAGGCCCATCTAGTGACAGTCCAGCATTCTATTTCCATTGGTGGAAAATTCATACTCAGAGTTTGAAGTGGATGAGCTTCCTGTTATCTGCCACCAGAACCTGTTACTCAGAGGGACATATGACCCCCCCCCCTTTCTTTTGCTGTCAAGTCACAGCCGAGCCAACGTATGGTGACCTCATAGCATTTTCAAGACAAGAGATGTTCAGAGGTGGTTTGCCATTAACTGCTTCTGTGGAGCAGTCCTGGTACTCCTTGGTGGTCTCCCATCCAAATACTAACCAGGGCTGAACCTACTTAGCTTCTAAGATCTGACCAGACTGGGCTAGGCTAGGCTATCCAGGTCAGGGCATGAACAGGTATACCACCTCTCAATATGGAGGTTTAGGAGAATACCTTCCTTTTTTTTAATCATTGTGGTATTTTCATTTTTCCTTGTTTACCCTTCCTCAGGTCATGGAGGAAGTTTTGAAAAGTAACAGGGTCACCTTGTCACAGTCCTGAAGCTCCCAACTTCTAAATTGGTCCCTCTAGTTGTCCCTTTAGTATTCACTCAGTCTGCATCAATCATCAGGTGATGTTATTTCCCATCCTGCCATAAAAAGCTTCAATTGCCCATTTCTACACACTCTTTCTCTGTTAAAGGGACAGTACATCATGAGCCAAGAAAGGAAAGGATCTATTTCCACCCCTAAATGCAGCCTGAACTAAGCCCTCATGAATCTTTGGACACCTATAAATTATGCTCCCCAAGCTTGGGCCCTGAGAGGGTCCTTTCCGCACTAGACCTTAAATCCTGGTTCAACCCTGTCCCCAAATTTACATTCTACACTACACACGAATTCATCCCTGTAATTATATTGGGGTATTTTTCGTTTCCACATTACATTGAGGTCACCCCACATTACATTGAGGTCCTTTTCGCACTAGACTAGAGATATGAAGGCCAGGGGGGGAAATGGGGGGGGGAACGTTTTTTCCCCATTTTTTTCCTGAAGCCTTTTTTGTTTTTTCCGAAAAATTGGAAAAATTGAAAAAAGAAAAGAAAGAAATTGATTATGGAACGTTTTATTTTAACATGTTGAATAAAATATTTTAGGACAAGGTGTTCAAATATTTTCCAAATCATTTCTAAAATATATATAAATGGTATCAGATTGATCTAATTTCTGTGCACTGAGGACAAGCAAGTCCTAGGTTACAAACTGAACTCTCCAATGCAAGAACAAGATGCATTTCTTCCTTTAGGAGGTACTATTGTCACAAGAAAAGAAAAAGGTTTCAGTTTTGTTTTTGCATGTGGGTGGGTATTCTGTTTGTAATAATTGTTTGGATACACTATATTTTTAATATGCTAGTTGTGATAATTTCATGCCAAATAAAAATGTCCATAGTCATATTTTATGTTCCTAAAGTAACAGAATGACTTTCAATCTAGAAAAGACAAAAGAAATGCTAATGTAGCATTTTTTTCAATTTTTCCGAAAATTTCCGTTTTTCCCCGGAAAAAAACGGGTTTTTTTCCGAGCTTCAAAATTTCCAGAAATTTTACATCTCTACCACATTACATTGAGGTCACCCCGGTTTTGCCCCACACTTGTCCCAGGATAAATGGATGCTGTTATAAATGCAAGGTATTATGTTGCGAGTTGAACTGTGATAAAACCAGGGATGAGATCCAAGCGCTGAACAGACCCAGAGGACACAACTGTAAAAACTAATCATGATTAAGGAGTCCTAAGCATGTTTTATTCAATGGGGCTTACTCCCAGGAAAGTGGACTGCAGCCTAAATGTCTTTCCACCACTTTCAATGTGATTGCATCACAACAACTGGCTTTTTCTGTAGTGTGCCCAAATTGTCTTTGCAATAATCTGCATGTTTAGTCAAAGTTACAGGCTGAGTGGTTATTAAAGCAATACAAAGATTAGCACACCTTGGGTTGGATCTTATGACTTCTATGAAGTCTTCCTTTGACAGAGAAATGCTTCACTGGATAATGCTTCATTTTCCGATGGAAAAAGGTGATGAAGAAAAGTGTTGTTGTTGAAGAAAGCCTTTCTCTGTTAGAGGAAAATTTTGTGGAAGGGACTCATAGGTACAAACTACACATTATGTTCTGGATCTGAGTTCCCCAGACCTAACACTTTCCTGGCAGCTGCATAGCAGCTGCAGAAATACCATTTTAAAGGTCCACGGGTTCTGATTGGGCTTGAAACTATGATGGGGGAGGGGCTCCTGTCTCCCCTCCCATGACATTTTCCTGAGCAGAAAATGTCTGAGGCGGGGTGGAATCATTTGCCAATTTTGGAGCTGCACATACTACTGTATGCACATGCAGCTTCAAAATGTGCACATGCAGCTTCAAAATGGGGCCTGTAACTTACAACCAGATCCATTTTCGTTTGGCAAAACAAGGGGAGGAACATGGGGGAAGAGGAAGGTAGGAGCCCCTCCTCCTTTCACTATGCAGTCCTGAGTTGAATTGGGTACCTGCTGAGCTTTAAAATGCAGTTTCCCACAGCTGCTGTGTGGATGCAGGCAAAGTGTGAATGCAGCCAGGAAAGTGCTGTGTGGATACAGAGAACCTAGACTTAAGTATGTAGCTTGGCCCATCGGATCCAACTTAGTGGAAGGGAGTTATAGGATTCAGCTCCCATATTTTCAGTAACATCCATTCCAGTCTTAGACATACAAGAGAAGGCTTCTGTGCCTGGGTCAGCAGGTGCAAAGTGCTGCTGCTTCCCATTCACGTAGTTCCGATTGTTGGATTGGAACCACATAGCTGCCTTCCAAGTACCTCTGCCATGACATGGTTCTACATTTCCTTTTTATTCTATACCTACCCAACTGTCCCAGCTACCATCAGTAGTTGATTCAGGCTGTCCTCACTTGGCCTTGCTTCGTTGTGGCCGATGATTTCCAGATCCAGCCCAGGGTGATGTCACTTCCTGAGCAAACAGTAGGCACAGCACAACATCCTTCTTGTGTACTGCAGCCTGGTTCCTACCACCAGCCATTCTTTATGTTTTATATGTATATTTATTTTTAAAAAATCATAAGAAAAGTTTCCCCCCACACCACATGGGGTACCTTGATAACACTAATATAACTCGTTTGTAGTGAAAAATTGTCATTAAACGTCTATTTATAACTGCCTAAGCAACTGTCTGTGTGGCTCAGTGAACATCTGTTGGCTGAAACAGAGTTGAAAGATCTTCAGGAAAACAAAGCATGGGGTGGGGGGAGAATTTTCCCTGCAACTCAATGGTTAAGATAATTTTCTCTGCATTGTTTTTTTAAGGGACCCTTTGGATGGTTGAAATAAAAAGGAAAAAAAAATCTCTTTTCTTATCAAACCTGTTTTTCCTCTTCCATGGACACATGCTGCTTTGCTATTGTAAGCTGGCTTATGAGAGTGTCTAAATTGATTTTTCTTCTCTTATTTAGGAATAACACTACTGTGTGCACCAGGCTTCATTCTCACTGAGATGGTAAACCTGAGACTGGGCTGTACCACTTCAGACTTCAGCAGAGAGCTTACATGCTGGAGCCATGGTCAATTAAAAACAACAACACTCTTCACATAGAAAACTAGTGTGTCAGGAAGAAGCCAAGGCTAAAACCCTGCTTGCTGACAGTCAGCTTTTAGTGTGCAGAAACTATTTGCGCGTGGAGCAGCATTCAGTCATGTGAATCTTTACCTGCAGTCTGAAGCAGTCCAATCCAGGCAGAGGTATATACCACCCCATCAGCTGTTTGTGAGAATAAACCACAAAGTGTTGCTGAACTCTCACACCTGGAGCCATGGTGGGCTCATGGCTGAGCAGGACTGTGGTTCAGTGGTACAGCGTCTGTGCATGCATGCGGAAGGTCTCAGGTTCCGTCTCTGACAGCTCAAGTTACAAGGATCAGGTAAGTAGCTGAAGTGAACGTCCTTCATTTTTTACCCTGGAGAGCATTTCCTTTCAGAGTAGACAGTACAGTTCTGACCTGGATAGACTAACATACGTAGCCAACTTGCCTTCTTGGTTCCAAGGCAGAGTGTTCCAAGTGGTACCTCTCAAAGATATGAAATTCTGTTGTGTGCTTGCTGGCAAAACTTTTTAAAAGATGCAATTAGCGACATTTCTCCAAGAAAATGTTTGCCAATTTGTAAAATTATCTGTTCAATTTTTTACCGCTCTGTCTCTTCAGCACATTAAGCCAATGCATCACAACTAATATCTTCCCTTCTCTAATTATTATTAAGTGTTACCAATTCTCCCTTGACCAGAACCAGCGTTCATTTCCCAAAATTAATCATAGTTCAGAATAAATCTTGAGGGCAGAGGTACAGCTTTGGGTTTTATTTGCAACAGTTTCAACTGTTTCCTGCCTTCATGGGGTGATTCCAAGACAAAAAACCAAGGGAAAGAAATCCATGTAATCCCTTTTATTAGGATCGGCCTCACTTACACTAAACTCTGTGTAAGCCTTTTTAGCTCATCTGTATACTTCTTCAGGAAGGATGTTACAAAATTTAAAAAGATAGAGGGGAGGGAGCAGATTTTTCAGGTCCTGATGTTATGACTTGATTTCTGGCAGTCTGACAAAGGGCTCTGATGCTTGCAAAATATTCTATATGAACTGGGTTGATCTTGATAAAAGGGATCACTTGGATATAGCTCTTGGTTTTGGATTCTGGGTGGATCAGTAGGCTGTTTACAACTGATTCCAATATGACATTTTTTGTTATGACTCATCATATCATCAGCCGGTTTATGATGTGTTGCCCACAGGGACAAAAAGGACTTCCATGGATCCCAGTTTGGGATGGAGGTATTTCAGATGCAGGCCTATAACTTGCTTGTTTCCAGGCCTGTTTTGGAAATAGGTGAGAGGGAGTTGCAGTGAAACACAAATTATAAAGTGGCAGGGGGAAAGGAGGATTTCAGAGGCAAGGTCAAAAGGCTTCAGCTGTTGGCAAAGCAGTATATAAATAATAAATGGTTCTTCAATACATATAAAGATAAATTGGAAAAAGTACTTTAGGTTTATATGTCATTGCCAATTTTCCTATTTTTAAAATACCTACACTACAGCATGGTTGTTAAGCCTGGGCAGCCATATTGTTGTTTTTTAATGGACTTTCACTTGCAAAATCTTACCCCCCAGGAAACAAGGAAATTAGTTGTTGTAGATTTTCCAGGCTGTATGGCCATGGTCTTGGCATTGTAGTAATCTCTTATTTGTATTCTGTAGAAATACAATTTTCTTAGAATTTCTTATTTGTATCCTGTATTATGTTCAGAGTTTAGCTTGAAACTTCTCTATGAAGGATAAGATGTTAGGAAAACAACTTTTCCTGGTTGGGTGTCACCTGGGAAGGACAGCTATGGATTTCCCAGGAAGGATAGCTATGGATATGGAAATTACCTTGGCTTTGACAAGACTTCAGAAGCTTTTAATAACCAAAACCACTACAATCTCCTAGAAATATCCAGCAGGCAGAGGGGAGGGATTTTATTATGAATAAAAGGGAGATCTGTTTTGTTCATGGAAATTGGAAATCTCTGGAGAAACAGGACTCTATGAGAAAAATGGCAACAAATCAGCTGCTAGAAAAATATGGGCTCATGATGAGAAAAGAAAGAAAACAGTGGACTGAGAAGGATAACATACAGAACCACCATTATGACTGTGTATAACACATTTGGCACATATTTGGGTGCATTCAGATGGGGCGTTTCAGCCGGCAGAAACTACACCGGTTCCAACCGGTGCAGTTTATGCCGGCTGAAACGCTATCACACTTACCTCTGATCTGCGGAGCCCATCACTGTATGCCTGTTCACACACAGCGGGCGTCGGCAGTTTGTTTTTTTTAAAAAAAAACCTCAGTTTGCGCATGCGCATAGGCAGCCATCCACAGAATGGTGATCTTCGTGCATGCGCAAAACACCCCGTCCCGAAAAGCATGCCCTAAATGGCAGGCGAAAATCGGAAGCCTTGGGCTTCCGAACGGAAGTGGCTCTACAACGGTGGAGAGCGATCAGACGGGGGGTAAAGCAATTACAACCGTTGCACTCAGGATACCACCACTTGGGGACCTAGTGGCAGAATACAATGGTTTAAAGCTCTTTGCAACCTGTAGGGACGGAAGGCAGATGTTCAACGTGTGAACGCCGGTAAGTACACCGATTCCAACCGGCACCTATACTGTTGCAAATGCCCCGTCTGAACGCACCCATTTGACTAGTGTGGAAGCACCCTGTAACTCCAGAAGAGTGATCTCATGCCATCTGAAACACTGGAAGGCAGTCCCGCCCTTCCCTGTGGTGTCACTGACTCTTGCACAACTTATCTGCAATGTTTTCCAGTGCATGCTATTTCCCAATTTAACACTTCACATTGTGTTGGTATGACAGCACATTCTTTTGGCATCTCTTACACCAAAAGCATCATTAAAAATTTTTTTGCTAAATGAAACATACAAGCCTTTTCACTTAAGGTCACGGAAATTATAGCAACAACAACAACAGACACATACGCTCATTAATGAAAGTATAGTATCTGTCTGGGCCCCTCTCAAAGAGAAGCCAGAAAATTACAGATTATATCTGAGACTACGGGAAAAAAGCAACTCTGTACGTTAAATGCTCTATTATTAAAAATGTCATCCTGTATGAATTTCATAAATAGCAAAGCCAAGAACAGAGTAACCATTTTAAAAAGTCTAGAGGGGATTCCATAACAACATTTAAATGCATTACTACTCAAAGAATTTGATTGGATTATAAAATATTTAAAAACTGCAGCTGTACTTGCAGTGTTTAATATTGGCTATTTTGATTTCTGGAGCCTCTTACCTCAGTTTACTAGTTACCTCATTTAAATATAAATATATATCCAACTGCTTGACATACTAAAGCCTGTGATATTGACTTTTCATTTACAGCACATACACAGGCAAAAGAAAGGGGGAGAAAGGCAACACACTGTATGAAAATAGCGTGGACAATTAACGTTATTTGATAACGAGTCACAAAAATCAACAATTTCCCTGAGCTAGTGGAGCATTTTTAGGGAATCTTAGGATACCATTTAGAAAGGGTAGGGGAACCTCTCTCCCTTTATTGTACAGCAGGTGATTTCTTTTTTCCCTCTAAAGCACTAATATCTCTGGCCAACTCCCTGATTCTACATACAGGGCCTAACTAGATTAAATTCTGGGAGAGCTGCTGCCACCATCCAAGCATACTTTGGGCACACAGAGAAAGGCATCCAATTATGACCTTAGTGCCCAAGCATACTAGCCTGACAGCAATAATTCCAGAGGGGTGAGTCTGTTGTAGCACAGTTTTACAGGGGACCAGGAGCACTTTCAAGACTAACAAAATTTGTTCCAGCACAAACTTTTGTGAAGCAGAGCTCACGTCATCAGGTGCATGAGGCCAGAGAAGTGTAGCCCCATGCCATGTCCTCTGAGATATGGGTGTCCTGGTCCAGGACTTACGGAGTGCTTAGGAGAGCTGTGATTGGTTGCAGACTTAGTTGGTATCTAAAACTGCACTATAGTTGTGTAAATATGGCAGGAAGTAGCCAGTGGGACTTTGCTTTGAATTCCCATTGAACTGTAAGTACTTTTGCCAGCATTTTTACCCACATTATGTTTCCTTGGTGCCAGGATATAAGTGCAGGATACTGAGTAATCCTTGTTTCTTTCCCAAGCATTCCCCTAGCATCTCCCATTTCTGCCCCTGTGTTGGCACAGCCATGGCTTATATCATTGTGGAACTGGTACTACGCCAGAGTATCCCCACATTAGGGTAGCGTACGATTAGTTTTTATTTTAAACTCTTGTTTTCTATCTTATGCACTTAAGACTGGCCTTAAGATTGCACCATTATTTCAACTGCTTTTTCCTGTGTTTAAATTCTGAGGTGAGTGGTTTTAAGTATTTATTTGAAAAAGTTAGATATTCATATATTAATAAATAAAATAAACAAGTCAAAAACTACCTACAAACCATATATAAGCCACACTGAAGCAAAATCAGTAATCATTAAATAAGCTGACCAATTTGATACAGAACCTACTCAGAAACCAGCTGGTGTAAATTCCTGGAATTTGTCAATTCGAAGTGCAAATCATTTGGCTCAGGGCTCAGTCCTAGTGTGTTTAGTTCATTTGGGTTCTTCAAAGTTTTGTCAGTTTCCCAGAAACTATTCTTTGATTTGGCTAGGTTAAAACTGAGGGTCAGGCCACCCACAAAAAAGTCCCATTAGAAAATAAGTTTATCAACTTCATTTATGTAATAAAAAGGTGAATCTCTATCTGGGTTAAGGGGGAAGAAGGGAATGCTAACAATGCTCTTAACATTTGGCTGCTACTGTGCCTTTCTTTCTTTCTTTTTTAAGTACATCAACTATAAGCCATCCCCTGCATAAAATAATGCTAACTGGGAGTTGCTAGCCAACACTAACTCATCTTTCTCTTTCTGATGCTATGAAAATGCAGAATGCAGACATTCCCCCATTTCTGAGTGCTGCTGAAGTTACTGGCATAAAATTCAGGTACTTTGAGACCAGGGCCCCAAGGACCAGTGAGGTGCTGTCCTTCTTACTTGCACAAAACATCCAAAAAAAGGTGAGAGGCCGCATGAGAAAATTATTCACCCCTTCACTCACCCTTGCCCCAAAGCCCCACCAAATTCTGGAGCCAGCTGTGATCCAATAAGCTGAATTGTAGCCTACCAGCCATGTAAGAACTTTCTCATCTATGATCCTTTAACTGAAAATGCTAGGCAGTAAACCTGGGAATTTATATATGGAAGGCATGTGCTCTGCCTTTGGTCTTTTGCATGCAAAGTATGTGCAGTTCCTCTGAGCTACAGGCTTCTGTTATGTCATTTTATGGAACTTCCTTTCTGGTCCTCTTTTTTTGGACTTTCCAGAGATGTTTAATTCTCATTTCTACCGGCTCGAGAATTATATTGGTTGGTTATTGATTAATCATGGTTTTATGCCCGTTTCATCATTTCAGTGCTTTTGGGCAGACCTTCAACTGAAAAAAAATAATAATTTAGTGAGCTGCCTCAGGGACCTCTCAAGCCCAGGGAATGTTCCAATCATTTTGCTGTGCAAGCAATGTAGGCAGGGCCACAGGGGGAGGGGTAAAACTGTTTGGTAACTCCTCTCAAACACAGGACAAGATGGACATGGAGATGGGCTGGATTGCCCCTCTGGAACTGCATGGTATTTTCCCATCCCCAGCAGTATTTTGGCCTCAAAGGATTCTTGTACACTTGGGAAACCAAACAAGTCGTTGGGATAGCAATACTGGTGATAAATTTGTAAAGCACATTTTTCAATGGAAGCCTTGGTTCTCAAATGTTAGCACACTGCAGAGTGTCTGACCTTCTCCTGAAGTTCGTGCGCTGCAAAGGCAGATGCATTATGTTTATTAATACTTGTCTCCTCAGTAGAGTCCGGACAGCCAAGGAGACCACCTCCATGCTTGGAAGACATCAGGGGTACAACCTGAAAACAATTATCAGAGTGCTTTTGTCACTCCTGGCAGGCACCCAATCACTCTGTCTAAACATACAGGGTGATTTAGAGGACCTTTTTTTTTTTTGTGGTCTATTCACTAACCAGACCTTACAATGAGGAAACCCATAAGCATTCTTACCATAGCTGATTACAGTATTTTAAACCACTGTTGTGGGTCGGAGCAACTCATACAGGCCATCCAGTAAGCTAAGGTGGTTGGTTGTTGGGTTTTTTTTAATATGAATTCAACTCATCTTAGTACACTGATGTTCAAACTGTGTACGAAGGCACATCAGTATGCCCAAACTAGAGATGAAGTTCCCCTTGAAAAATTAAGCATTCATGCTGGTTGCATCCATCACTAAATGCCCATCATAATGGAGAGACCCTATTTATCATTGATTCCTCCACACCACCCACTATATAGGTAGCATTGTCACTAGGGAAGGAGTAAATGCACCCAAGATTTCCTAACAAGCTAAAGGGGATCTCAGAAGCATCTTTACTGCCCATAAAGAAGTCCCATTCCTGACTCCTGATTGACAGGTGGGGGACATACCAGAAGGTGATATTAACAGGAATCCCTTGCAGTTTAAAAGACAATTCCTGACCAATGTTCTGAAAGCCAACAAGTATGGACTGGCTATAACCAGCTGTTCTATCCAATCTATCCTCTTGCTTACTAGAGCCCCTGCTACATGTCCGTGTCCCAGCACAATTTTGTGGGGTGGTCAAGGGAGACCACTCCTTCCTTTTTCACCAGAAGAAAAAAACTCCTGATACCATTTTCCCAACATGAAATGACCTCAGGGAGCTGCTATTTGCCCCACCAGGAAAACCTAACATATAGCCATTAGTATACATACATTTCCCCAGTAGGACAAACAGCAGTTTCTTGGGGCCTTTTCAAGTCAGGAAAATGGTATAGAGAGGAGGCTTAAGCCCCCTCCCCCCCCCCTCTATATTAGGCCTCCACATGTCTGTGAATTAAGTTCTGAGGGTGAAAGAGGAGAGCGCAAAAGTTGGCTTGAAACATAAAAAAAATTAAAATCATGGGGAAGTCATGGAAGCAGTGACAGAATTCATGTTCCTGGGATCCAAGATCACTGCAAACAGTGACTGCAGCCATGAAGCCATGAAATTAAAAGACGCCTGATCCTTGGGAGGAAAGCTATGGCAAACCTTGACAGCATAATATAAAGTAGAGACATCACGCTGCCAAAAAAAGTCTGTATGGTCAAAGCAATAGTATTCTCAGTAGTAATGTATGGCTGCAAGAGTTGGCCCATAAGGAAGGCCAAGCATTGAAGAATGGATGCTTTTGAATTATGGTGCTGGAGAAGACTTTTGAGAGTCCCTTGGACTGCAAGGAGATCAAATCAGTGAATCCTAAAAGAAATCAACCCTGCCTGTTCCCTGGAAGGCCAGATACTGAAGCTGAAGCTCAAATACTTTGGCCATCAAATGAGAAGGGAGCACTCACTGGAGAAGACCCTCATGCTGGGAAAGATTGAAGGTAAAAGAAGAAGGGGATGGCAAAGGATGAGATGGTTAGACAGTGTTATCGATGTAACGAACATGAAATTAAGCACACTCTGGAGGACGGCAGAAGACAGGAGGGCCTGGCGTGATGTGGTCCATGGTGCTGTGAAGAGTCAGACTCGACTGTGCAACTGAACGACGACAACAACAGAATTCCCAGAGAATGCCTGATCAACCTATACCTGTGGTGACCACACGGGGGACACAAGGACTTTTTAAGCCACCCGGAGCCCGCCTTGGCGGGGAGGGTGGGATATAAATTAAATAATTAAATAAATAATGTGTAGATCAGCCTTTGGGTATTTGGTAAGTAGACTAGTAGGTAGACTATGCAGTAGAAATCCCGTCTTTCCCACGTATCTAGTTCCAAGGAGGGTATGCTTAGGGTCAATATCAGTGATGGTTAAAAGGAATCTCAGGTGAAAAGGCATTAAAGCAAACATAAAAAAATGACTTAATATCTGTTGGTGTTAGTAAAAGGTATTTCATAGCCTTCACTTTTGGCTGTTTTGTATCTTCTGTCCACAAATGTAAGCCGGCTGTTTTATGTACCCAGCTCCATTTTGTCACTTAAATTGCCCCCCAGTCAGTGATGAGTCCCTGAAAAGCTTGAGCTAGCACTGAATTGCACCAGAAAATCATCCTGCAGGTAATTTAAAGCCATGTAAAGGCTAGCTGAGGCCAGCCCGACCTCATCAGATCTTGAAAGCTAAGCAGGGTCAGCCCTGGCTAGTATTTGGATAGGAGCCCTCCGAGGAATATAATGGATTGTGACGCGGAGGCAGGCAATGCAAACCATCTCTGAACATCTCTTGCCTTGAAAACCCTACAGGGTCGCCAGAAGTCAGCTGTGACTTGACAGCAACCCCCCCCCCCCAACCCTCCCCATCATTACAGTGTTCCTGCACATTGCCCATTAATTTCAATGGGCTTACTCAGGAGCTTCCCAAAGGATTGTGCCATTAATCCGTTTCCAATCAGTTTCTTTTATCTCCTCCTTTCTCTCTGTCTCTCTCTCTCTTTTTGCTGTGGAAAACAGCAACATGAACTTGTATTTCATTTCAATATAGTTTATTAATGACACCAAACACTAGTCTATTAATCAATTGAAAAACAAGTTGGTAAAAAAGGAAGGAAAGGTTTTGGAAGCGGGAACGCACACATCTTAAAAGGGGGGCATTATCTCTACGGGTTTCTCGGCTGAAGTTAAAAATCTGAAAATGATTTTCATTCATTTCTCATTAATATGCAAAATTATTCAAATGAGGCAGTAATTAACCATCTACTCAGTAGAAAACCTTTTCATGATAATTTATGATAAACTCAGTTGCAGCTTTGATTGAGATTGAGAAGCGAGCCTGAATACAAAAAAGCACCTGAAAAAAATATTTTTAAACACCTAACTTATTGCTCAGCTAATTATATGGTAACCGTGTTTGCAGTTTATTTCAAAGGCAGGCCTATGGGCGAAAATAATGCAGGCGTAACATCCTTTTGAGCCTGTCCTACATTTCATCATAGAGCTCAGCTTTTCTTTGCATCTGTCGGCACAATCCCCAATGAAAGGGAGGGGGAGGCTGTGCAAGAGTCTGGCCATGTTCTTGTGTGGCTCCCATTCATTTCAATGGAGCTTGCACATCATTTTGCTATAGTTAATTAATTCGTCCTGTTTTATGAAAAGGAGATGCATTTTTCTTCTTCTTGGAGGGCTGTCCCAATTGCAGCTTCTGATACATCTATCTGAGCGGACCAAAAGTTGCAATTGAGAAAAAACACCTTTCGCTTTATTAAAACCTATGATCGTAACAGTGTTCATGGTTCTCCGTTTCTCCATTTTTATCCTCATAAGAACACTGTGAGGTAGGCTGGGCTCAGAAAAAGTGACTGGCCCAGGGTTACCAGGGTTACGGCTGAGCCCATGTCTTCCTAGTACTAGTCCAACACACTAAACTCTGCACTGCATTGGCGCCCAGTCTCGTATCTCACTCCCCAGATCCCTAAGCAGAAGAGCAGGAAAGGAAGTGTGTTGCATCCCCAATCTGTTTGCAATTGCAGCTTTCCCCCCTTTACTCCTTTGTGCAAGGGATTGAACCCTTTGCTCCATTCACTCTTATGGAGACAAAAAGAAGAGGCAATTGGGAAAATGAGAGGACACGACTGCACCCATACCTCAGACATTGTCCTAAGGATCTGGGTAGGAGGGAGAAGCTTTGAGGTTGAAGTCTTGAGAGGTTCCCCAATTACTAGGGTTCCTTGAGTTCTGCTGCAATTTATGCTTTAGAGGACCTAAAAAAAATTGTGTGTGCCCTTTGGCTGCAGTTCTGTGGGAGCATGTATTTAAACTGGTAGGCACGCATAACTTTGTGTCAGGATCGCCTGTAGCATGTTTGCATTGTTTAGTTCATTAAAACTATATACTGGATCTAAGAAATGCTGCTGGGTTACGCTTTCCCAATTGCCTTTGAGTTAAAATGGTTAATTTGCCGAAATCCAGAAAACATCCCAGAAAAATCTCTTGTTTTGGCTTCATAGTATTTTGAAGAAAATGTGTAAATAGCCTCTTTGTATTTTGCAGGGCTTTAGAAAAAGAAAAAAAGAAAGGAAGCTCCTTTCCTTTGAAAGGAGCACTAAAAAGATGACATGGTAAATAGGCTGTATGTATAATGTGTGATGTTTTTGTTTTTTATCAGAAGAGAAGTTCAGGATTGGAGACATCCTTCATTCAAACACCGGGGAATGCATCGTGAATTTTAACTCTCAGAGGAAAGAGAAAGATCTAGAGGGAAGAACTGGTCCTTTTGCAGTAAATCTAAAGGTCTGAGTGGTATGTTTCTATTTATCACCTTTCACCACTTTATCCTCCAACAACCCTGGGAGGTAGGTTGGACTAAGAGACTACAGCTGAGGGGTCACCTAATGAGCTTCATAGCTGTGTTGGGAACTGAACCTGAATCTCCTAGCCTGACACTCCAGCCACTATACACATCTCCAGGCCCATTCCAGGATGGGGTTCTTACTGAAGAACTTTTACATTGAAGACTACATTGTGTTAAAAAGCACAGGCAAGCTTATGTTAGGGGCTATGGTTCATTGATACAGCATCTGTTCTGAATACAGAATGCCCCAGGTTCAATCCCCAGTAGCTCCAGTTAAAAGCATCAAGTAGCAGATTATGAAAAAAACCTATGCCTGTTACCCTAGAAAACAGCTGCCAGTCAGACTGGACAGTGGTCCATTCTGCATCTGGCATTCACTCCACATTTTCTCAGCACTCGACCTGGTTCCCCCTTGCCTCACAATATCTGTGTTCATTCAATCTGGTATGCAGATTTTCCTGTGTCAGTACTTGCCTCAGTGGTCATTAGCCACATGAGCCAAGTAAAGCAAAGTCAAAGTCAAATACCATTAATGGCATAGCAGTACGATACATAGATGTACAATAACACGGCATGGATATATAAGACATTATAAGCAATATGAATCAATCCTTTACTAGAACTGAGCCAAGTAATTCATGGCGAGGTGATAAATACAGAGGGGGAAATAGAGGTGGGGGAACTGATGGAGATCAATGAAGCTGTGTTATGGTGTCTGCTTAAAAGGTGCCGCTCAAAACCACATTCAGATATCCCGGGGCAATGCAGCACTGACTGCGAAGTTACCCCTGAATGGCCATAAATCTATGCAGAAGGTACCATAAAATCCGATGAACAAAGAAAGTAAAAGCAGCATGCAGTGTAGAGGGAGATTAAGCTTCCAACGTGGCTGTGGAAAAAGTGCGAGGAAATAGATGGGTGCAGAATCAGACAATACTGACCACAAAAAACAAATGGTTGGGGCTGGTCTAAGACAGCTTCATGTGTTTATGTTTCAGTATATATTGCTGCATGAAGAAACTGCTGTGAACACCAGCACTGAGGACCTAAGCCTAGTAAAACAGAGGGGGAAAGAAAGCTGTTCGGTTTTGCTGTCTAAATTCCAGGGTATAGTTTTAACAGTTGGGTGCACTGGAGAAAGGTACCCCTTTGTTATCTACATGGCAGGAAGCTAGATTTGGTGTCATGACTACATACTAGCCAAGAAGTGCATGATTTTAATTTCATTTTAGCCATAGACCCCCTGAGTATCCTTAATCTATAACATGGAGGTAATAATACATCCTGGGTTCCTGTGTGAACTGAGTGGTTGAGGAACGCATACATGGAACAGCAAGTGTAGTGTACAAGATGGAGCACTGGACAGACTGAGGGGATACAAGGGTGCCTTTGGACAGTCAGTTTTCTTAAGACTAATGTTTATTTAAAATATCCCGATTTCCAAGGCATCAGGCCAATTAGTTTACTTGAGCTTTTGTGGGGCACATTGTGTTTCCTCCCTCCAGCCATCAAATAGACAGCAACAGGAAAAGTCTGATTATGAGAACAGAATGGTCTTAACTTGGTGCCTGTCAATAAAGGAGGCGCCAGGGGAGTACCTCTTGACAGGATATTCTCCAACTGGGACATCACCTTAGAGAAGACTATTTTTGTTGTAAGTCACCTACCTTCTCAAGACAGCCAGGGAAGAGCCAACTGATGGGCAACTTCCTGGGAGAAGGTAGCCCCTCGGGTAACTGGTAGTGGGTATCTCAATCTCATAGAGTTGTTGTGAGGACAAAACAGGAGTGGGGAACTTTGAAATAGATGAAGTCTGGCGTGGTGAAGCGGTTGAAGTATCAAGTATCCGAATATGATCCTGGAGACCACTCAGACAAGAAAGCTCAGTGGGTGATCTTGGGCCAGTCAAATCCTAAATTACCTCACAGGGTTGTTGTAACAATATAGTCAGGAAGAAAAGACCACATAGGCCACCCCAAGCTCCTTGGAGACATGCTAAGATTATCATGTATCAGATAGCAACAGAATCTTTTCCTCAGAACACACCAAGAAAACCAATGCCATCCCACCACCTCCTTAGACAGCTTGTTCCATTGCTATTCAAAAAAGGGGTATATTCTCCCCCATACCCAATCGCCCACCTAAATCTACATCCCTGTAATTTAAAGCCATTGTTTGTTGTCTTTTATCTTGGCCTTCATCTATTAAAAGTCATTGTTATTAGGCACTTATCTTGTTTTTGTCTCTTTGGGAGAATAACCTGACGTGAACTATACAAATGGCATCCAAATTTGCATGCGCTTTTTTTAAAAACACTTGCCCCATTGTTTCAATGGTGGCCTCACAACAAAACCTCACATCATTTCCCCTCCCACCCACCCCTAATCAGTGTGCCGTGTAATTGTTTTGTTTAGGAAAATATTCCCCAGCCCGGCTTCTTGTTCCAAACAATTTTGCACTTCTATGCCGCATTTGCCATCGACTGATCTAATACCTATACTTACAATCTGAATCCTTTGAAACAGATTCCATTGTTCGTCATTATTTATTATGCTTCCTATTGTTTCCAGATGGTGCCGAGGAACAATAGATTCATTCACTCTTCTGGAAAAAATGAACCCAAATTAATGGCAATATTGGGCCCTTCTCTTCCCCATGAGGGAGTCGTGAAAGTTTTGCACTTCCTCTCCTTTTGTGTCTGCATGAGATACAACAGGTTGCTCTACCAATAATATACCTACTATGTTAATCAACAACAAGAATCTCCCAGAGCAGACTTAGGCCTTGTTCTTGTATCCCTTTTTGATGTGTTCAGGTCATTATCAACTTATTCTTCTTTGCCATTTATAAACCTTCCTGTACGTGCATGATGAGCTGAACCTTGCCTTTTACTGAGTCAGATCACTGGTGCACCTAAGTCACTGCTGTCTATTATGACTGATAATGGCTCTCCATCATCTCAAATACTTTCCCACTCCTGCATTTAATTTGAAGGCACCAGGGGCTGAGCATGGGAACTCTTGTACACAAAGCATTTGAAGAGCTGCCAAAAATGAAGAGGGAAGGGAAAGGGTTTGAGTACGGGTGGTAGAAAATCCTGAAAGAATACTACCAAATATGATTTATAGCTCATTGATGGCCTATTCCATGGTGGTGCTGGCAGTGAAGAACTTTTACTTCTCTGCCAACATTGCACCTGTGAAGTACCATCTAGCACTGCTCTTCTAATGTTGAGATGTATCCAACCCCCTAGTTGTGGTCCTGGTAAAATCATCAGAAACCAGCCATGACTTTTGCAGAGCACTTTGTGGAAAATTTTGCACCGAGCTCTTGCAGCATCTTTTAAATGGTCAGATGAGTGTGTGTGTTTTGCCATCAAGTCATAGCTGACTTGCGGAGAGCCCACAGGGTTTTCAAGGCAAGAGATGTTCAGAGATGGATTGCCGTTGCCTGCCTCTTCATCATGACCCTGGTGTTCCTTCCAAATCTGATGAGATCGGCCTAGCATGAGCTATCCAGTTCAGGGCTAAATGGGCAGACACTTGATTGGTATTAAGCTCTGTACCAGAATTCACTTTGGATTTTGTTAATTGTGTTGTTAGTTTAGGACAGTGTTAGTTGTCCGCAGTTGTTTGGATCAGTTTCAGGAAATTTCACCTGAGAATACCAACAAGGTTCTTCAAGAGGGCTGTGCCACTGCATGGTATCTACTGTCTGTCTGTCCATATATCACCCATCCATCTATCATCTAACTTTATCATCATCATCATCTACCTTCATCATCTATCATCATCATCCTTCCAGATGATGGCTCAGAGGACTCTAGAGCACATTCCACCTCTATTCTCTTCTTTTCCTGCAGTCTTGAAGGTAGGATGAGATAAGTGGTGTAGTTGGAAAGCAGCAGGGAAAGGAGGGAGATACGAACAGATACATCCTGTATCTATCACCAGAAATGTGAAGTCCTCCAAGGGAAGGGAAAAAATTGCCAAATGGTGGATTAGACAAAATACATTGGCTATTAACCATCATAACTAGCTGGAACCTCCATGGCCATGTCTGAATACTGAAGGCCAAGGACTAATCAGAGGTGGCATTTGTATGCCCTGCTTGCAGATATTTTAGGAGCATCTGACTAGCTACCACTGGAAATGAAATGCAGTATAAAACACACCTTTGAGCTGATCCAGAAGAACCCTTCTTATGGTCTTATATCCCACCATGTAGTGAGGACTCCATCGAGAGTGTCGCTCCCAGAGTGAACAATCCCACCTGTGCCCTGTGCTAATCATCCTGTCTTTCAAGCACAGTAAACAAGGTGTACTGCTTAAAGTCCTATTTTATGAGACATGAATCCTTTGGGTGAATGTGGCTGGCTGACCTTCACATCATGACCCCACATATTTGGAAGTCCCTTTCCCAAAGAGCCCTCTCTGTTCCCCAGTCTTCAGAGGTTTAGAAAACAGCACATCCAAGAAAAATAAATAGGAGTCTTGCAACCAGTGCTTAGTCCCTCTGTGCTGAGTTAGTGTGAGCTAGCTCACAGTTTTTTAGCCTCCGGCTCACACATTCTTGTCTTGGCTCAGGAAGGATGGCTCCAGAGCCAACTAATTTATGCAGTAGCCAAATCACTCACTCACAACTTTAATGTCAGTAGCTCACAAAGCAGAATTTTTGCTCACAAGACTCCACAGCTTTAGAGGGAGCATTGGCACCATCTTGGAAACTAACTAGGTTTTATTCCCCCATAAGCTTTTCTGGACTAGAGACCACTTAGGTCTGACCCATGGCTGCTGATGCCATTTTAGAGAAGATGCCATGGGGGCCTGATCCTGACTGGGCCAGCAACACATTGGGGCCAGGTGATCTTGCACTTTTTCATCCTTTGAAAAGGAGCAGTGAGGACAAGATCACCTGGTTCCCCTGAGCCGAGAGTGCTTTCAACAGTACAGTTCTTCTGGTAAAGGACATTGGCAGCCACAGGTGGAACCCATGACCTTTGTAACATCTAGTCTGGCTCTCAGAGGGTATGCAAGCAGGCCCCTAACTAAAAAGGAAGTATGAGTATGTATGATCTCAGGGCAGAAGCAGGTGTTACAATAAACACACATCTGCTGCTGAAAATGGCAGCTCCTTTTCATTCTATGACTTGATGACATTGTGGAGTGGCAGACAATAGCATGTAGAAGAGAGATTTCCTGCCACTGATCTACATCATTAGTTTCCCCTTCAGGGAGGGGCACGGAAACATACAAAGTGATGGAGTCAGCACACAGGATTGTTTATGGAGGGGCAAACTCAGTAGGGGCTACCATTTCTTGTAGCAGCCCTGTGTTTGTTGCAGTGTCTAGTTCTACCCTATGAACATGAATATCAAATTAATATCCAGCTTTTTGTATGCTCCAGGCAACAGATCTAAGATTGTCTCCTTCCTTCATACGTACGCAAACACACACACATCTCTAGACACAAACTGCTTCTCATATGTGCAAGCCTGAACAGCACTGAACAGCACTCAAGAAAACTAGGCTGGGCAAGGGGCTAGTCCATCTTCCATCTTCAGCCTCCATGCAAAGAAATCATCACGCAAGCAGATAGATGCACCTGAGTAAGACAGTTGACAATGGCCCTGTTCCCTCCTCCTCCCACTCTAGTAAACTGCTGTGGTTCTGCTCGACGAGAGCCCTGGGTAAAAAACAAGCAATGACAGTATGAATTATGGTTTCCAACAGTAGCTTGGGAAATTCCTGAAGATGGGGGGGGGGGTTAGAAAGGGTGATGCTGGTGGAGAAAAGGGAGCTCATCAGAGATGTAATACCATAGAATTAGGGTTGCCAGCCCAGACTGTATTCGGTGGGACACTGAAGGGGCTGCAGCCTACCTGATTGGCATCCCTTTAACACCATAATGCTACTTCTAGCACAAACCAGAAGTGATTTCATCATGTTGGCACAACACTTTAGGATTCACCCAAAACTCTATGGAACCTAGATGGAAGTGATGTCATGGCATTAGTGCAACACTGAATCACCCCCTGCCTTTTCCCCCCTGCTTCCTTGTCCAGGGGCCGCTGGGAGCAGGGGTCCAGTGTGGGAGGTCTCATGTTACAGTGGAAGACCTGGCTGCCCTGCTGAGAATTCATTCTCTAAAGCTACCAGGAAAACTGATTTCTATAGTCTGGAGGTAAATTGTAATTCTGGGAGAAATCCAGGTCCCACCTAAAGGCTGGTCATAGAATCACAGAGCTGGAAGGGACCTCCAGGGCCATCTAGTTCAACCCCCTGCACAATGCAGGAAATTTATAAATACCTCCCCCTCCACACCTGCAGTGACTGCTGTTCCACACCCAGAAGATGACACACACAAAAACCCTCCAGGATCCCTGGCCAAACTAGTCTGGAGAAAAATTGCTTCCTGACCCCAAAGTGGCAATCAGCCTTTCCCTGGGCATGTAAGAAAGGGCCACAAGAAGTAAGCACTGAGGGAACCCTTCCTGCCCTTCCTCTCATGATCTGCCTAAGTTCACACAATCAGCATTGCTGTCAGATGGCCATCTAGCCTCTGCTTTGCAAACCTCCAAAAAGGGAGAGCCCACCACCTCCTGAGGAAGCCTGTTCCACTGAGGAAACTCTTCCTAATGTTTAGCCCTGTCAGGAAGTTCTTCCTAATGTTTAGCTGAAAACAACTCTGCACCATCCTCTATATGAAAGCCCTTCAAGTATTTGAAGATGGTTATCATAATCACCTCTCAGTCATCTCCTCTCCAGGCTAAACATGCCCAGCTCCTTCAACCTTTCCTCATAGGACTTGGTCTCCAGACCGCTCACAATCTTCATTGCCCTCCTCTGAACATGTTCCAGCTTGTCTATATCTTTCTTAAATTATCTTGATGGTCAACACCATCAAGAATAAGTTTCAAGAACCAAAGGCTACCATTGATGAAAGAACAAGTTGCTTTGCTTGTTTTGGACCCCTTCTCCTCGCAGAAGTCCACCACCTCCATCACAGAAGGTATGGCAATTCAACTTCCATCTGTCCTCTTGGAGCACAGAGAGGTGTTGAGACCAGAAATAAAATGCATGTGCAGAGACAATGCTTGAGTTGCTGTTGCTGCCAAGCTTGTGCTTGTAACAAGAGGGATGGCACTTGCTAAATCAAAGGGTACATTGAGGGATCATGATGAGGAAGAGGAGTGCTGTGGTGGTTGGCAGGGCTGGTGGAGAGCTGGGTGAACCTGGTTATCAGCCACAAAGAAGTCCTGGGGCTTGGTGAAAAGCACAGGTGAGAATCTGTGTATGAATGATTTGTGGAGACTACAGGAATCTACCACCAGGCTTTGTACATGCAGTGGAAGCAGTAGATGGATTCTGAGAGAATACCTTTCACCCAAGACCCAGAGATTTTGAAAAGCAGATTGGAGGATAAGTCGCATGAAGAAAGTAGAACAGTTCTGGCATTAGTTGATCGTTTTGTAGTCTCTTCACAACAGTGGATCCTGCTCATGTATATGCTTATCTAATTCCCTTTTGAAGCCGTCCATGCTTGTAGCCTGTGGCAGTGAATTCCAAGTGTTAATCACTCTTTGGGTTGGATGGATTCTGAGAGAATACTTTTCACCCAAGATCCAGAGATTTTTAAAAGCAGATTGGAGGATAAGTCGCATGAAGAAAGTAGAACAGTTCTGGCATTAGTTGACGGTTTTGTAGTCTCTTCACAACAGTGGATCCTGCTCATGTCCATCAACCCATATGGCTGTCCAGATAAGCTGACACTGATGCCAGACCAAGTAGATATCGCTATCATGGAACATTCCACAACTGCTCAGACTGATTTCAGTAGAAAGACTGAGAGTTTGGATAGCTAAAATTATGCACAGATAAATCTGGCACAATACTAAGGGTTGATGGGGGTAAGGATGTAGAGCCCTTGCTGGAAGGACAACAAGTATTTATCTTTTTAGACTTGTTTTTTTCCCCAAATGGCTGGACATTCTGAGATCAGCCAGACCTCAAGGGATTGCCTATCTAATATAAAGCTCATGGTCCTGCTATGGATTACTCGAAGATACCAGTTGCATCAACTGTCTCCTCAATGTGAGGCCTAGCTTTGTCCTGGCCCCACTGGTGGACCTCCTGATGGCACCTGGTATTTTTGGACACCGTGTGACAGAGTGTTGGACTGGACAGATCATTGGCCTGATCCAGCATTAGCTTCTCTTATGTTCTTAAGACTGTGGTGGTCAGGGATGGGAAAAGGCCACTTGTATAACCCCCACACTGATTCAAAGAGTTTTAGTGTGTTCAAATGATCCCCATTAAGTCTCTAGCCCATCAGGAGCCTCATGTACTTCCATCAGGAACCACCAACTATGTAAACTAGACCTGTGGTTATAACCTACATAGCTCATATGCTTGCCCTCTCAAAATATTGTGATTTTCATGCAACTTTTAATTGTGAAATGGTTAAAACCAGAAAATACATTATATAGGCAAGGAATCCTGAAGAACCTAGCTTTTTCCTCCTCCTCCATTATAAAGTCATTTTTTCAAATCACCTTTCTGACACATTTGTCCATATTGATTAGATGCTTTTAGAATGACATTGTCTGACCTGTCGAAATCTATCAATTGCTCTTTGGCTGATGCCTAATTCCCAGGCTCCTGTGTCTTCCAAGAGTGAAGTGTGACTGTTATTCATGAAAGCAATTTTTTTTTGTTGCAAAAGAAGATCGATAATCATATGCATATTAAATCTGCATTAGCGTTGCTGTTCAATTTGCTCTTTTAACTGGCCATTGCCTATAGTCCCTTCTTTCCTATAGCACTACACATTTCAGTGGTAGACATTTCAAGCATACATATTTGATACCATACTCCCACAAACCTCAAATAAGTTATTAGGAACTTGTTGCATGTTAGGATAAGTGCATATTCCCAGTGGCTTGCATTGTGTTTTCATTTGGTGCACTGCAAACATGACTATTAAATATGCTTTGTCCATTTAGAATTTTGTTAAAAAAGAAAAAAAGACCTGTTTTGTAGGGAAGGGATGCCTTAATTGTTCCCAAGACACTGGATAATCCACTTCTGATGGGTCTTAGGTTGAACTAATAGGCAAGCAAGTTACAGCTTAGCTTTGCTGGGTTTTAATTGACTAATGAGCCACAGTATCCTGAAGTTCAAAACTTGTCAAGATGACTAGATCATCATATTAAAAGTTGGAGTAAGTTTCTAAACTGAAAGATTCCTGGCTTAATAGGCAGAAAACAGCTAATCTGAGATGCATTTACTTGAATTTTTATCCTGCCCCTTTCCCCCATGGGTTTGGGAGTAGACATTATATTTTTTAAAAGGATGAAAATATCTCCAATATGGTGCCATTGGGTTACATACATTATACAGTATTATGTACAGCATCTAATAGTAAAGTAGGAAGCTTGTGTCAATCTCACCGATAGGGCTGCCATCCTTCAGGTGGAACCTTAAGATCTCCCGGGATTACAACTGATCTCTAGGCTACAGAGATCTGTTCCCCTGGAGGGCGGACACTATAGCATTATGCCCTGCTGAGGTCCCTGTCTTCCCCAAACTCCCACCCTCCCCCAGGCACCTCCTCCAAATCCAGGAATCTAGGAATTTCTAGACGCAGGGTTGGTAACCCTGGTCAGCAAAGCAGCAAAACTAGGCACCCACAGACAAGGGACTCCTTAGGTGTGCAGAAAAAAAATATACATTTTGTAAATTAACGAAGATAGTAAAGGGAAAAAATCTCAAAGGCTTGATGTTGACCGAGCATGCTCCACAGGCACAGAATGTTGAGTGCAGTTGAGACTCAGTTGTGTGTGTGTGTGGGGGGGTCAGAGATAGGTGTATAAAAAGTGGTCTGTTCAAGCTGCAGAGAGGTTGGAGACTCTTGGATGGGAAGCTCTGTGTGTTGGTCTCCAGAATTCCCAGAGCATTTATTGCTCTGCACAAACTATTTCTCAGTTATGGCTCCTCTCCCAGTGCCTGCTAACAGATAATATTATTGAGCACTGGAGCACTTATATTTACCTGATATGAGGCATGGGGTTTGATGATATTGTTTACCGTGCCATCGGTTGTTTTATTACTTTTACTGTTTTTTTTGTTTTACTACATGTTGTAAGCCACCCTGAGCCCGTGTGTGGGATAGGGCAGGGTCTAAATTGAATAAATAAATACATAAATTTCAGTTTGCGGTATCCTGATATATTCAGGCTTGATCAAGGAAGACAATACAAGACTTGGATATACAGGCAGGAGGAGGCCGACCTAGGGTCACTAGAGGCAAGGCAAGGCAGAGATTTAGCCCCTTCCCCTTGACTGCCTTCAAGGAGGATGGTTTCCATTACTGGTGGAAGTCAGTGATTACCCATTTTGTAACTGGCACCACTGGGGAGAAATGGGAAGGGGTGTGTCACCAAGCAGAGACTTGGGGCATCCACAGGGTTCTTCTGACCTCCCGGGGATCCAATAAGAAGAGACAGGGAGGGGTTTGTGAATCAATTTGTTCACAGTAGGTAAAAGCTTCTGAATGTTAAAATGGCTGTTCTGATTCATTTTAGAAGAAGAAGAAGAAGAGAAGAGATTGGATTTATACCCAGCCCTTCACTTGGAGTCTCAGAGCGGCTTACAAACTCCTTTCCATTCCCCTCCCCAAAACAGACACCCTGTGAGGTGGGTGGGGCTGAGAGAACTCTGACAGAAACTGCTCTTTTTCAAGGATAGCTGTGCCAGAGCTTGTGACTGACCCAAGGTCACATCAGCAGGTGCAAGTGGAGGAGTGGGGAATCAAACCCGATTCTCCCAGATTAGAGTCCGCACACTTAACCACTACACCAAACTGGCTCTCTATCAGTTCATGACATCAAAACAGAGTTGAAAGAGATCATATAGGCCATCTAGTCCAGTAGTCCTTAAGGTGGTTCCAGTGGGTGCCATAATGTCCACCAATGTATTTCCTGGTGCCCACTTGCTTCTTTTCCAAAGCACCTCTTTTCCAAATTAAACAGCCAATCCTGGCTTTCCCCTAGTTCACTGGAGCAGGAAATTGGTTCAGAAAAACCAAGAAGGCCCAGTTTTTGTTACTACAGGGAGTGCCCATTTTGGAAACAGCTGCCTACATCATAGGAGGATGCTTGGCTTGGAGCTTCCTAACATTTTAGGACCAAACCAAACTCTCATGGCAGTTATTTTCAGAGCAACCCTACGTACATGACAGCTCTTTTTATTGTGCCCATTGTGATGGATTTATTGTATGCATTACAATAGAACAGTCTGCTTCCCCCCTCTCATATTTGTTTCTGTTCATTTAGTCTTATGGGGTGGAGTTCCTGCTCAGTTAGTTCTGTTGGTTAGAATTATAGACTGAATGAGCTCCTGTGTCCTGAAACCAGTTGCCCTCATCCATGTATCTTCTTGCTAATAAACGGATGTTGTTTTGAACATAGCCATCTCTGCTGCGTGATCCTGAGAGCAGGAATCTGAGTGACGACCCTATTCCTGACTTGCAGGTAAAATAGAACATCACACCCACTATATGTTTTCAAAATTCCAAAGCCACCCATAGGATTCAACAAGATAGTAGACCCCTAATCTAGCTGGCCTGGTGTGATGTGGTCCATGGGGTCGCGAAGAGTCAGACTCGACAGTACGGCTGAACAACAACAATCTAGCTGAAGTCCTGATCACTGCAAGAGACACACAAATAGTTTTGAGCTTGACAACAAGTTAGGAGGAAATCACTATTTTTCATTCATTTCATTGAAGGCACTCCTGGAAAGATAGCATGGGCATGTATCAAGGAGGGCTGGCTTTTCAGAAATTAAGCACTCATCCAGGAGCATTCTGGACACTCCAGGTCCACATCAGTCAAGCTTCATGCTTGGATTCTGGGGGTCTTTAGAAAAATGTATGCTGCTCCCGCCTTGCAAAAACAGAAAAAGGCAGTCATTGGGAAAGACACTTCAGAGACTCCCCGGGGCAATGTGAAACAATGGATGTAATATGACTTCATTTGTCCAAATGGGCTTGGAGGACATCCAAAATGTTCAGGTAATCAAATGCTCCAATAAAGGTAAGTGCTATTTACATGGGGGGGTTACACTGACCCATGGCTATGTGGGTGACACACAGTGAATTTGGATAAGTAGGCACTTCAGATTCATCATGAGGGCTGCCAGGTCAACACTCCCAAATAAGCAAGTGTGATGTCCTTTTCAGAGAGTTCTCTGAAGTTCTGTGTCTTCAACAGAGGAATATTGCTTATGCCCCAGAATACTATTGCAAGCTGAAAGAATGGTTGTTTCTTTATCAATACAGATATAAGCGTGTGGCATCTCTTATCAGATTTGAAGGCCCCCGTCACATATTTTTCCCCTCCAAATCTGTGAACTGTACCCCTTAAAGATACATGAATGTGACAGCCATATGCAAATATATAGAAAGACCATGAAAACCCTTTTGATGGATATCCAGTATTGACTGTGGCTCTCTATTGGGCATACATAGGGTTAGATCCAATGGGGTTTTCTATTGATGAAAGTGGAAGACTAGGGGTCCCCTTTGACCACAAAAAAAGACTGTATTGGGGGTCATAGAACATTCATGGACAAAAGCCACATGTGAGTGGGAAAGCTGGATTAAACCCATTCAGTGGCAGATCTTGGCTCACTCTGGCATAATGAAGTAATTTCCAACTGGGCCCAAGAGAGTGTCACAAGAAAACTGTTAGAAACTGTTATTAGAAAATGTTATGTAGACATTATTAGAAACTGTTATGTAGAAACTGCTGTTAAAGAGAGAATTATTAAGCATGTTGAGGAACAATGTCTGCTGAGGGGAAATCAACTTGGCTTCTGCAAAGTGAAGACCTGCCTCACCAGCCTCTTAATGTTCTTTGAGCAGGTCAACAAGCATGTGGATAAGGGTAATCTGGTAAACATAATTTACTTGGACTTCCAAAAGGCTCTCGGCAAGGTACCTCACCAAAAACTGAGTATGCTTAGCAGTTATGGAATAAGGTAAAAGGTAAAGGTTCCCTTGCTCAAAAGCCAGTCGAATCCGACTCTAGGGTTGCGGTGCTCATCTCCGTTTCAAAGCCGAAGAGCCAGTGCTGTCCGAAGACGTTTCCGTGGTCATGTGGCCGGCATGACTAAACACCAAGGTGCACTGAACGCTGTTCCCTTCCCACCGAAGTGGTACCTATTTATCTACTTGCAATTTCTTGCTTTCGAACTGCTAGGTTGGCAGGCGCTGGGACCAGAGATGGGAGCTCACTCTGTCATGCGGCACCCGGGTCTCGAACTGCTGAACTACCGACCTTCCACAGCCTGCAGTTCAGCGTCTTAACCACTTGAGCCACCACAGCTCCATGGAATAAGGATACATCCTCTTATGGTGCAAAAGTTGGTTAAATGGCAGGAAGCAGAGAGGAGGAATAAATGGACAGCTCTCGCAAAGGAGGAAAGTGAGCAGTGGGATCCCACAAGGATTGGTATTGAGACCAGTGCTATTTAATTTATTCATAAAGGCTTTGGAAGTGCGGGGTGAGCAGTGTAGTAGCCAAGTTTCCAGATGACACAAAGGATGGTAAAAACCAAGACAGATTGCGAAGAGCTACAGGGGGATCTTTATAAACTGAGTGAATGAGCAACAACATGGCAAAAGAAGTTCCGTGTGGGTAAGTGTAAGGAATGCATATTGGAACAAAAGATCGAGACTTTAAATATATGCTGATGTGGTATGAACTGGCTGATACTGAGACTGAAAAAGATCTTGGGGTTATAGTGGAAAGCTCAATAAAAATGTTGACCTAGTGAGCAGCAACAGTGAAAAGGGCAAATGTCAGGTCAAGAATCATTAGGAAAGAGACCGAAAATAAAATGTCCAACATTATAATGTCCTTGTATAAAGCTATGGTGTGGCCTCGTTTAGAAAACTGTGTGCAGTTCTGTTTGCCAGATCTCAGAAAGGACATTGCAGAACTTGAAAAGGTGCAAAGGAGGGTAGTCAAGATGACTGGGGGTTGGATCACTTTTCCTATCAGGAAAGGCTGCAGAGTCTGAGATTTTTCAGTCTAGAAAAAGAGCTGGTTAATGAGATATGTTATAGAGGTTTATAAAAATATGCATAGGGTGGAGAAAGAAGATAAAGGGAGGGTTTTTTTTCTCCGTCCAATAATACTAGAAGTCACGAGCACCCAATAAAATTGCTTGGAATAGGTTCAGAACACATAAAAAGAAACTCGTCTTTATTCAATGAGTAAATAAAATGTGGAATTCACTGCCAGGGGAGATTGTGATAGGCACAAAGTCAGCTTTAAAAGGGGGTTAGACACAGCAAACTTATGAATACCAGTGCCGGGAGGCAGCAGGAGGTGAGGACCTTGGCCTCTATGCCCAGTATGCCCTGGCAGCTGTATAAAACAGGATGGTAGGCTAGATCGACCACTGGTCTGATACAGCAAGCCCTTATATTCTTAACTTTTCCTGTGCATGGAGAAATACAAGAATTAAATAATGTACAGCTCTTGAGAGATGTTCACCCATAGAGGAGGATGCTTGCTGCATCTCTGAATATTTCAGTACTCTGGCTTGCCTCCTCCCAATCAGTTTGTAATAGGAATGGGAAATTCTGCCTCATCTTTGTTACAAGTACGATAGAAAGCTGTGCAGCACTTTTTACAAGTCCAGGGTGATAACATTTACATGATTGATGATGTCTCAGAGACTTTTGTCAAACAGTTTACCAAATTGTACAAAAAACTGAAAGCGTTTCTCTGCCTTTCATTCAAGTCCTGGACAATAATTACAGTGTAGACAGAGCTGCAAAACAGCCCCCAAATGTTGATATTTAGGAACTCCTGGGAGCTGTGCAGTCCCTGAGGGAGACCATAGGGAAAGTCCTGAGCTTTGGGAACACCAGAGCTGCAAAATTCCTCCGCTTGTCTAACTAACTTGTTAAGCTTGGGGAAACTTCCAAACCTGACTGAAGCTCACATTGTGTCAGAGTGCCTTTAGGAGGGCCGCCATGTGCCCAGTGGCAACCGCCATCATTGAAAAACTAGAAGTGACGTCACACCTCTCTAGGGATAGAAATTCTGTGGTAGAACTGGCATCATTTCTGAGTTTTCCTAAAGTGGTATGTCATCACTTTCAGGTTTTCCCATGTCACACCATCACCAATGGCTGACCCCCCTTCCCATGCCCCTGCCTCACCCAGTCTCCCGCTGCTTGCCAGGACAGGCTTGGCAACCCTATCTACATACCCTTCAAGGCATTATCTCAGCCCTCCTTCCAATCAGAGGGCACACCTAAAACAGTAAAAACAAAACAAAAACTCATACAAACATGTGCAAAATGCAGTCCCTGGGGGAAAGGGCAATTCCTGCTTTTACAGTGCAATCCTGAGCAGTTATAGCCTTCCTGCTCCACTGGTTTAGGATGGCACTGTTAGGATACTTAGGATGGAACTGTTAAATGCTTAAAAGGAACTGTCCTCGGGAGCAAGAGTAAAGCATGGCCACATTTGTAATTCGGGGGATGGAGAAGAGTGTGACTTTGTTGTCAGAAATTTGAAAATAACTTAATGTGTGAACTGGCCACCAGTAATGGAGGGATGGAGGAACCACCGGTAGTAGGGTTGCCAGGCCTGGCCTGGCCTGGCAACCCACAGGAAATAGGAACGTATAGGTAGGGAAGTGGGTGATAGGCATCCATGGCACAATGACATCACTTCTAGTACAACCCAGAAGTGATGTCCTTGCTCCAGGGGTGATGCTCTAGCATTTCCTCCCAAACTCTATACTTTCACCACAGAGTTTGGAGTGAATGCAAGAGTGTTACCTGATGTACTGACAACACTTCCAGGTCACACCAGGAGCTGCATCAGCTCATCAAGGATGACTATCAAGCTACCCATTTCACTGGCCAGTTTCAACCTGTTGCCCAGCTGAGCGGCAGCCTAGAGTTCTTCATTCAGTATTTCCATTTCCTCAGGGTTCCTCTGGTCTTATATTCCTGGAACAGTGTGGGAAATAGTGTGGGAAGCAGCCCCAGGACATGGTTCTCAAGCTGACGCCAGTAAGTGAGAATTGGCTCATAGAATCAGTTGTTCTTAACTCATTGTTATCAATAGGTCAGAGCTGTACTCTCCTGCTCTATCATACCATGCTTTTGTAAACTTGTCTTTGTGATGCATTAAGCATGAGTGTTTTCAGTGACTGTCACTTAAATTTTACTATGTTTTCCTGAAAGAGCTTTAAAAAAAAGAAAGCTCAGACTGCTTTGAGATTTTAAAGTTCCTAATATTTAGTAACTACTGCTATGATTTGAACTTTTATTTGATTGTAAATTCTGTTTGCCATGTTGTTGCAGATGGGTGGCATAAAATATTTTTTTTCCCACTATGATGGCATAAATACTTCAGTGTCCTGCTGCTAAGATATATCAATCAAATCAGAGATTCAAAAATGGGTTATTATCCAGGTGCAGGGATGAGAGCAAAAACCAAGGCTGTAGTTTCACAGTCAATCGGTAAAGAATGTCTTGACAGTCAATAACTAGCTGCTACATGTACCTCTTGCAGAGTTATTACTGCAGAGTTCATAAAAATGGAACATAGCACTTCTGATGGAACGGTAAGAGGCTGTTTTTCAGTCCATTTTTTTTTTAAAATTGCTGGCTATATTGCAAATAAAGAAGAATCTAAACATATGTAAAGGCTTACAGATTGAACACATGAAGCTACCTTATACTGAGTTAGACCATTGGTCTATCAAACTTAGAACTGACTCCTCTGCCTGAGAGTGGCTCTCCAAGGTCTTACTTAGGGGGCTTTTATAGCGTCCATTGCCTGATCTTTTTAATTGGAGATACTGGGGATTGAACCCAGGACCTTCTAAATGCACAACAGATGTTCTTTCACTGAGCCATGGACTTTCATCATCAGAATGGTTATAAATGTAGTTCTCTGAGCAGTTGGAATGTTTATGAACATCCCATGCCACATTCACACTACCAGTCTGAGCCAGAGCCGGTCTGTGGAGGACACAGAGATATCAGCACAAACCACAACCCTCCATACTAGAGACTTTCTGAAACCCACTTTCAGGGAAAAACAAAAGAGAGAGAAGAAACAAAGTTCTCACTTTACAGGAGCAAGACTCTGGTCACCCTGGGCATCAATGGAGCTGGGCAAGTCGTATAACATGATTTCCTATACTTGGGCTTGATGAACACAGTGCAAGGAGGGCCTAGAAGAAACCTTTGACTTGGGGTTCATGGTGATTCTCTGCAGACGTGACCAGTAATATAAGAGTTACTTCATCACCAAGCATCCTGCTCTTCCCAATATCCAGTCAGATTATTCAGCGGGAGGGGCTGTGGTTCAGTGGCTGAACATCAGCTTGGCATGCAGAAAGTCCCAGGTTCAATCTCAGGCAATGCCAGTTAAAAGGGTTAAAAGTTCAATCTCAGGCAATGCCAGTTAAAAGGGTCTGGTAGTAAGTGATGTGAAAGACCAGTAGATAAATCCCTGGACAGCATCTGCCAGCTGGATGAGACAATACTGATCTTGATGGATCCATGGTTTGATGAGGTCTGTAGATTCCATGTTTGGGTGTGTGTGTTCCTTTAAATGTTTAGTTTGACTGCAGTACTGTAAAAAGAGTGATAGAGGGACATGAGTGTATTTTGACTGGCTGATGACTGGGAGTGTGGGAGGAGATGTTCTGAGAGGAATCTGTGTGTGTGTGTCTATGAGGTGATTCTGTGTGTAAAGTTTGAAGAGTGAGCATAGTCTGTGTGACTATGGAATTTTGAGTCTAATTCTGTGTGAATAAGACCAACAGTTTAGTCTGTGTGACTAAGAGAGCTGATTCTATTCAGTGTGAATAAAACAAAGAGACTAGCCTGTGTGGCTATATAAATGAGAGAGAGAGTATACTGAGTGTATAAGTTTGTCAGAGTGGAGTTTGGAGTTTGAGAGACTGTTTGTAGCACCAAGCTTTGCCAGTTATATTTACAAGTTCCTTTCTTCAGCAGCTGTTCAAAATAACCAGAAACCTATTTTGTTCTTTATTAAGTAAATCAATTTTGTTTAAACTTATCCCAGAAATCAGTACAGTACTTTCTCAGGGTCACATAGTCCTCTGAAGTGCCCAGACCCTAGGTCATAGTACCAAAAGAGAGAGAATTGGAATTTTTAATTCCTGGTGGCAGCAGAAACTACCAAGTTTATATACACAGAGAGTGTTTAAAGGTAAAACTGTTTCTCCTATCAGCAAGCACCTCACAAGGTCGCTTCATGTGTGTTCAGATTTGAAAACAGCTGAAAAGGGGAGGAGCCAAGGAGGAAATGAGACTGGGTAAAATCTCTCATAGGGCCAAGGGATAGGAGTCACCGCTCACTACTAGCAGGAAAGAAGTGTGCAGAAGAAGAAGAAGAAGAGATTGGATTTATACCCCACTCTTCACTACCCGAAGGAGTCTCAGAGCGACTTACAATCTCCTTTCCCTTTCCCTCCCCTCACCTTGTGAGGTAAGTGGAGCTGAGAGAGTTCTTTGAAAACTGCTCCTGAGAGAACAGCTCTGAGAGAACTGTGGCTTGCCCAAGTCACCCATCTCACTGCATGTGGGGAATCAAGCCTGGTTCTCCCAGATTAGAATCCACGCTCCTAACCACTATACCAAACTGGCTCTCAGACAAACTGTGGGGTTTTGACCTGACAACCATACCGGAGCAACTGGGGGCTGAATTCACATATTGATAATTAAGGTCACAGACAGCAGGTATTGATGAAGCAAGGTCTGAGATAGCATTGCTGCTGCAGTTTGCCTTTTTGCTTGTGACAGGCAAGACAGATAAACACCCAGGATATCGACACAAAACTACAGCAACCCTACAGACTCATGGGGTTTGTGCCCCCTGCATGGTACTGCTTCAAGCTGAGAATCCTCAGGTGGAAAAGGAGGCCACCAGAACCAGCAAAATGCTTTTATTTATTCATCACTGAGTTCTGGGGTTATAGAAATGCCTCTCAGAGTTAGTGTTCTTCCAATATAAATTATTTAGCCTTTTTACAGTTCAACAGGGATACTATAGGAGCAGGTAAGGCACACAGTCCAAGGCATCAATTCATATGCTATGCAGTAAGCCTCATGCCCACAGACAAAAATGCTATGGTGAGGGAGCAGAACATTACATTGGGGAGGTAGGTTTACCATCGTATCAGTTCCCGTGAGAGTTATTGGCTGGGAATTGATGTTGTCATTAGTAGGGTCCACTGATGTTATGGAGTGGGATCTGGTGATGTCACTCTGAAATGCAGTAATAATGGTTGTACCTCCACCAGCACTAGGTACTCTACCATGTGACATAATCATGTGGCTTAGATGAGCTGGGCTATTCATTATGCTAAAGGGAGGGGCTTGCTTCCTAAGCAGCATGAGCAGAATTGCAACTTTCCCCCTCTCCCCTGCTGTAACCTTCTGTGCCCACACCCCACCCCCGAAATTGTACTCCAGCAGGTCAGTGGTACTCACTCCATGGCTCATGGAGAGCCACATTTGCAAGTGCCATCAACCAAAACAGCCACAGTTACTTCCATACCTCAGGGAGGCTTGCAACTTAGCTGTTCTTCTGGCAGTGGCTATTTCACGGTGGGAACCAGTTGCCAACCACAAGTTCTGCCACGTGAGGGCCTTTCCCGCTTTGCTGAGACATGTTGCAGGTGCCACATTGGTGAACGGTGCTCAGAAGAACCACAGGTAGCATGTCAAAGAGCCACAAGCGACTTCTGAGCCACTAAGTATCACTAAGTATTCTCCAAGATCAACTCGATTACAGAAGGGAAAAGGAACAACACATCGTTCAAATCAATTATACCATTGTTTTCCCTTTTTTCTTCTGGGGTTAGTCACCTAGGTGATCTCAGCCTATCAGAGATCACATAGTGAACAGAATAGTGTAATCACATTTAGGGTTGCTAGATCCTGCGAAGACATCTGTGTCCCCCGCCGAATCACGGTAAGTACTTGGGAAGCCTGACAAGGGCTTTCCTGTTTACCAGAGAGAGGTTCAGTGTGCTGTAACAAAAGCATTGTGTTATGTATTGGGAATCGCTTACAGGAATCGCCTCATTCACTCCCAATGTAAAGCTTGAGCTGGATGAAGGCTCCTCTGAACTGCATTATCATTGGTCGCCCTCTAACAGCGACCAATCAGGAACTATACAGGCTCCAGAGAGGGAAAGACTTTCATTGGTCTTTAACTACACAATCTGATTGGTTGTTATATGTAAATAGGCGTGGCTATGTTAGCCCGGGAATGTTAAAAAGGAGCCCAGCTCCCTATGTTAATCAGTTCTGGTTATTAACTGCGTTTGAGTGTTTGTTCGTTCCTTCATTAAAGCTGAATCACTTGCTGAAATCACTCTCCGAGTATTTGTTAGTGCGATCTAACACATTGTACATCAGCTCACTAACAAGAGTAAATAATAACCCCAAAGATCCATGTCTATTCAACGCAATTATTATATACATTAAAAAGTTTGGTATCAGTTAAAGTCACAGCTAGCAGTAAATGCAGATTCCTCATTTCAGATAATGATTAATGGGAACCTGCAACTTCCTCCCTCAAAGTAAGTTTGCTTCAATTTGCTTAAAGGAAAATGTATCCTTATAGGTGTTGTCTGGGGAGCAATGCTCCCTCTAAGTTGTGGAGTCTTGCGAGCAAAAATTCTACTTTGTAAGCTACTGGCATTAACGTTGTGAGCGAGCAATTTGGCTACTGCACAAATTAGTGCGCTCTGGAGCCATCCTTCCTGAGCTAAGACAAAAATGTGTGAGCCAGAGGCTAAAAAACTGTGAGCTGGCTCACACTAACTCAGCTTAGAGGGAACACTGCTGGGGACGACACTTTTCTTAAGCTTGAAAAGAGCTGTGGTAGGGAAAAGACAAAGGAGGGAGACAAAACCTTCTGCCCTCTTGGCCTGATGCTGAAGAGACACATTTGGATATCAGATCACTGAAAGAGTCAGCTCCTTGCTGGTCGGTAACCCCCAGTGAGTTCTTTGTCTTCTAAAATGTAAGCGTTTGGGGATGTTAGAAAATTACCTTGTCTGCACTTTTCATGGTGAGGCGGTATTAAAAAGACAGTAAAAATAGACAACTAACAAGGGAACATCTTCACAAGAGGGCAAAGAGGCATTGAGACCTCTGTGTGTGTGTGTGTGTGTGTGTGTGTGTGTGTGTCACACACACACACGCTGACGCGCGCACACACACACACGCTGACGCGCACGCTCCTGGACATGAGTGATCAATGCCCCCACTGCGCAAACCTCCAGCTGAAATCACACTTGAGAGCTAACAAAACACCCTCCCCTGTGGCCTTGTGCTATACGTTCTTCAGGACAACATGAACAACCTCCACCTAAAATCGTGTTTTCTTTACATCCTAACCAAGACAGCCTTTAAAAAGGTGTGTGCGCGGGTAATTCAGAGCTGCCAGTGTTGGTATCTTTGCTATCAGTTTCCTCAATAAGGCCTAGTATGGGCCCAAAGAGCCTCTGGATAAATTGTATTTTCCAAGGGTTAATTAAGCTGTCTTGAGCTTCTGCATGAAGCGGGGGGACAAACTGGCACTTGCAGCGTTTTCTGAAACCTGCTGTCGACATTACAGTCCCTGCTGCTTTTAGCTGTATCGATCGGATGCCTGACCTGTGAAATCCTTCATGGCGGAAAAGGCTGCAAGCTTACTGGAGCTTTCCATGGAAGCTTCAGGACAGCTTGTGTAGTCAAGTACAATTACCTGTCCCTCCAGGAGAGCCAATTAGTTCACAAAGAGCTGGAGCAGAACAAATGTTTTGTGTGTGATTTTAGAATCTTTACAGGGGGAAGGAAAGAAGACAGAAGGGAGGGGAGGAGAGCTTTGTTCTCCCCTGCTTTTGTTTCTAATGTTATGATTATTGTTCAGCTTGTTTGTGTGTTGTGTGTGTCGTGTGTGTGTGTGTGTAATATTTCTTGAAAGGAAGTCTCTTGGAGAATTTGTTGAGCGTAGCAAACAATTTAAAGCTACAAGTGACGATCAAGTTTATTATAATATTTATTATCATTGCCAGCGATTCCCAGACTAATGATGAACATTGTTCTCAGAACTAAGGGTTAGGTCTTCCCAGGAAAAACCTCCTTTGACCCCAAACTTCTGCTAACAGGATTGCGATAACAGTGACAGCTCAGAGAGAGGCTGCTCAAGGGCTTCTTTCCTAATTCTTTGGGTGTCCGTAAACCTATTACAGTGAAAGACTGGAAGTGACTAGAGTGATTTCCCTTGTCTGAGGAGTGCACAGAGTTGCCAACCTCCAGGTGGGACCTGGAGGTTTCCCAGAATTACAACCAATCTCCAGATGGCAGAGATCAATTCCAATGGAGAAAATGGCTGCTTTGGAAGGGGCGGGGGGACTCTATGGCATTATATCCTGATGAAGTCCCTCCTCTCTCCAAACCCCACCCTCCACAGGCTCTTTAGGAATTTCCCAACCCAGAGTTGGCAGCCCTAAGGATGTGTGCTCATGTCTTAAAAAGTGGGAAACTGAATGATGGCTTTCAGTATAGGCAGAACAGGAGGTGACAATGAACACCTAAAGATTTGGGGGCCTGCTGTGCTATCCATGGTGGAGATTGGGCTTCTCTTGCTGCTCTGTGCCCTCAAGTGGCTGCCAAAAGCCATCATGGATCACACAAGAATATTTCCTCCGCCTCACTCAAGAAGAAATAGCTCACGATCATACCCTGACTCTGCTTTTCTCTTCTGGATGCCTCTTGCAGTGGGAAAACGGAGACAAGAAAGGCATGCAAAAAAAGACACAAGTTTCTCAAGCCTCTCAAATAATACATGTTTGGGGCTCAGTAGCATGCAAGTTCAAACTATGGAGCTATAGAAGGAGAATCCACACGATCGCAGGCCTCTGTAACGGAAGTACAGGGAATCCCCCCACCCCCACTTTTCTCGCTTTCCCTTCTATGCCTTAGTTTTTCTGTTCAGGACAAGAAGTTCGAGTTACCCCTCTCCTTCTCCCTAGGAGCCTCAGAAGTAGGTTAATTTGCATATGCGATAGATATGCAAATTCTTGTGCTCCCAGGTTCTAGGCTTGAGCTCCAGAAATTAATCCATTGCAGAATCTTGGGCTCTTGCCCCTTTTTCTTTTCCTTGCTTGAACCATTTTCTAGTCTGACTGTCCTCCAGGAGGCTGAAGTCAGTTCCCAGTTCCTTATTCTTATTTCCTCACTCCTTATTCGTAAATCCAATGACAAATACTGTGCTACGAACCCCTCTGGGGCAGATTTGGGAACAAATCACTCAGATGATGACTAGGAAGAGCCAGAGGCCATTCTGAAGGAAGACAAGCACCACTTGACCACCTCCAGACCCAGAACCTCTCCCAGACTCAGAGCCTCTGGGTCCTGAGACCTCAGTCAAAGGTGCTGCCCTTGAAGCTATAGTTCCAGGCAACGCTGACAACATGATGGAATCCACAGAAATCCCCTGCCTTGTAGGGCCATATCCTGGACCACCAGTTCCCCAAGTTCTCCCCCCTCCTAGAGAGAGCAACAGAGACTGTGGGCCGATGAGGAGGCAATTCACCAAGGAAGAAACACCAGGCTGGCAGCTGGTGTCCCAGCTAGTAAGCCAGACCACTGCCTAAGTGCATATGGTGTTTCATAGGATTGGGGCTCAATCAAGCCCTGGCCAGGTGAAGCCCAAGAAGAGGTCTGGCTTCTTGCCCTCCAGGATACTGAAGCCCTGGGCTAAGCAGAGAGCCTCACTGGTTCAAACAGTTTTTATTTTGGCTTGCTTCCATGCTACCTGTGAGACTGGACTCAGCACCCAGCTATGGGACCTGCTTCTAGACCTTGCTGTTGAAGCCAAAATAGCCTGGCAACTTGCAGGAGATGGGAAAGGGGGTGTTGGAGAAGTGGCAGCCTGCTAACAGTCTAGTTACTGTAAATACTGCTGAAAGAGTGGTTTAGTCCACTTGTACCCTAGGGGGAGCTGTGGAGCATTCTCTAGTGCTAAGGGTTAATTGAATGGTTTTCTCTTGCAGTTCAGCCTACCTCTTGTTAGTTTTTCTCTCTGCTGTGTGTTAGTCTGTGTTGGTGCTTGCGCTCTGAAGGCCTTTCTGTTGCCTTAATGGCCTGCACTCAGTTACTGTCTTTCTTCAAAATCCTGTTGCAGTAAATTCATTGAAAGCAAACTCCAAAGTATAGATTGGGTTATTTCCTGAACTCTGCCAACAGGGGGAACATCTGTTTTGCTGGGGAGAGACTGGTGCCATCTGATGTAACACCTTTGCTTCTGGCATGACCCAGAGGTGATGTCATCACACTAGGGGTGATGCAAGCATTTCTGGAAGCAATGTTATTATGCCATGGATGCCAATCAAGCCCGCATTTCACCCGGGTATTTCTTCCACCCAACTGAGCAGCAGTGATAGGGCTGCCAAGCCACCGCAGGGAGCAAGGAATCCCCCCACCCACCGCCGGTCACGGCTCAGATGGGGTGTCACCCGACACTGCCACCACTCTGGTTCCAGGCTCCTCTGAGAAGGCCCAGAGCACCCTCCCAAGCCTTTAGACCTCCCTTTTAGCCAAAATGAGCGTGACGACCAGGCAGAGTGAACAATGAAAACGGTTTATTTTATAGGAGGTCAAACAGCCAAAGTGCAGGAATAATAACAGTAAGTGGGTGAAAAGAAATCAAATGCCCTGTCTAAATATACTGTCCCTAGCTCACTATCTCAAGTGGCCTTAGACTACTCACCCTTCCCTCAGGATGAGGGTTTCTTCCCCACAGCAGCCTTCCTTCTGGCCCTGTTCGCTAGGAAGAACAGCTTCTCCTCTTACACCAGCCCTCTTCTTCCCTATTGGCCAAAATCGGCGCCAAAATGTCCCAAGGCCTTCTGGGGTTTGTAGGCCCAGCCTCCCGTACTGCTAGCCAGGCTCCCTGGGCCTACTAGGCTTTGCTTGCACAGCCCAGGTCATGACACACCCCCCCCCCAGATCTCATTGCCCACACCGGAAGTGTCACAGTGCTGCACATGATGCTGTGGCCCCCCCATGCCCTGCCCCACAACCCTCCCATCCCTAGGCAGCAGGCAAAGGGAGCTAAGTGGGAGATTCCCCAACCCCAGCAGGAACCTGGCAACCCTACAAGTGTATCTCTTCTTATATATAATTGAATAGTGGGTGCCAAAGTTCTAAAATGCACTCCTTTAGTGTATGGACGCTTGAACTGTCAGTCAGAAGACGCTGGCTGGGTTGACTGGCTGCTTTGTGCAGTCCCGCCCAGCGTTTCAAGGTCTTTTGCATATGGAAGCTGATTGGACTTCACTGCATTCCACACCTCAAACTCACCCCCCTCCCCGCAAGGCAGTTGGAATGTCAGTTGCATATGGAACCTTCAAGGTCTTTTGCATATGGAAGCTGATTGGACTTCACTGCATTCCACACCTCAAACTCACCCCCCTCCCCGCAAGGCAGTTGGAATGTCAGTTGCATATGGAACCTTCAAGGTCTTTTGCATATGGAAGCTGATTGGACTTCACTGCATTCCACACCTCAAACTCACCCCCCTCCCCGCAAGGCAGTTGGAATGTCAGTTGCATATGGAACCTTCAAGGTCTTTTGCATATGGAAGCTGATTGGACTTCACTGCATTCCACACCTCAAACTCACCCCCCTCCCCGCAAGGCAGTTGGAATGTCAGTTGCATATGGAACCTTCAAGGTCTTTTGCATATGGAAGCTGATTGGACTTCACTGCATTCCACACCTCAAACTCACCCCCCTCCCCGCAAGGCAGTTGGAATGTCAGTTGCATATGGAACCTTCAAGGTCTTTTGCATATGGAAGCTGATTGGACTTCACTGCATTCCACACCTCAAACTCACCCCCCTCCCCGCAAGGCAGTTGGAATGTCAGTTGCATATGGAACCTTCAAGGTCTTTTGCATATGGAAGCTGATTGGACTTCACTTTATTTCCACAACGGGCTTTACTGCTAGTCACTTCATACTGTAGGTGATAACTCATAGTGACATAAGAGGTTGCCTTATACCAAGTGAAACCATTCAGATCCGTTTAGTCTACTCTGACTGGTGATGGCAGCAGTCCAGCTTCTTAGGCAGGGAAAAGTCCGCCCCCCCCACCTGATACTCAAGATGCCAAGGACTAAACATTTCTAAGTGCAAAGCAAGCATGCTTCCACTGAGTTGTAGTCCCTCCCTTCCAGGATCATGTGACTGAACATTAAATATCTTGAACACAGAAAACTGGTACATCAAAGGGGGGAGGGAACCTACGCTACAACTCTTCTCCCTGAGACACAGTTTTCCTTGTGGAGGGAATTTATTGAGGGAATTTATTGTATAGAGGACCATGCAATCATGTGAGCTCCCATCTGCAAGGCCAGGCTCAGTGAGAACTAGGGCCAACTGCCTAGGTGGCTTTGATTTCAGTTCCTGTACAAGTGGATACCCAGGTCCTAGGCATGACACCCTCATCTCATTTCCCTGGAGAAAATGGATGCTTTGGAAGGTGGACTCCATGGTATTGTACCCCACAGCAGTCCCTGTCCTCTTCAGGCTCCATTCCCAAATCTCCAGGAGTTTCCCAACCTGGATCTGGCAACCCTAACCCCATTCTCTGTTGGTGACCAAGGGGGACCTAACAACCCTACCTGGTCCTAAGCAACAGATAACCGTCTCTAATTAATATTGCCTTTTTTCAGTGCATTCAGAAAACACTAAGTATGCTTTTCTATTGCTCATCCATGTGTGCTCAGCAATCTTGCACATCAGGTTTAGCATAAGAAACAGCTGCTTACTTCAAGGCCCCCCTGAGAACATCCTGGCTGGCCAGGGATCTGAACCTGAACCAAGCACATCTCCATCCACCATACCACAGTGAACGGAAACGAAATGAAGGTTTACAGCCCTAGAAAATTATTTACTGCAGGTAAATAACTTAGAGATTAGAAACACATCAAAGGAAGCGGAAGAATGGCTTCCAACCTCTAAATTCCTTGTCTGGCAGGAAAACATTCAGAAATAGCAATTCCAGAATACAAAGCTGGGGACTGTAGCAGGCAGCTAATCAGAGAGGAATTGGAAATGTTGACGAGGCTGCGAAGAAGCATGAAGGTTGCTGTTTTTGACACCAGCTGTCACGGGTAAGGGGCCGCTCCAGCAGCCAAGGACTGGCTGAGCAAAAGGGCATCCTCTATCATATCACAGAGGGATTACAAGCTGGGGGGAAGGGGGTTGGAGGGGAGGGGGAGGGAGAGGATCACTTCTAAACTAAGGATTACTCTGTTTTTAGTGAAATCTTGCAGGCCACAAATGGGTATGATCCAGAGACCAATTCCAGAGCCTCCCAGCAAATTCCCAGAAACAGAGGAGGAGAGAAAGAGAATGACCAACCTACTGTTACTCCTGCTCCTCCTTCTGATGGTTTCCCATTCATGCTTCTCTCAGCACCACTTATCTGCTCTTTGGCAGATACACCCTGCCCCTCAGTCCCACCCTTTGTCAAGGAGCTGGGATTTTGAATCAGTGCTGTGGCACTCCAGGGATAAAGAGGCCTTTTAACTTATCAGGAAATTTCCTGGTGGGCCAATGACCAGTGGCAGTTGATAGCAGGCTGCGCTCAGTAGCTCTGGGTAGCATTTCAGGGGCCACTCAGCTCTGAATTGGGCAGCCGCAGTATGTAGTGATGATGAGCACAAAGCCTGTGCCCATCCTCTCCTCTTGCCAAGGGCCAGTCCAGAGATTTTGGGTGCCCCAGGCTGGGCCCCCAGGGCTGCCACTTGCTCCAACAGGCCTTATCGGTGCTCCTCTTCTCTGGTACCCTAGGTGATCACTTAGGTGTGCCTACTTGATGGACCAGCTCTGGCTGTTGCTGGTTGGGCCCAAGCCAAGCAGTGCTCAGTTCAGACCCTGCCCACAACAGCATGGGAGGAGGCAACAAGCTGGTTGTTGTTAGGGTTACAAACCCCCAAGTTTGGCAGGGGTCCCCCGCTTTTTGGGGGGTTCTACCCGCCGCCAGCCAGCTGGCCAACGGGGGAAGCCCCGCCCCCAAGCCCCAACACCCACAGCCACCCTCTACCTTCACTTAAAGGGGCTCCTTTAAATGCATGGACCTGGCGTTTCCCCGTGCGCCCATCGGGCAGGGGGGGGGCGAATGTCCCCAATGTCATGTTATCACGTCGGAGATGCTCCGCCCCCTCCAGGAACCCCCCCCCAAAGTCCCCCGCTGGGGGCTAAAATGGACTTGGCAACCCTAGTTGTTGTTGTGGTCTAAGTTGAACTGAATGGCCCCTAGGGAGCTACCCTAGGGACCCAAGGAAAAGATGTCAGTGATATCATTATGAAAGATGCCAAAGATAACATTTCTGACTCCACCAGATAGTATCTCAAGAGAATGCCAGATAGTATCTCCCAAAAATATTTGAATGCAAATTCAGGTTAGGGCGGCTGGCAGAAGAATGGAACTTCCCAGTTACTCCTGGTCTAGAAAACACAAAACAGAACAAAATCCCTGATCTGTAGCTTATTAGAAGGAAAGTATACATGGAATCCAGAGAAGAGAAAACACATAGGTATAGAAATGTATGAAACCTCCTCCTTTAATTAAGCAAATGGGTATAATCAGAGTCTGTGGGGTAGTCTTGAAGTGGCTTATGTCATTTCTCTAAGGTCAGGGACAGAAGGTGGCACTGGGCAAGAGGACGTCAACTGGGTACCTCTTAGTATGTGGTGTTCCCCAAGGGGCAATCCTCTCTCCGATGTTGTTTAACATCGATATGTGTCCCTTTGCCCAACTGGTGCGGAGATTCGGGCTGGGATGTCACCAGTACACTGATGACACCTAACTTTATCTGTTGATGGGTGGGTGGCCAGACACCGCCCCAGCAAATTTGGCTGAGGGGTTGGAGGCTGTGATGGGATGGTTAAAAAAGAGCCGTCTGAGACTGAATCCTGCTAAGATGGAGGTTCTGTGGCTGGGGCAGGAGGATTCAGATATGGGCTGCCAAATCTAAGCCCATGACGGTGTGCCCTTAAGACCGTCACCACCTGTCAAGAGTTTGGGTGTGATCCTGGATGCCTCCCAATCACTGGAGACCAATATTCCCTCTAAGCTGTGGAATCTTGTGAGCAAAAATTCTACCTTGTGAGCTACTGGCATTAAAGTTGTGAGCAAGCAATTTGGCTACTGGATAAATTAGTTTGCTCTGGAGCCATCCTTCCTGAGCTAAGAAAAAAATCTGTGAGCCAGAGGCTAAAAAACTGTGAGCTAGCTCACACTAACTCAGCTTAGAGGGAACACTGCTGGAGGCCCAGGTCACATTTGTTGCCAGGCTGGCATTCTTCCCATTATGCTAGGTCAGGCAACTGGCTCCCTACTTGTCACACCCTGATCTAGCCACAGTAATTCACGCAATGGTAACCCCCAGATTAGACTACTGTAACTCGCTCTACATAGGGCTACCCTGTGCTGCATGAGCTCCACTGGCTCCCAGTCGAGTACTGGATCAGGTTCAAGGTTTTGGTGCTAACCTTCAAGGCCCTTAATGGTCTGGGACCCACGTATCTTTGGGACCACCTTTCCTGGTATACCCCCAGGAGAACAGTGCATTTCGCACATAAGATCTTGTTGGTGGTCCCTGGCCTCCTGATCTAGCCACAGTAATCCACGCAATGGTAACCCCCCAGATTAGACTACTGTAACTCGCTCTACATAGGGCTACCCTTAAAACTGACCTGGAAACTCCAACTGCTACAGAATGCAGTGGTGCAGGTTCTTACAGGGATTCCATGAACAACACATATTCAACCTGTGCTACATGAGCTGCACTGGCTCCTGGTCAAGTACTGGATCAGGTGCAAGGTTTTGGTGCTAACCTTCAAGGCCTGGGACCCACGTATCTTTGGGACCACCTTTCCTGGTATACCCCCAGGAGAACAGTGCATTTCGCACATAAGATCTTGTTGGTGGTCCCTGGCCTGAGAGATATCCGGCTGTCCTCGACCAGAGCCAGGGTGTTCTCTGTCTTGGCTCCAATCTGGTGGAACTCTCTGCCGAATAACATCCATGCCTTGCGGGACCTGATGCAGTTCCGCAGGGCCTGTAAGGCAGAGATGTTCCACCAGGGATTTGGTTGAGGACAGTGATGGTTCCATCTGTCTGGCACTCCTACTCCCTGCTTTCCCGTGAGGCACTGGCACGATTGCCAGTTTTTAGCGTAATCTGTTAGGCTGATTGTTGTGCTTCTATTATGTTTTAATTGTTTTAATTCTGTATTTATATATGAATTGCATGCTTTGTTGTACACCGCCCCGAGCCCTGTTTCTACAGGGGAGGGCAGTTTAAAATCCAATTGAATAAATAAATAATTTGTAATATTATTGAAATAGAAAGATGTTAAAGAAAATATTCCTGTGGTTAAAATGGACTAAATATATTGCTTACCAGAATACAGATTTCAATACTGTTGACAATCTCTCCCGGAACTGTAGTTGCAGATTCATGTTGTGGAATCTGAAAGAACTGGGTCTTGAGGAAGGGTTAAAGCAATAATGCAGGCCTTGAGACAGTTCATGCTCTAGAACAGAGCTAGTGTGGTGCATTGATTAGGCCTTGGTTCAGATCCACACTGAAAGCTTACTGTGTGACTTTGGGCCAATCATTTTCTTTCAGCCTAACTTACCTCACAGAGTTGTTAAGGGAATACAATGGAGGGGGGAAGAAACATGGACATTGCTCCAAGCTTCTTGCAAGAAGAGCAGGCTTATAATGAAAATAACTATACTCCTGAGGTTGATCACAAATAGAGGTATCACCAGAATCATAGTTAGCTTTCCTTAATGGATGGGGCTGCAGCATTTCCAGGTAGGCCCACACATTTCCAGTCATTTAATTTGTTGTAGGGGAGAAGTATTGTCATTGAAAGGAAGGCACCATCCCTTAAGATGAAGTGGCCATCTGAGGTTGCCAACTCTGGCTTGGGAAATTCTTGGAGATCTGGAGTATGGAATTTGGGGAGGGACCTCGGTAGGGCACAGTGCCATAGAGTCCACCCTCCAAAGCAGCCTTTTCTCCAGGGGAACTGATCTCTGTAGTCTGGAGATCTCCAGTTGTAATTTTGGGAGATCTCCAAGGCCAACATGGATTTTGGCAACCCTACCAGGCCATCCCTGTTTTAAGTGACCTCATTCCTGTAAACCACCTTGCCATGTTCACATGCATAATATTGAAAGAGAGGAGGAGCTAAGCCTGGGGGGAGATCACCAGTGCAAGTCCCCCTCGTCCCCATCTTTCTCATATTAGTTAATGACTGGTGAAAATGTCCTCATATTATGGATAAAGTTAATGAAATCTGAGACTAGAAATCATGTCAACTCATCTAATGTGAAGTTTTGGGGCTAGTTTGGAGGCTCCCACCCGAAAGAAACACTTTTAAAAATGTCAGGAGAAACAAAGACAATTTCGAGGAAATGTTTACATTTTCTCACTGTGTAGGAAGAAGTCCACAGACTCCAATACAAATCAACTTTGATCTCTGAAACAAATTTTTTAAAAATCACATATTCGTATTAATAGATTTACTAGGTATCTGGAATAGGAATGTCTGTAGCAAAGGATACTCTGTTCAGCATAATCTGTTTTCTTTGATAGCCCAGCCCAGTCAGACAATAACCTTTGGCCCTTCAGAGCCTCTGAAACCATGATTTGTTGTCTTTTGGTGGATTCCCTTCAGACCACCAAAGTGATCAGTGAACCAGAGCCCACAAAACAGATAAACATGCCCTGTCTTTTGTTCAGCATCAGAATGTAATGTCTGTCAAAAAGAAAAAAGGGAAACATCACTGCTTGAATCACATGGTCCTCCACATAGGACAGCACTGTCAGAAACCATCAAAGCAGAATGCTCCACAGGATTGCCACTTTTCCGTAAAAGATTCTGAGGACAGAAAATTTCTACGTGCAGGGAACCTTCCTCCCATATATTGGTCTGTCGCAGAACCCTTGTGTTACATTAGAATGCTCTGAGGTGTGTTCTAGGCAGCGCAGTCCACTGACACAGAACAGGTCTGTTACAAAAGGTCTGAAGTGGTGACGGTTTGCAATCAGCCTACAGTTGTGTGAGCCTCCCCACCCAACTTTCAAAAAGGTTCGATGGGCATTTGCAAGTATTTGATGTGATATCAAAAAAATGTGCACACGTGTACACCCAGTTGCCCACCCTACAGCTGCCATATTCCTTCCTCCCCAAGCCACAAGCATCTTTCTAAAGCAGGGAGGGAACTAACCTGCTACAGGAGATGGCTCCTTAAACCAGTGGATCAGTGGCCTGCATTTTCTCTAAATTGCTCTTCCTCATGGCATTGCCTTCCTTCTGGGGTTGATGAGAAGCGTTGATGGGAATAGGCTCCTGAAATGAACCAGAAAGTCAATAAAACCACAGTTCCCATCAAGTCCAGCAATTCTGTAAATTCTGAGCATGTGTCAACAGCGGCTAATAACCAGTTACTTGGGTGTTGATGAATGCCACAAACTGAGCAGATGCAGCTACATTCAAATTACTGCATATGTTAAATTGTGAACACAGTATTAATTACAAGCACATAGGAGTGCTCTGCTGAATATGAGCAACACAATCAGAGAGAGTTCTGTTTTTTGGTTCATATTATGTACAATTTCTGTATTAACAAACAGTATTTTAGTTAGTGGTTGTCCAGATGTATGCCCCTAACATCTATAAAGTTGAGAAGTTACTTCTGAGTTTGAAGCAAACATGTTCAAGAGTGAGGTGCAAATCTAACTGGTCTGCCGCCATATATTTCTGATGTACAGCTCAGAGAGGTCAGAAAAGTTCATCCAAATCTTTTTAATATCCTACACCATCCCCGTAAGCTGCTAGGTTATGGAGAACTCATCGGTCATACCGTTCATTATTCATATATCAGAGCTACTTTTTATATATATAAACTTAATTATTGTGATGGGGAACATATTAAATATGACTCACTTTTACTGCAGGATCGATTTCCTCCTGACCTCTGAATAAATATTGATCTCTATGATCTTTAAATGTAGTCCAAGGGTTATTATATTAATGGCATATTAATAGGAAGTAGTCCTGATCGTGCAATATTAATATATGTGCATTGTTATGTCCCAAATCTCACCCAAAAAGGACAGTGAGAAAGAGGGAGGGGCTGAAGACTCCATCTCCTCTTTGTGTGAGGAGAAATTAAGACATTCTGGCAACACAAGCCCTTTTCAGACAGCTAAAAACTGAAAAATTTAGATGAAGCGGATATGGTACTGACCAATGTGTGTCGGCTGTGAATCCACCAGATCATAGGAAAAACGCAGGCAATTAATGGTGTTTGGCATAGCACTCATCTTCCTGAGAACTGTAGTTGTCACTGCACACATGGCAGGAAATTAACTCAGTGTTCTAGAGAGTCCTCTTTTTCCCCCTGCACCTCTCTGGCTGGCTGACTCATGTATGCGTAAAGAACTCTGTTGAGATCTATGCTGATCCCCTCCCACACTTGGACTCCATCTTTCTAGCCCTTATGGCTGCAAAGATATACTTGAACATGTATGTGGCCAAAGCCCAATGAGTGGCTGAATAAAATGGCCGCTGGGGGCTATTTATTTATTTATTTATTTGGGATTTATATCCCGCCCTACCCAAATGGCTCAGGGCAGCTGACAAGCACCAAGGCCGAATAAAAACAATAAAACAATGTTATATACATAATAAAATTCGGTGCTCTACTATTCTACATTAAATCCCTCAAGATATGCAACATCCCACATTGACGGCCAGGTTTATTAAATGGCGTGAGCGCCAGGAGTGATATTTTCCCCATCTCTGCCAGGGCGGCATCTTCCCCCCCCCCAGTAATAGGG